>NC_037092.1:49556543-49866855 GCF_002994745.2 Rosa chinensis
GATTCTCCTTGTACCTTTGCTTTGTATTTTCGTTGGTTTTGCCTTAGTTGACACATATGTATGAACAAGTGTTGTTTTCTGAAATTTTATGATTAATTGTTAATTTTCAGATTCATATATTGTGATTTATGGTTGCTTTTGTGTGAGTGTTTGATTAAATTTGCATGATAGAAATCTTTTGTATGATAATCTTGAATGGTTCGAAACATTTAGGGTTTTATGTGAATGTTGCTACGAATTTGAGAACATGGATCAACTTTTTGGTTTTGTGTTCTTGAATCGATAAGTAGTAAAGGTTTTGTACAAAAACCGAATTTAATCAAAGAAGATTGCAATTAGGTGGACTTTTTCATACAAAGTTGCACATTTGAGTTGATAGCCTTTCTAGGTGCTTAATGCGTTAAACATGACATAATTGACTAGCTTTCTAGGGTTTGATTGCATGTTTGATAGGATTAATCTAGGTGCTTTCGCTTAGGTTAATTAGCATTGAAAGTAAAATATGGGAAATTGTTTGCTTTTGAACGTTTCACATGATCAATTCCTCTTGCATGACTATGATGAACAATGATGAACTTGAATCAATTTTAATCATGAGTTTCGACTTTGATCTTTGTTCTTGCATCCCATTTATATTTTTATGTTTTTGCATTTTAATTATTTTCTTAACTTAGTTTAATTTTCGAAAACCAAAATCAAAAATCCCCCCTTTTTCGTAAATATGTATATATTTTGTTATATTTTTGTAAATATTATACTTTGTTTTAATTTTAATTGTTTAATTGTTTGACAATGACAGGTGTACCCTCAATCCCCGGAATAGAACGATCCCTATTTACTTTATACTACTAATGACATTTCAGGGTTAAATTGGTCGCTCCCAAAAGCGACATCAATTTTTGGCGCCGCTGCCGGGGATTGAAAAATCATTTGCCATATTGTGAATA
This sequence comes from Rosa chinensis, assembly GCF_002994745.2. Taxonomy (NCBI): domain Eukaryota; kingdom Viridiplantae; phylum Streptophyta; class Magnoliopsida; order Rosales; family Rosaceae; genus Rosa; species Rosa chinensis. Next base: position 49,557,491 of record NC_037092.1, read on the forward strand.
TTTGTTTTGTATATTGTGACCGAAAAAAAAAAAAAAAAAAAAATTACTTGTTAATTATTTTGTAATTGTCGAAAATTAGTAGATTAATTACTTAGGTTGTTATTTATATTGTTGAATACAATTTTTATTGTAAGTTGTAAATTAAAGAAGGAATAGGTGAAGTCGTGTTTATTAATATTGGCCTAAACCCCTTATTGGTACCTAGTTCAGGTCCCTTAAGGTTGAGGGCGGCCTTTATTAACATTCATTGAACTGTCTTCACACTTAGGATCTTTTTCATCCAAGTAAGTATAGCCTATGTGGGATGGTGTCTAGGAAGGGGACAACGCTCATGACAGGTTCTTGAATCCAGAAGTGCGTGCAAATGAGCCTAAACCACAATGTGGGAGTAGCTCATGCCAAAATGGATTCTACCTCTCGTGGTCGCCCTCCCCTACCTGGCCATTTCAGTAAGGTTGCCCAAAGGATGTAGGAGGGACTTTGTGTCTAGACGACTATACTTGGGCCGCACGTCCTCTTGATTTACCGCTTGGAATTGAATTTGAAATCAAGGATATATATAACAAATGAAAATATTGTGCTTCACTAAGGTATATTGGATTAAACATAGTCTTGAAAAGGGTAGCTGTTTCAGTCCCATTGCACATCGAGACTCCCTGTTCCCGTACCTAAGTGTTGAAAATAATTGTAAAGAAAAGGAAGAAAAACAAATATTTGTAAGTATTTTCGTGAAAAAAAAAAAAAAAAAAAAAAAAAAAAAAAAAAAAGAGAAGTGTACAAAGTGTGACGTTTTGTTGTGTAAAAGTTGTGTTTACAATGTGTCAAATTTTGTTAAAGAAAAGAAATTTAAAGAATTAATTGTAAATATTGTTAAGTCCTTAATTGTTATAAGTGTGTAAAATCGTATGAGTAGATAAGGGCCCTTTTGTTAATATTGGCCTTAACCCTTCATTAGTGCCTTTCTAAGGTCTTTTGAAGTTGAGAGCGGCTTTTATTAACATTTGGAGAACTGTCTAACACATGAGTTCTTTTCAAGCTGAGTAAGGGGCATATAGGTGGTGTCTAGGTTGAGACCCTGGGTGATGGGTTCAAATTGGATCTCAGAGATACTATAGACTGTGCGTAAACCACAATGTGGGAGTAGCCAATAGGGGCCTAAACCTCAATGAGGGAGTAGCCTCCGTAGTGTCACCAAAATGAGTCCTCCCTCTCACTTATGGTGCGGCTGAAATAGCCTCACAATTTAACCCTGCAAAATGTAGTTGTCAGTATAGGATAAGCAGGGATCGTTCAGTCCGGGGATTGTAGGGTACACCTACACAAAAAGGTCAATTAACAAATAAAAGAATAAAATGGGGGGTTTTGAATTTTGGTTCCTATTCTACTTAAAATAAAAACGAAACAAATAAAACTATATACAATGATCGACTTCCCTAACCTAGACCAATACCACTTGGAAATTACTAAGTGTAAAAACAGAAAATCTATTTCAACATGCTACAAAAATATGCCCATCTTTAATGCCTAGATAAGAGCCAAAATGAAAAGCCTCAGCGGATCAATCCATTTATCTGATTCGTTCTAATGTAGGTTTGGATCGGAAAAGTCCTTACCAAGCCTAATACTACTAAATTTCGAAAACACTCAGCGTAATTCTCTTAACTAGTAGTATTATCTAACCCTCGAATCAACTCACACGTGCAAATTAACCATTACACATAGAATTTAACACGTAATTTCCAGAATCATTTAATCATTAAAGCATGATTTTTACCACTTTTTAGAACTAATTGCTACTTGTTTAACTCAGCGTCTTAACAAATAACAATTACTCTTGGCAAATTAAGCAAACACACAAAAACTCTCACCGTTATTCTAGCATGCAAACTTATGAACCTAACTCTGAAAATTACCTAAACACGTAAAAGGGCACAAGATTGTAACATGCATCATAAAAGAATTCTCGAAATTAACTCAATAATAAACTGAAAATCTCAAAAATATTAATAAAAATATTCTGAAAATTCCATGTCTCCAATTACACAACTCGCAAATTGAAACACACAAAACCGAAACAAAAATTATAAGTAGAGTCATAGTTACACTTTGAAGCTTTCCTCAGCGGCTTAGCAACAAGGTGATGAACTTGTCTCTACTATGGTGGTGGAGCGTCCTTGACTCAGCGCCTTAGAGCTTTGTAGATTGATGGATGGATGGTGGTCACGGTCTTGTAAGATATGGAGGTTTGAGGAGTGAATTGGGTAGTCTTGGAATGATCTTGGCTGGGAAGTGATGCAAATTCAGTTCTGGACGTTGCCTATTTATAGGGGAGCATTGGTTGGCTTTCCCAACTGAAACGTCTTCTTTATGGCCTTAACTCCTCTCATAATGGGGCAATTCCTTTAATTTCCAAGCTGAAACATCTTTCTCTTATTTATTTTTCCAGCTGAAACATCTTTTCTTTTATTCCTCAACTGAAAACGTCTTTTCTCCTTTATTCCCCAACTGAAAACGTCTTTCTCTTATTTATTTTCCAGCTGAAACATCTTTTTCTTTTATTCCTCAACTGAAAACATCTTTTCTCCTTTATTTCCCTTCTTCATTGCTTGGTCAAATATCTTAATGCTTTATTTTATGACTCCATCATTGCTGTTTCCAAGAGTTCAACCAGGCAACGTTTCCTACAACAAGCAGGAGAATATCAGAATTTTCTAGAAAAAATAAAGGGAAATTAAAATGTAAAGACCGCAAAAATAGTTGACAGTTAGGAATCCTGATCCAGCTAGGATTTTTCATGAATTTTACTTTTTCCGCCTATTTCACTCCAAACACTCAACAAGACTTTCAAAATGACTTAATGACTCAAAACACTAAACTAAGGGAGAAATAAGGCTAAAATGAGGCACATAATTAATAATATCGTCACACTTTTTTGCTCCTATCAACTACCCCACACTTAGCTTTTGCTAGTCCCTTAGCAAAACAAAATACAAAACAAAACAACGACTCAACAAAAAAAAACAAGTAAATGACTCTACTTCCCCTAACTGTTGTCTCAGAGACTCCAAACTCATGGCTTTCACGTTAAACACTTAATCAAAATTGCATAGATAATTCCGTGGTTAATAAACTTGTGACATTCATATGACTAAGCAAGATATGGAGAACTTAAGTTATACAGTGAATGATAGCATGTTTCGAACAAGTCCAATCCAAGCTCACAGAGCATACTCTCGATTTTTCTCTCAGAAATGGCTATGCTTAAAAGCTTCACTCTCAAGTATATGCAAGAGAATAAATTGTAAGGCAACAAACAGCTTGCATATTTCATCAATAAATGCATTTTGTGAAGAATTATTAAAGACCTCATGAAATGACTAAGTGCACAAATGGACCTAAACCATAAGCTCGACTGCGTACCTGACTCCACTAACCAAAGACTGCCCATCTCAAGGATCAAGTTAGCACTTAAAACAGGTTGTAATGGGGCTAAGCTAGGGTTCTCGAAATGAAGATTAAGGATACAAAAATCCTAAGGACCTAGCAGAGCACATAAGGACCACCTTATGTCATCATTTTTGTAGACCAAATATCATTGTTTTGGGCCAAACCTTCACTCTAACCAACATGGGAATGGACAAAGGCATAATTTTCAACTTTGAGCCTTCTACAAATTTGAAAGTCCAAAACCACAGTTCAACAATTTCCCAAGAGTTTTCTTTTCAATTTGCCTCCTCTTTTGCCGCTTTTCTTTCTTTCTTTTTCATTTTTATTTTTACGGCAAAATTTTTTTTTCTTTCTTTTTTTTTTTCTTGGATTTTCCCCACCCCACACTTGTCTTTCATCGTCACCCCTACATACTATGTCATGCTCTACTAAGTCCCTAAGACAACGGTAGAGATATCCTATACTAAGCTCATGGTAGGGTAGTGAGGGTGATGAAACAAAGGTTTTCAACGTAGGCTCAAAGGGGTTCATTCTAAGGAGTCCAACGACGGGCACAGTTGGGGACACATGCTTGTTTGGCTATGGAGGTTACCTTAATGCCTTCTATCCTATCCAGGATCAGTGCATATTATGGCATACAAGTTTTGACAGTCACAACAGCCGAGTTCTAGTACTCTCTAGTCCATTAAAATCTATGGCACATGATCATTGGATTTCAAAGAATGATGAGGTTTTGCAAATACAGCCATGAAATTCTAGAATTATCAATTAATTGATGCGCCCGAAAGCAAGCGCATAATTTAACCCTAAAAATATCATAGTAGTATAAGCAAGTAGGGATCGTTCTATTCCGGGGATTGAGGGTACACCTGCCATTGTCAAACAATTAAACAATTAAAATTAAAACAAAGTATAATATTCACAAATATATTCACAAGTATAAACATTATTTACGAAAAAGGGGGAATTTTGATTTTGATTTTCGAAAATAAATTAAGTAAAGAAAACAATTTAAAATGCAAAAACATAAAAACACAAATGGAATGAGAGAACAAAGATCAAAATCGAAACATATGATTAAAATTGATTCAAACCCTAATATTGTTCATCTAAGTCATGAGAAAGGAGTTGATCATGTGAAACATTCGAAAGCAAATGAATTCCCATTTTTTACTTTTCAATGCTAATTAACCTAAGCGAAAGCACCTAGATTAATCCTATCAAACATGCAATCAAACCCTAGAAAGCTAGTCAATCATGTCATGTTTAACGCATTACACATAGAGAAAGGCTATCAACTCAAGTGTACAACTTAGTATGAAAAAGTCCACCTAATTGCAATCCTCTTTAATTAAATTCGGTTTTTGTCCAAAACCTTTACTACTTCGATTCAAGTTACACAAAACAAAAAGTTGATTTCATGTTCTTAAACCTAGCACCATTCATATCAAAACCCTAAGTGTTTCGAACCACCTAAGATTAAAATACAAAAGATATCTATAAAGCAAATTTAATTAAACAAACTCACATAAGCAACTCTCGAATTACAATAATAGAATCTGAAAATTTCATTCAATCATATAAAATTCCAGAAATAATAACTTTGTTCAATCATGAATGTCAACGAAAGCAAAACCAACGAAATTCAAAACAAGGTTTACAAAGTAGAGGTCGAATTACACCGTGGATGGAAGATGAGAATGGATGATTTTCGTTGGAATCCTTGAAGCTTGAAAGCAAGTCTTCAATGGTGGATGGTGGAGGAATATGTCACGGCTCCTTCTTCTCCCTTCGGCCTTGCTTGAACTCCGTGGCTTGCTTTAGAGGATGGAGAGAATTTTCTGAATTTTTCTAAGGTGTGTGGTGTTGTTCTTCTGTTTGATGGTGTGTTGGTGTGTAGAATTGTGTAGAGAATGCTCCTATTTATAGGAGGATGACAACTTAGTCTCCAAGTCTTCAAGATTGATCCACACAGCATTAGCCAATCAATCAACGCCACGTCAGCTCTGATATGTCATCCAACCAATAAGAAACCTCCAATTTAACACCTTGATTTAGGGAGATTATTTTTGAATTAATTGCATGATTATTTTCTGATTTATCTCCTCAAATAACTATCCAATCATGCCACACAGCTTCGACCAATCACAGAATGCCATGTCAGCTCTGTTGAGTCATCCAGCCAATCAGAAGCCTCCAAAATAAATCCCATAATCTTTCCAAATATATTATTGCTGATTTTCCCAAGATTTAATCTGATTTTTCTCTTAATTTTCGGCCAAAATACTCTTGAGTGAAAATAGGAATGAATCTGGACTTGTTTTGGACTTTTTCTCCCTTAAATCTCTCCATGGCATCATTATCCTTGATCATCTCTTGATTTTTGACATTAACTCCATAATTTCCCATCGCAAAATCAGCTTTAATTCCACGTCATCATGTGGTCTCCTAATGCCTTCAGGTTTCCTAGCCTCATCAGGATTCCTGCGTTGACTGGGATTCCTAGTCGGACCAGGAAAACTCCATGATACGCTCAAAGCAAGCATATAATTTAACCCTAGAAATATCATTAGTAGTATAAGCAAGTAGGGATCGTTCTATTCCGGGGATTGAGGGTACACCTGTCAATGTAGGACAATATAAACAATTAAAATAAAACAAAGTATAATATTTACATAATATAAACACAATTTACGATTTAGGGGAGGTTTTAGGTTTTGGTTTTCGAAAATTAAAAGAAAGAATAAAACTAAGTATAAACAAAAACACAAATACAAGAATGATATGTAAGAAACAAAGATTAAAACCGATTTCATGATTAAATTCGAATACAAACCTATATTGTTCTTCCAAGTCATGTGAAAGGAGTTGATCATGTGAAACATTCGAAAGCAAACGATTTCCCATATTTTACTTTTCAATGCTAATTAATCTAAATGAAAGCACATAGATTAATCCTATCAAACATGTAATCAAACCCTAGAAAGCTAGTCAATCATACATGTTCAACGCAAGAAGTTCAAGGAAAGGCTATCAACTCAAGTGTACAACTTAGTATGAATAAGTTCACCTAATTGCAATCCTCTTCAATTGAATTCGATTTTTGTCCAAAACCTTTACTACTTTGATTCAAGTTTACACAAAACGAAAAGTCGATTTCATGTTCTTAAACCTAGCACCAATTATATCAAAACCCTAAGTGTTTCGAACCACATAAGATTAAAATACAAAAGTTATCTATAAAGCAAACTCAATCGAACAATCACACATAAGCAACTTTGGAATCACAACATAGAAATCGAAAATCCTTAATCAATCATAAATTTTCAGAATATAAACCTTGTTCAAACATAAACGTTAACTAGAACAACATCCAACGAAATCAAACAAGGAGAATCAAAAGTGATTACAAGAAAGAAGGTTGAATTACACCGTGAATGGAGAGATGGATGAATAACTCGAATGATGAACTAATGAAACTCGAAAGCAAGCTTCAAAGTACACGGCTTCAAGGTGGAATGGATGATGATGCTCACGGCCTAAGCTTGCTTCTTCCTTCCTTGCTTGAAAACGCCAAAAGTTGCACTAGAGAATGGAGAGAGCTTCCGCGCGTAGAGAGAATTTTCTGAATTGTAAAGTAGTTGTTGGAACGTCTAGGGTGAGTGTATATATAGTGAACGGCATGTCTTGACTTCCAAGCCGTGAGTTTTCTGATTTATTTACCAAGGAATTAAATTAATAATTCCACATGCCTTCCACCAATGAGAAATTGCCAAGTAAGCCCTAGTGTGTCATCCAACCAATCATAAAACTCCAAGGAGATACCCTAATATATTCTTGCCGAAATTCCTTGAATATTTTCTGATTTTCTTCTTGATATTTCGGCCAAAACATGCTTAGGGTTTCTAGGAATGAACCTAGACGCAATTTGGTCTCTTTCTTGATTTCTTTCCTTAAACTCCACCCTAGAAAATCTCTTGCGTAATCTTTGATTCTTCCCTTGATTTTTCACGCCACTTTTGCCTCCTTGATAGGAGCATAAAATGCGACGTTTATAATGTTTAAACCCTATATTTTGCTAAGTTATTTCCTTTATCTCGATCAATTTAACTTAGTTAGTGTTTTTCAGGTAAAATGGAGTCTCAAGGTCCGAAAATGACTAAGGAAAGCACAAGTGGCGCAGAAATGAGAAGAAATGAAGAAATGGAAGTTCTCCCAGTTTGACTAGGAAAAGGAATCCTAGTTGGAGTAGGAATCAGAAGCTGACTTGGATTCAAACTCTTAAGTCGCGGAAATTAGAAGTTCTACTTGGACAAGGAAACCCAATTCTACTCAAATATGGAATCCTAGTGTGATAAGGAGTCCCTGTTGGATAAGGATTACTCAAGAAGGTTCCGGAAGAGTGTAGAAGCATCGCAGAAAAGAAGTTTGTATTCAACTAGGAAACCTACTTGCATATGGAGTTCTACTCATACTAGGAGAGCTATGGAACGATCATGAAGCATCTAGAAGTCTCAAGAAGATCATATGCCGTGCACATGGAAGAGGAAGTCTCAAAGAATTCGAATTACAAAGCAATGTGGAATTTGGACTTCTTGTTGAGTAAGGATTGGAGTTGCCGTGAGATTCTTGAAGGTTCTAGGGAGTTCTTGACGTTTCTACTTCAGAATAGGCGTGGAAGACATGTGGGAGGCATGTGATGCAAGGGAAAACCGAATTGGACTCAACTTGTGCATTAAAAGTCAAATCCATTACAGATTCGGATTACTGCCTGTGCAGATCAGTCAACTTCAACGGAGTGTCAAAAATCGCTCAGAGCTCAGAAAATTATGATCTTTATATGGTTGGAAAGCTACAGATGTCTAGTTTCCAGAGCTTTTTACAGCTCATCAATAGCTATTTTCTAGAGAAAGTTATGGCCGTTTTAGTGGACTGAGGTCAATCCTGCCGGAAATCTGTTTTGAGAAAAAGAAGTCCTAAATCAACACGAACTAAGAGAAACCAAGTAGAAACGAATTGGGAGTGCCTTGAGACGTTCTCCTATATATACCTTGTGTATTAGACGTTTCAAGGGGAACACTTTTCTCCACAATTTCGTATTCTCACTTGCTCTCTCTCTAGTTTTCAGGTTTTCACAATCTTCAAGGAGCTTTGCCGTGCCATCTTCCTCCATTGCCGTGATCTTCACTTGTTGCGACACCTTGGAGCTGCTTTGGATCTTTGGGACGTAATTAAGGGTTGTTCATATGCTTTACCATACATATATTCACGGTTTGGTGTACTTGTTAGATAGAATTTCTGCTTTGGATTTTCTATGTGTGAACCTAAACTTTTGAGTATGCAATCTTATTTTTGGATGCAATTTTGATGTTCTTGTCAATGTTTGATGTGATTGTGTGTCCTTTGTCTTGATAAATTGCCGAATATGGAATGATAATCTGATTTTTGTGCTTCAGTACATGTTAACTATTCACTTGGTCTGACAAACATAAAAGGAAGACTTGCATGTAACTTGCTAGTAATTAGGTTTGATGCTTGGTGAAACCTAATTCGAATAAGTAGTAAAGGCTTGCTTTGAGTCGAAAATCAGGTTATGCATGTGATGATGAGTATTGACGCCCTTGGATTTGCATGTCTATTGATTCTTTCTTGAACTTAATGATTTGAAAACGGGATTTTTCATTATTGATATCGAACTTTTCAAAATAAAATTGACTTGATTCTCAATTTGACTTAAGAAAGAAAGTTAAAAGGGGACAATGGTTGCTTGGATCTTTGTGTTCTTGGTTGATAGCTTTCCATGGTAATTTAAAAGATTAAGGGATGCATGAAAATATTGATCTTGATGAGTTCTTGATAAGTGTTCTTCGAAGGTATATATAGTAGAACGTCTCAAGGCACTCCCAATTCGTTTCTACTTGGTTTCTCTTAGTTCGTGTTGATTTAGGACTTCATTCTCACAAAACAGATTTCCGGCAGGATTGACCTCAGTCCACTAAAACGTCCATAACTTGCTCTAGAAAATAGCTATTGACGAACCGTAAAACGCTCTGGAAACTAGGTTGATTGGATATGAGAAGTGCTAGCAAAGGGTCTCGTCCCCTGCTAATCAAGTGAGCTGAGCTCCGCCAAAATCGTTCCTCTTTTGCCTCCTCCTTTTGATTTTCACGGCAATGCAACCCTAGGGTTTCCTCCATGCGTCACAAACCCTAATTCCATGGGCTTTTGATGGGCCTTGATCCATTTTGCCGAAAATCCATAGAGTTCTTGGGCCTCGTTGCTTCAACTTCAAGTCTTCTCATCTTCCAACGCAAAACTCATTATTTTTCCATTTCTTTTTCATGGTTGCGTTGGAAACTTGCTCGGAAAGCCTTCCTCCATTTCGCAGGGTTTCCTAGTTGGATTAGGAAAGCTTGTTTCTTCATTTCTGCTCAAATGTGTGGCCCAATTCTTCTCATATTCGTTCGTCTTGATGTTCGCAAGCTCCTCTTTCCATTCGTGCATTCATTTCCACTTTTTAGCTCGGAGGTCCTGAAAATAGAAACTAATATGAAAAATGGAAACTTACCTAATTTAAAAAAATAGAAACTTTCTAAAATTGAGAAATGGAAAGTTTCTAAAAATGAAAAATAGAAACTTACTAAAAATGAGAAATGAGAAATGAGAAATGAGAAATGAAAAATGAGAAATGAGAAATGAAGACAAAAATGGAAACTTTCTACAATAAGGAACTTTCCCAATCAAAGAATGGAAACTTTCCCAAACAGGGATTTTTCAAGGAAATGGCGCAGAAAAATGTAGGGAAATGCAGTTAAAACGTCGCATTAAAATGCTCCTATCACTCCATTTCTTCATTTCAACTCATTTCTTCTCCATTTATTTCAATGTACCTATAAAATAAAAACTAAATTAAAAATGATTAAATAAAGGAAATAACTAAGAAAAATATGAGGAAATAATTATTAAAACGTCGCATAAAAATGCTCCTATCATTAAGCACTCAAAAAGAAAGTATTTTAGCTCAACAGCTCACTTACGGTCAAATGAATCAGACTTAATCCTAGCATGCTTAATGAACCAAGTTACAATCCTATCTCAAATCTTCATACAAGCATTACAATGTCGATTAACCACAGAATTCAATTAAGTCCTATTTCGATTGTGTAAACCTTCAGCCATGAATTCAGAGACATGTTCATCCTAGACGTTAGAGGCATCCTAAGACTCAAACACACAAAAAGACTCTATAAAACCAACTTCTTCTTTTTTCTTTTTTTTTTTAACTGAAATAAAGGTGTAAACCCACCCCACACTTAGAATCTACATTGTCTTAATGTAGGCAAAAAGTATGGTATATAGACCCTAAATATGGGGGGCTACGAAAATAAGGGAAGGGTAAAATAAACAAACAAACAAACAAAGACCCAAGTACAATTCAACCTAAGCAAGTGAAGGGATAGAAATGTCAAACTCTCGTTGATGGCTCCTTCACAGCTTCATTTGAAATGGGTTGCCTCCCATGCAGCGCTTAATATTTACAGTCCTTCAGCCTGGACTTTTCTCCTTGTTCACACGTGCTCATTCCTTGGGTGCCTCCTGGAGGGTATCTCTTCCAATGTGTGCTCCACAAAGGACTCACCAGATCAAGTGTTAGTAACATATACAAGGTTAGGAATACAAACATTATGTCTTTCCTACTTTCTAAGTTACTTTACATACTTAGGTACTGGAACAGAGGATCCAATATACCTTAAGCATGTCACACAACACGTTTTTTTTTTTTTTTTTTTTTTAGTTTATTGTAAACATAGTTAATATCTCAATTGATTCCAAGTTGTAAGTCGAGCCCAATAGAAACCACTACTATTGGTGAGATACGATATAGGGATAGTCGCCTAGACATAAGTCTCTTTCCTTTGTTTCAGAAGGCCGAATGGCCAGATTAAGAGGTAAGTGAGAGGGAGGACTCATTTTAGTGATACTACGGAGGCTACTCCCTCATTGAGGTTTAGGCCCCTATCGGCTACTCCCACATAGTGGTTTACGCTCATTCTATAGTATCTCTGAGATCCAATTGAACCCATCACCCAGGGTCTCAACCTAAGACACCATCCGTATGCGCCCCTTACTCAGCTGGGAAATTAACTAATGTGTTAGACCGTTCTCCAAGTGCTAATAAAGGCCGCCCTCAACCTCAAGAGACCTGAGTAAGGTACTAATGAAGGGTTTAGGCCAATATTAACAAAAGGGCCCTTGTCTACTCATACGATTTTACACACTTACAACAATTAAGTATTTAGCTGAATTCATATCCACATACAATTTTACAATAATTAAGTAAATTAATCTAAATGAAACACATACAATTTACAATATGCTTAAAAAAACAACTTCGACAAATTGTACAACAATGATAAAAGACATGCTTAATTTTGTAACACTCATAAAACTTAAACTAAATCACAATTAAAGCTTGGCCTAACCGAAATCGCAATTTGTCACCATTCCACAAGTGTAGTACAAAAATTAGCATGCATTCTATATACAACAAAATCGATGACACTTTAAGTGCAAGGGATTTTAACAATCCCCGGCAACGGCGCCAAAAATTGGTGCGGCTGAAATAGCCTCACAATTTAACCCTGCAAAATGTAGTTGTCAGTATAGGATAAGCAGGGATCGTTCAGTCCGGGGATTGTAGGGTACACCTACACAAAAAGGTCAATTAACAAATAAAAGAATAAAATGGGGGGTTTTGAATTTTGGTTCCTATTCTACTTAAAATAAAAACGAAACAAATAAAACTATATACAATGATCGACTTCCCTAACCTAGACCAATACCACTTGGAAATTACTAAGTGTAAAAACAGAAAATCTATTTCAACATGCTACAAAAATATGCCCATCTTTAATGCCTAGATAAGAGCCAAAATGAAAAGCCTCAGCGGATCAATCCATTTATCTGATTCGTTCTAATGTAGGTTTGGATCGGAAAAGTCCTTACCAAGCCTAATACTACTAAATTTCGAAAACACTCAGCGTAATTCTCTTAACTAGTAGTATTATCTAACCCTCGAATCAACTCACACGTGCAAATTAACCATTACACATAGAATTTAACACGTAATTTCCAGAATCATTTAATCATTAAAGCATGATTTTTACCACTTTTTAGAACTAATTGCTACTTGTTTAACTCAGCGTCTTAACAAATAACAATTACTCTTGGCAAATTAAGCAAACACACAAAAACTCTCACCGTTATTCTAGCATGCAAACTTATGAACCTAACTCTGAAAATTACCTAAACACGTAAAAGGGGACAAGATTGTAACATGCATCATAAAAGAATTCTCGAAATTAACTCAATAATAAACTGAAAATCTCAAAAATATTAATAAAAATATTCTGAAAATTCCATGTCTCCAATTACACAACTCGCAAATTGAAACACACAAAACCGAAACAAAAATTATAAGTAGAGTCATAGTTACACTTTGAAGCTTTCCTCAGCGGCTTAGCAACAAGGTGATGAACTTGTCTCTACTATGGTGGTGGAGCGTCCTTGACTCAGCGCCTTAGAGCTTTGTAGATTGATGGATGGATGGTGGTCACGGTCTTGTAAGATATGGAGGTTTGAGGAGTGAATTGGGTAGTCTTGGAATGATCTTGGCTGGGAAGTGATGCAAATTCAGTTCTGGACGTTGCCTATTTATAGGGGAGCATTGGTTGGCTTTCCCAACTGAAACGTCTTCTTTATGGCCTTAACTCTTCTCATAATGGGGCAATTCCTTTAATTTCCAAGCTGAAACATCTTTCTCTTATTTATTTTTCCAGCTGAAACATCTTTTTCTTTTATTCCTCAACTGAAAACGTCTTTTCTCCTTTATTCCCCAACTGAAAACGTCTTTCTCTTATTTATTTTCCAGCTGAAACATCTTTTTCTTTTATTCCTCAACTGAAAACATCTTTTCTCCTTTATTTCCCTTCTTCATTGCTTGGTCAAATATCTTAATGCTTTATTTTATGACTCCATCATTGCTGTTTCCAAGAGTTCAACCAGGCAACGTTTCCTACAACAAGCAGGAGAATATCAGAATTTTCTAGAGAAAATAAAGGGAAATTAAAATGTAAAGACCGCAAAAATAGTTGACAGTTAGGAATCCTGATCCAGCTAGGATTTTTCATGAATTTTACTTTTTCCGCCTATTTCACTCCAAACACTCAACAAGACTTTCAAAATGACTTAATGACTCAAAACACTAAACTAAGGGAGAAATAAGGCTAAAATGAGGCACATAATTAATAATATCGTCACACTTTTTTGCTCCTATCAACTTACCTCTTAATCTGGCCATCTAGCCTTCTGAAACAAAGGAAAGCAACTTATGTCTAGGCGACTATCCCTAGATCGTATCTCACCAATAGTAGTGGTTTCTATTGGGCTCGACTTACAACTTGTAATTAATTAAGATATTAACTTTATTTGTAAAGATAATAATACACTTGAACATAACCTCCACTTGTAAATTGAGTTGTTTTGTACATTTTATACTTGTATAAACGTCTCACGTAATATATATATTTGTGAAGTTTGTGGATAGTTTGTAATTTATACTTCTTTTTATACTTGTATAAATTCGTGAATAGTGACTTGTGAATAGTAACGTTGATGTATAAATGACTAATTTGTAATTAGTTTACTTTATACTTTGCTAACTTCTTTGAATTTTGATGATGTTCAGGAATCCTATGAATGACCGAGCCTTTTAGACCATCTACAATAAAGGAAATTGAAGCAAGGCTCGCTCGTTTGAAGGGTCCTTCACTCCTCGAGTTCACAAGCCCTTCTCCTTCAACATACAAAGAGTACACGTTTAACGAGCAAGGGAAGCGGACCTACTGTTCTGAGGAGTCTACATCACCTACACCAAGTCCATCTCCTCCTTCACGTTCACCTTCACCTGTGGTTTCGTCCAACTCTACACCACCTTCACCACCACCTGAAGAAGTCGAAGAAGAGAGAATGGCATCTATTAGGGAACTCTCCACCGCAACTGTTGAAGGAGGACCCCCTACAGGCATAGTATACCCTGCCCCTGCAGCTGGAAGACAGGCAGAGTTCGAGCTTAAGAGTGGATTGTTGCACAAGCTCCCTATCTTCCATGGCCTCAATATGGAGGATGCTAACAAGCACGTACGAGAATTCCAATCTGTTTGTGCAAACATGCAACCACAAGGGGCGGATGAAAACCTTCTTAAGATGAGAGCATTTCCATTCTCTCTAGCTGATAGAGCCAAGGATTGGCTATATGAACTTCCTGCAGGACGTATCACATCATGGGAAACAATGAGAAAGGCCTTCTTGGAGAAATACTTCCCAGCTTCGAAGGTCATCACACTTAGGAAGAAGCTTAGTGGAATAGAGCAAGCCCATGATGAGTCATATGCTGCGTACTATGAGAGGTTCAACTCCCTACTTGCACAGTGTCCTCAACATCAGATGAAGGATGAGACCCTACTTACATGTTTCTATGAAGGACTCTTACCCTGGGAAAGGCAAATGCTTGATGCTGCAGCTGGAGGAGCTTTTGTGGATAAGTCACTTGCGGTTGGGAAGGAGCTTATAGCTAATCGTGCCCTAAACTCTCAACAATATGAGGGGGTAGGACATTCTACTCGTAGGGTGCATGAGGTGAGCAAGAATACTGCCATTGAAGACCAACTGAATAAGCTTACTCTCCTCATGAACCAAGTGGTAAGCTCCAAGGGACCAAGTGCAACAATGGCTTGTGGGGTGTGCTCTATGCAAGGGCATGTTACAGATCAGTGCCCCCAACTCAATGAAAATGGAGGATGGGAATCTGCTAATGCTATTGG
This sequence comes from Rosa chinensis, assembly GCF_002994745.2. Taxonomy (NCBI): domain Eukaryota; kingdom Viridiplantae; phylum Streptophyta; class Magnoliopsida; order Rosales; family Rosaceae; genus Rosa; species Rosa chinensis. Next base: position 49,572,820 of record NC_037092.1, read on the forward strand.
AGGATACCAAGGAGGATATCAAGGAGGACCTCAACGTCCTAGGCATGACCCTTATTCAAATACTTACAACCCAGGATGGAGGGACCATCCCAACTTCAAGTGGACCAACAATGAGAACGTTCAGAATCCTCTTGGTGGGAACTTCCAACGTCCACAAGGGCCTTCATTCCAAGGGTCATCTTTTCAAAGGCCTTACATGCCTCCTCCTCAACAGAACTCAGGACCTTCAATGTCTCACTATGACAAAACGTTGGAGGCCTTGACTAGTTCTACCCAAGCCTTGACAAACTCTACACAGGCTTTGATTCAAGGACAACAGACCCACACCAAGGACATTGCAGAGCTCAAGAAGCAAATGGGTCAAGTTGTGGATTTCATGAGCAAGATCCACGAAACTGGCAAGCTCCCTAGTAACACAATACCTAACCCTAATGTGGAGAATGCATCAGTTGTTACTACAAGGAGTGGAAGACCATTTGTGGATCAACCAAAGCAACCCAAGAAGGCCCAAGTGAGCATAGAAATTGAGAAAGACCAAGACCCCACCAAGTTGGGACTTGAGAAGGACCCTGCAACGTCCAAGAAAGAGACCAGGGCGTCCTCACCATCAAAGGCAAAACCGGAAATTTGATGCGCTATGAGCAAGTGCATAATTTAACCCTGAAATGTCATTAGTAGTACGTAATAAATAGGGATCGTTCTATTCCGGGGATTGAGGGTACACCTGTAATTATCAAACAATTAAACAATTAAAATTAAAACAAAGTATAATATTTACAAAGATATAACAAAATATATACATATATACGAAAAGGGGGGATTTTGTTTTTGGTTTTTTGAAAATAAAACTAAGTTAACAAAACAATTAAAATGCAAAAACATAAAAATACAAATGGAATGAGAGAACAAAGATCAAAATCGAAACATATGATTAAAATTGATTCAAACCCTAATATTGTTCATCTAAGTCATGAGAAAGGAGTTGATCATGTGAAACATTCGAAAGCAAATGAATTCCCATTTTTTTACTTTTCAATGCTAATTAACCTAAGCGAAAGCACCTAGATTAATCCTATCAAACATGCAATCAAACCCTAGAAAGCTAGTCAATCATGTCATGTTTAACGCATTACACATAGAGAAAGGCTATCAACTCAAGTGTACAACTTAGTATGGAAAAGTCCACCTAATTGCAATCCTCGTTAATTAAATTCGATCTTTGCACAAAACCTTTACTACTTTGATTCAAGTTTACACAAAACGAAAAGTCGATTTCATGTTCTTAAACCTAGCACCATTCATATCAAAACCCTAAGTGTTTGCAACCACATAAGATTAAAATACAAAAGTTATCTATAACGCAAATTTAATTAAACAAACCCACATAAGCAACTCTCGAAGAACAATAATATGAATCTGAAAATTCTCAATTAATCATAAAAATTCCAGAAATTAATATTTGTTCAAACACATATGTCAACTAGTTCATAACCAACGAAATTCAAAGCAAAGGTTACAAAGGAGAATCGGATTACACCGTAGATGGAGGATGAAGATGGATGATTAACGTTGTGGTCTCTTGAATCTCGAAAGCAAGCTTCAAGAATGGTGGTGGATGATGATGCTCACGGCAATTCTTCTTCTCCCTTGGCCTTGCTTGAACTCGTGGAGATGACTAGAGGATGGAGAAACTCACGGCTATGCTAAGAAGATTTTCTGATTTTTTTCTAAAGTGTAAATTGTATGGGGGAGAGAGGAACCCTTGACGTTGAGAAAAGGGGAGAATATATAGGGGACGGCCTCCTTGCTCTCCAAGCCGTGTAAAACTCATGGAATTAATCTGAAAATTCCACATAATTTCCTCCAATAATATCTTGCCAAATCAGCCCTATGAGGTGGTTCAACCAATCACAAAATTCCATTTAATTCCCTAATAATCTTGGCCGAAATTCCCTTGATAATATTCTGATTTTATACTTTAAATTCGGCCAAAATTCCTTTAGGGAATATAGGAATGTATCTAGACTTCTTTTGAGCTTTTCTTGGTCTCCACCTTTTTCTCTTTCCTTTTATTTCTCCCTTGAATTTCTCTTGGCGTCAATCACCCTAGGGTTTCTTGATTTTCACGTTGATTACCTCTTTATCTCTCTCCCTTTGCACGGCAAACACATAAAATTACTCCTCCAAGAATATTTTCTTTCCATAAAAATAGCCCTAGAAAATCTCCACCGAAATCTTCTTTTAATTTCTGATTTTCACGCCAACTTCCTTGTTTATCTCTTAGGATTTTACGGCAACAACTCCCTAGGGTTTACTCTTTGCGTCACAAACCCTAATTCCATGGGCTTTTATGGGCCTTTAATCCAATTGCCGAAAATCCACTTCATTCTTGAGAGTTTTTGGGCCTCCATGCGCCACCTTTATGCCATGTCATCATCTAGAGTCTTCAAGAAGCTTCTCTCATGCCATGTCACTTCATTAATTCAATCTCCATTCTTGGTTGGCTTAAGAGTCTTGTTTTGGCAAGCTTTCCTTTTCTGGACAGGGTTTCCTAGTTGGACCAGGAAAGCTTCATTTCTTCATTTCTGCTCATTTGTGCTTCCCTTTGTACTTCATCTTGTCTCCCTCCAACGTTGGCTAGCTTCTCTCTCCATTTGTGAGTTCATTTCTACTTTTTAGCTCGGAAGTCCTGAAAATAGAAACTAATAAGAAAAATAGAAGCTTTCCTAAAATGAAAAATGGCAACTTTCCTAAACTGAAAATGGAAACTTCCTAAAATGAAAAATAGAAACTACAAAATAGAAACTTTCTACAAATAGGAACTTTCCCAATCAAAGAATGAAAACTTTCCTAAACAGGGTTTTACTAAGGAAATAACGCAAGAAATGTAGGAAAAAGCAAGTAAAACGTCGCATTAAAATGCTCCTATCAAATTCCCCCACACTTAGCTTTTGCTAGTCCCTTAGCAAATCAGACAAAGACACACACTAAGACTCAACGAAAATTTAAAGACTCAACCAAACGAAAATGCTATTGCCCTTCAACTTTTTGTCTCAGCAATCTCTTACTTTCACAACATCAAGATTAGCACTTAACCAAGAGTCAATGTTTAAGCATTCAAGAGTTAATTGAAACACATAATCTTCACATACACAAGTAGGACTTGGTTGTAACAATGGTGATGGGTTCTGTTAAGCATGTTTCAAACAAGTATGATTCAAATTCTCACAAGGTATATCCACTCTTTCTTCTCTCAGAATTCAAGGCAATGCTTAAAAGCTTATACACTCAAGTATATGTGAAAGATAGCAAGTATATCACATATTATATGAAAAGAAAGCACATGTATATATTTTTCTTTTAAAGATCTCATGAAAGATACCAACTACTTGCACAGATGGACCCAAGCCATAGGTTCAACTCTTGTAACTCATCTCCACATCAAAGGTTGTCCCATCTTAAGGATCAAGAAGGTCTTCTTAAAGGTTGTAATGGGGCCAAGGCTCGAGGTTTTACGAAATGAAGGTTAAGGATTTATCAAAGTGTCCTAAAAACCTAGCAGAGCTCATGTAGATGTAGAGACCTCAAGAAATCCACCAAGGCATTGCAAAAACGTCACTTTCCCTAGGGGTGATCATAAAAGGGCCTAATGTCTTCATGTTGGGCCCAATCTTCACTCTAAACTTCCTTTGAACTCTAGTGAATTGGACAAAGGCCATATTTTCTGTAATGGGCCTTCAGTTCAAAGTAAACTCCAAAATCACTAAGTATGGGGGACTAAAATCCATAAACATTTTTCTTTCTTTTAGCCGTACACATTTTTTCTTTTTCACTTTCTTTCCCTCAGCTTTTTCACACATTTTTTTTTTCTTTATGGATAAGTCTACCCCCACACTTGAACTTTCACCTCTTCTCAATTTTCATCCTTAGCACCAAACCCACGTAGTATGTCTCAAAAGATAGCTCCACTAAGTTCTTAGAACAAAGGGTAGGGTTGTAACTATACTAAGCTTCATGGTTAAGGATTTTAAGGGTGATGAATGAAAAGGCTTAATGTAGGCTCAAAGGGGCTTATCTAGGGGGTCCCACTGATAGGAGCAAAAAGTGTGATGATATTATTGAATATGTGCCCCATTTTAGCCTTGTTTCTCCCTTAAGTTTAGTGGTTTTAGTCATTGAGTCGTTTTTAGAGTCTTGTTGAGTGTTTGGAGTGAAATAGGCGGAAAAAGTAAAATTCATGAAAAATCCTAGCTGGATCAGGATTCCTAACTGTCAACTGTTTTTGCGGTCTTTACATTTTATTTTCTCTAGAAAATTCTGATATTCTCCTGCTTGTTGTAGGAAACCTTGCCTGGTGGAACTCTTGGAAACAGCAATGATTGAGTCATAAAATAAAGCATTAAGATATTTGACCAAGCAATGAAGAAGGGGAATAAAGGAGAAAGACGTTTTCAGTTGGGGAATAAAGGAGAAAGATGTTTCAGCTGGAAAATAAATAAAGGAGAAAGATGTTTCAGCTGGAAAATAAATAAGAGAAAGACGTTTCAACTTGGAAATTAAAGGAATTGCCCCATTATGAGAGGAGTTAAGGCCATAAAAGAGACGTTTCAGTTGGGAAAGCCAACCAATGCTCCCCTATAAATAGGCAACGTCCAGAACTGAATTTGCATCACTTCCCAGCCAAGATCATTCCAAGACTACCCAATTCACTCCTCAAACCTCCATATCTTACAAGACCGTGACCACCATCCATCCATCAATCTACAAAGCTCTAAGGCGCTGAGTCAAGGACGTGATAGGAGCATTTTAATGCGACGTTTTAACTGTTATTTCCCTATATTTTCTGCGTTATTTCCTTAATAAAACTCTGTTTAGGAAAGTTTCCATTCTTCGAATGGGAAAGTTCCTAATTGTAGAAAGTTTCCATTTTGTAGTTTCTATTTTCCATTTTTAGAAAGTTTCCATTTCTTATTTTAGAAAGCTTTTATTTTCAGGTTTTTGGAATAAATAAGCTGAATTGAGTTCATAAATGGAACGAGAAGCTTCATGAAGATGACATGGCAAGGAGAGAATCAAGGAAGAGTTTTTTTTAAAAAAGGAAAATATATTTTCCGTGGGGATTAAATTTGCCGTGTAATACTTAAGGAAAAACAAGGTGACAACGTGGGAATTGAAGATGATTGATTGAGGATTTCAAGGAGAGATTTTCTTGGGAGACTTTTATGGAAAGAAATATTGTTGGAGGAATAATTTGGTGTGATTGCCAACGTGAAAATCAGAAATAATCAAGGAGATGACGCCAAGAGAGATTCAAGGGAGATATTTATGGAAGGAAAATATGTGTGCACCAAGGAAAAGCTAAAAAGGCGTCTAGATTCATCCCTAAATTCCCTAAAGGAATGTTGGCCGAAATTCATGAAGAAAATCAGAATAATTTCAAGGAAATTCGGCAATTAAATATTAGGGAGGTATTTTAGAGAATTATGATTGGTTGGAACACATCACAAGGCTTACTTGGCATTCTATGATTGGTTGGATCACATCACAAAGCTTACTTGGCGAATTCCTATTGGTGGAAGCTATATGGAAATTTCTGATTGCTTTGTGAACCCTAGCCGTGCTCCTATATATACCCACCTCTTTGACGTTGAGAAGTCCTCTCCCCCATACAATTTACACTTTAGAAAAAATCAGAAAATCTTCTTAGCATAGCCGTGAGTTTCTCCATCCTCTAGTCATCTCCACAAGTTCAAGCAAGGCCAAGGGAGAAGAAGCATAGCCGTGAGCATCCATCATCCATCTCCAACCTTGAAGCTTGCTTTCGAGATTCAAGAGACCACCACATCAATCGTTCATCACCATCTCCATCTCACGGTGTAATCCGATTCTCCTTTGTAACCTTTGCTTTGAATTTCATTGGTTATGAACTAGTTGACATATGTGTTTGAACAAATATTAATTTCTGGAATTTTTATGATTAATTGAGAATTTTCAGATTCATATTATTGTTCTTTGAGAGTTGCTTATGTGGGTTTGTTTAATTAAATTTGCGTTATAGATAACTTTTGTATTTTAATCTTATGTGGTTGCAAACACTTAGGGTTTTGATATAATTGGTGCTAGGTTTAAGAGCATGAAATCGACTTTTCGTTTTGTGTAAACTTGAATCAAAGTAGTAAAGGTTTTGTACAAAGATCGAATTTAATTAAAGAGAATTGCAATTAGGTGGACTTTTCCATACTAAGTTGTACACTTGAGTTGATAGCCTTTCTCTATGTGTAATGCGTTAAACATGACATGATTGACTAGCTTTCTAGGGTTTGATTGCATGTTTGATAGGATTAATCTAGGTGCTTTCGCTTAGGTTAATTAGCATTGAAAAGTAAAAAATGGGAATTCATTTGCTTTCGAATGTTTCACATGATCAACTCCTTTCTCATGACTTAGATGAACAATATTAGGGTTTGAATCAATTTTAATCATATGTTTCGATTTTGATCTTTGTTCTCTCATTCCATTCGTATTTTTATGTTTTTGCATTTTAATTGTTTTGTTAACTTCGTTTTATTTTCGAAAAGCCAAAAACAAAATCCCCCCTTTTCGTAAATATGTATATATTTTGTTATATCTTTGTAAATATTATACTTTGTTTTAATTTTAATTGTTTAATTGTTTGATAATGACAGGTGTACCCTCAATCCCCGGAATAGAACGATCCCTACTTGCTTATACTACTAATGATATTTATAGGGTTAAATTATGCGCTTGCTTTTCAGGCGCATCAATTTTTAGCGCCGTTGCCGGGGAACGAAAAATCACTTGTTAAATATGTGAATATTTGTTTTGTTTATATGTTGTGTTCGAAAAAGAAAAAAAAAAAATTTACTTGTTAATTGTTCATAATTTGTTAGTTAATTAGTTAATTAGTTAATTAATTACTTAGGTTGTTATTTATATTATTGAATACGAATTTTAATTGTGAGTTGTAAGTTAAAGCAGGAATAGGTGAAGCGTGTTTATTAATATTGGCCTAAACCCCTTATTGGTACCTAGTCTAGGTCCCTTAAGGTTGAGGGCGGCCTTTATTAACATTCATTGAACTGTCTTCACACTTAGGATCTTTTTCATCCAAGTAAGTATAGCCTATGTGGGATGGTGTCTAGGAAGGGGACAACGCTCATGACTGGTTCTTGAATCCAGAAGTGCTTACAAATGGGCCTAAACCACAATGTGGGAGTAGCTCATGCCAAAATGGATTCTACCTCTCGTGGTCGCCCTCCCCTACCTGGCCATTTCAGTAAGGTTGCCCAAAGGATGTAGGAGAGACTTGGTGTCTAGACGACTATACTTGGGCCGCACGTCCTCTTGATTTACCGCTTGGAATTTAATTTGATATCAATGATATATATAACAAACGAAAATATTGTGATTCACTAAGGTATATTGGATTAAACATAGTCTTGAAAAGGGTAGCTGTTTCAGTCCCATTGCACATCGAGACTCCCTGTTCCCGTACCTAAGTGTTGAAAATAATTGTAAAGGAAAGGAAAGAATGTAAATATTTGTAAGTATTTTCGTACAAAGAAAGAAAAGAAAAAAAAAAAAAAACACTTGTGTAAATATTTTTCGTGTTTTTTTTTTTTTTTACTCACTTGTGTACTTAACTTGTGTCTTATGTACTGACTTGTTAACTTGTGTACTTAACTTGTTAATATTACATGTAGTTTGTAATTCACTAACTTGTTATACTTGTTTATATATATATATTTTTTTTTTTGTATTTCTTTGTTAATTATAGTCACTAACTTTATTTAATGGAGGTACCGTCTGGCTGAAAGACGTTAAATTCAAGCGCTGCTTGGGAGGCAACCCAATTCAGAAGCAGCTGTGAAGGAGTCTTTAATAACACAGATTTGCTTTCTCTTTCGCTATTTCTTTTACTTTATAATTTTCTCCTTTATTTTTGTAGTCTTTTCGTAAATTCCATTCCTATATGCTTAATTGTTTCATTGCATGCTTATGATTGATTACATTGAGGACAATGCAATATTTAAGTGTGGGGGAAGGGATTTACACTTTTATCTTGAGTCATATATTGAAAAATACAAAAAAAGTGAAAAATGTCAAAAATTTAAAAATTTTCGTTGCTTTTGTTTTTGTTTTGAGTCATAGGATGCCTTTCAACTGTCTAGGATGATTCTATATCTCTGAAATTATGGCTAAAAGAGGATCACAAAATTGAGATGATTTCTAAAATGGTATTCTTTAGTTAATTGAGATATATGAAAAGTATATGCATCAGTAGTGGATATGGATTTCGTAACCTTGGTACAGAATATGAGCATGTTAAGATGAGTTTTGATTCATAAAAGCCCATGTGAGATATTGAGCCCATGTCCCTTTTTCTTGGAGTGATAAATGAAAAATATATTCTTATTTTCTTGGCGATGTTTTGATGATCTCATTATTCTTTCATTTGATTGACTGCTTGCCATAGATTAAGTTTGATGGACTAGAGAATGCTAGAATTCTCTCTTGTGCTTGTTGAGACATTTTATCAATACATGGCCCTGATTCTGGAAAGGATAGAGGCACCCTAGGAATTATCACCATTGCCAAATAAGCCTGTGTCCCCTTTTGTGCCCGTTGTGGGACTCCCCTAGTTTAACCCCTTTGAGCCTACGTTAAGCCTTTTCTTTCATCACCCTTAAAATCCTTAACCCTGAACCTTAGTATAGCTACACTCCTACCCTTTGTTCTAAAAACTTAGTGGAGCTATCTTTTGGGACATTACTTAAGGATTTGGCATTGAAAATGAAGATTGAGAAGAGGTGAAAGTTCAAGTGTGGGGGTAGACTTGTCCATACAGAGAAAAATATGTGAAAGCCGTGAAAAAAAGAAATGAAAAAAAAAAGAAAAAAAAATGTGTACGGCTAGAAAAGAAAAAGAAAAATATCTATGGATTTTAGTCCCCCATACTTGATGAGTTTGGAGTTTGTTTTGAATTGAAGGCCCACTACAGAAAAATTTGGCCTTTGTCCAATTCACTAGAGTTCAAAGGAAGTTTAGAGTGAAGTTAGGGCCCAACATGAAGACATTAGGCCCTCTTTACTTTACCTCTATGGGATGGGACGTTTTGATATATCTTTGTGGATTTCTAGAATTCTCTACAGTTACATGAGCTCTGCTAGGTTTTTAGGACACTTTGTTAAAATCCTTACCTTTCATTTCTTAAAACCTTGAGCCTTAGCCCCATTACAACCTTTGAGAAGACCTTCTTGATCCTTAAGATGGGACAGCCTTTGATGTGGAGATGAGTTACAAGAGTTGAACCTATGGCTTGGGTCCATCTGTGCAAGTAGTTGATATCTTTCATGAGATCTTTTAAAAAAAAAAAAATTATTATATTCACAAAGTGCTTTTCGTTTCTTATATATGTGAGCTATTTGATTGCCTCAAAATATTTTCTCTCACATATAATTGAGTGATTATAAGCTTTTAAGCATTGCCTTGAATTCTGAGAGAAGAAAGAGTGATACACCTTGTGAGGATTTGAATCATACTTGTTTGAAGCATGCTTAACAGAAACCATCACCATTGTTCCAACCAAGTCCTACTTGTGTATATGTAAATTATGTGTTTTAATTAACTCTCGAATGCCTAAACATTGATTCTTGGTGGAGTGCTAATCTTGATGTTGTGAAAGTAAGAGATTTCTGAGACAAAAAGTTGAAGGGCAATAGAGTCATTGTTTGTGTAGAGTCTTTAAATTTTCGTTGAGTCTTAGTTGAGTCTTTGTGTGATTTTGCTAAGGGACTAGCAAAAGCTAAGTGTGGGGGAATTTGATAGGAGCATTTTAATGCGACGTTTTAACTGTTATTTCCCTATATTTTCTGCGTTATTTCCTTAATAAAACTCTGTTTAGGAAAGTTTCCATTCTTCGAATGGGAAAGTTCCTAATTGTAGAAAGTTTCCATTTTGTAGTTTCTATTTTCCATTTTTAGAAAGTTTCCATTTCTTATTTTAGAAAGCTTTTATTTTCAGGTTTTTGGAATTAATAAGCTGAATTGAGTTCATAAATGGAACGAGAAGCTTCATGAAGATGACATGGCAAGGAGAGAATCAAGGAAGAGTTTTTTTTAAAAAAGGAAAATATATTTTCCGTGGGGATTAAATTTGCCGTGTAATACTTAAGGAAAACAAGGTGACAACGTGGGAATTGAAGATGATTGATTGAGGATTTCAAGGAGAGATTTTCTTGGGAGACTTTTATGGAAAGAAATATTGTTGGAGGAATAATTTGGTGTGATTGCCAACGTGAAAATCAGAAATAATCAAGGAGATGACGCCAAGAGAGATTCAAGGGAGATATTTATGGAAGGAAAATATGTGTGCACCAAGGAAAAGCTAAAAAGGCGTCTAGATTCATCCCTAAATTCCCTAAAGGAATGTTGGCCGAAATTCATGAAGAAAATCAGAATAATTTCAAGGAAATTCGGCAATTAAATATTAGGGAGGTATTTTAGAGAATTATGATTGGTTGGAACACATCACAAGGCTTACTTGGCATTCTATGATTGGTTGGACCACATCACAAAGCTTACTTGGCGAATTCCTATTGGTGGAAGCTATATGGAAATTTCTGATTGCTTTGTGAACCCTAGCCGTGCTCCTATATATACCCACCTCTTTGACGTTGAGAAGTCCTCTCCCCCATACAATTTACACTTTAGAAAAAAATCAGAAAATCTTCTTAGCATAGCCGTGAGTTTCTCCATCCTCTAGTCATCTCCACGAGTTCAAGCAAGGCCAAGGGAGAAGAAGCATAGCCGTGAGCATCCATCATCCATCTCCAACCTTGAAGCTTGCTTTCGAGATTCAAGAGACCACCACATCAATCGTTCATCACCATCTCCATCTCACGGTGTAATCCGATTCTCCTTTGTAACCTTTGCTTTGAATTTCGTTGGTTATGAACTAGTTGACATATGTGTTTGAACAAATATTAATTTCTGGAATTTTTATGATTAATTGAGAATTTTCAGATTCATATTATTGTTCTTTGAGAGTTGCTTATGTGGGTTTGTTTAATTAAATTTGCGTTATAGATAACTTTTGTATTTTAATCTTATGTGGTTGCAAACACTTAGGGTTTTGATATAATTGGTGCTAGGTTTAAGAGCATGAAATCGACTTTTCGTTTTGTGTAAACTTGAATCAAAGTAGTAAAGGTTTTGTACAAAGATCGAATTTAATTAACGAGGATTGCAATTAGGTGGACTTTTCCATACTAAGTTGTACACTTGAGTTGATAGCCTTTCTCTATGTGTAATGCGTTAAACATGACATGATTGACTAGCTTTCTAGGGTTTGATTGCATGTTTGATAGGATTAATCTAGGTGCTTTCGCTTAGGTTAATTAGCATTGAAAAGTAAAAAATGGGAATTCATTTGCTTTCAAATGTTTCACATGATCAACTCCTTTCTCATGACTTAGATGAACAATATTAGGGTTTGAGTCAATTTTAATCATATGTTTCGATTTTGATCTTTGTTCTCTCATTCCATTTGTATTTTTATGTTTTTGCATTTTAATTGTTTTGTTAACTTAGTTTTATTTTCGAAAAACCAAAAACAAAATCCCCCCTTTTCGTAAATATGTATATATTTTGTTATATCTTTGTAAATATTATACTTTGTTTTAATTTTAATTGTTTAATTGTTTGATAATGACAGGTGTACCCTCAATCCCCGGAATAGAACGATCCCTACTTGCTTATACTACTAATGATATTTATAGGGTTAAATTATGCGCTTGCTTTTCAGGCGCATCAGGACGCTCCATCACCATAGTAGAGACAAGTTCATCACCTTGTTGCTAAGCCGCTGAGGAAAGCTTCAAAGTGTAACTATGACTCTACTTATAATTTTTGTTTCGGTTTTGTGTGTTTCAATTTGCGAGTTGTGTAATTGGAGACATGGAATTTTCAGAATATTTTTGAGATTTTCAGTTTATTATTGAGTTAATTTTGAGAATTCTTTTATGATGCATGTTACAATCTTGTGCCCTTTTACGTGTTTAGGTAATTTTCAGAGTTAGGTTAATAAGTTTGCATGCTAGAATAACGGTGAGAGTTTTTGTGTGTTTGCTTAATTTGCCAAGAGTAATTGTTATTTGTTAAGACGCTGAGTTAAACAAGTAGCAATTAGTTCTAAAAAGTGGTAAAAACTATGTTCAATGGTTAAATGATTCTGGAAATTATGTGTTAAATTCTATGTGTAATGGTTAATTTGCACGTGTGAGTTGATTCGAGGGTTAGATAATACTACTAGTTAAGAGAATTACGCTGAGTGTTTTCGAAAATTAGTAGTATTAGGCTTGGTAAGGACTTTTCCGATCCATGCCTACATTAGAATGAATCAGATAAGTGGATTGATCCGCTGAGGCTTTTCATTTGAGCTCTTATCTAGGCATTAAAGATGGGCATATTTTTGTAGCATGTTGAAATGAATTTTCTGTTTTTACACTTAGTAATTTCCGAGTGGTATTGGTCTAGGTTAGGGAAGTCGATCATTGTATATAGGTTTATTTGTTTTGTTTTTATTTTAAGTAGATTAGGAACCAAAATTCAAAACCCCCATTTTATTTTTTTATTTGTTAATTGACCTTTTTTGTGTAGGTGTACCCTACAATCCCCGGACTGAACGATCCCTGCTTATCCTATACTAACAACTACATTTTGCAGGGTTAAATTGTGAGGCTATTTTAGCCGCATCAATTTTTGGCGCCGTTGCCGGGGATTGTTAAAATCGCTTGCACTTAAAGTGTCATCGATTTTGTTGTATATAGAATGCATGCTAATTTTTGTACTACACTTGTGGAATGGTGACAAATTGCGATTTCAGTTAGGCCAAGCTTTAATTGTGATTTAGTTTAAGTTTTATGAGTGTTACAAAATTAAGCTTGTCTTTTATCATTGTTGTACAATTTGTAGAAGTTGTTTTTTTAAGCATGTTGTAAATTGTATGTGTTTCACATAGATTAATATACTTAGGTTATGAATTTAGCTAAATACTTAATTGTTGTAAGTGTGTAAAATCGTATGAGTAGACAAGGGCCCTTTTGTTAATATTGGCCTAAACCCTTCATTAGTACCTTACTCAGGTCTCTTGAGGTTGAGGGCGGCCTTTATTAGCACTTGGAGAACGGTCTAACACATTAGTTAATTTCCCAGCTGAGTAAGGGGCGCATACGGATGGTGTCTTAGGTTGAGACCCTGGGTGATGGGTTCAATTGGATCTCAGAGATACTATAGAATGAGCGTAAACCACTATGTGGGAGTAGCCGATAGGGGCCTAAACCTCAATGAGGGAGTAGCCTCCGTAGTATCACCAAAATGAGTCCTCCCTCTCACTTACCTCTTAATCTGGCCATCCGGCCTTCTGAAACAAAGGAAAGAGACTTATGTCTGGGCGACTATCCCTATATCGTATCTCACCAATAGTAGTGGTTTCTATTGGGCTCGACTTACAACTTGGAATCAATTGAGATATTAACTATGTTTATAATAAACTAAAAAAAAAAAAAAAAAAAAACGTGTTGTGTGACATGCTTAAGGTATATTGGATCCTCTGTTCCAGTACCTAAGTATGTAAAGTAACTTAGAAAGTTAAGGAAAGACATAATGTTTGTATTCCTAACCTTGTATATGTTACTAACACTTGATCTGGTGAGTCCTTTGTGGAGCACACATTGGAAGAGATACCCCTCCAGGAGGCACCCAAGGAATGAGCACGTGTGAACAAGGAGAAGAGTCCAGGCTGAAGGACTATAAATATTAAGCGCTGCATGGGAGGCAACCCATTTCAACCGAAGCTGTGAAGGAGCCATCAACGAGAGTTTGACATTTCTACCCTTCACTTGCTTAGGTTGAATTGTACTTGTGTCTTTGTTTGTTTGTTTATTTTAGCTTTCCCTTATTTTCGTAGCCCCCCATATTTAGGGTCTATATACCATATTTTTTTTGGCCTACCGGACAATGTAGATTCTAAGTGTGGGGTAGGTTTACACCTTTATTTTAGTTAAAAAAAAAATAATATTCTATGGTTTTTTTTTAGTGTCTTTTTTTTTTTTTTTGTTTGCTTGAGTCTTAGGATGCCCCTAACGTCTAGGATGAACATGTCTCTGAATTCATGGCTGAAGGTTTTCACAATCGAAATAGGACTTAATTGAATTCTGTGGTTAATCGACATTGTAATGCTTGTATGAAGATTTGAGATAGGATTGTAACTTGGTTCATTAAGCATGCTAGGATTAAGTCTGATTCATTTTACCCTAAGTGAGCTGTTGAGCTAAAATACTTTCTTTTCGAGTGCTTATTGATAAATTCATAATTTCATGGCTATATTTGCAAAACCTCATCATTCTTGGAAATCCAATGATCATGTGCCATAGATTTTAATGGACTAGAGAGTACTAGAACTCGGCTGTTGTGACTGTCAAAACTTGTATGCCATAATATGCACTGATCCTGGATAGGATAGAAGGCATTAGGGTAACCACCATAGCCAAACAAGCATGTGTCCCCAACTGTGCCCGTCGTGGGACTCCTTAGAATGAACCCCTTTGAGCCTACGTTGAAAACCTTTGTTTCATCACCCTCACTACCCTACCATGAGCTTAGTACAGGATATCTCTACCCTTGTCTTAGGGACTTAGTAGAGCATGACATAGTATGTAGGGGTGACGATGAAAGACAAGTGTGGGGTGGGGAAAATCCAAGAAAAAAAGAAGAGAAAGAGAAAGAAAAAAAAAATTTCCGTAAAAAAAAAAAAGAAAGAAAATGAAAATGAAAAAAAAAGAAAGAAAAATGGCAAAAGAAAACTCTTGGGAAATTGTTGAAGTGTGGTTTTGGACTTTCAAATTTGTAGAAGGCTCAAAGTTGAAAATTATGCCTTTGTCCATTCCCATGTTGGTTAGAGTGAAGGTTTGGCCCAAAACAATGATATTTGGCCTACAAAAAATGATGACATAAGGTGGTCCTTATATGCTCTGCTAGGTCCTTAGGATTTTTGTATCCTTAATCTTCATTTCGAAAACCCTAGCTTAGCCCCATTACAACCTGTTTTAAGTGCTGACTTGATCCTTGAGATGGGCAGTCTTTGGTTAGTGGAGTCAGGTACGCAGTCGAGCTTATGGTTTAGGTCCATTTGTGTACTTAGTCATTTCATGAGGTCTTTAAAAATTCTTCACAAAATACGTTTATTGATGAAATATGCAAGCTGTTTGTTGCCTTACAATTTATTCTCTTGCATATACTTGAGTGTGAAGCTTTTAAGCATAGCCATTTCTGAGAGAAAAATCGAGAGTATGCCTTGTGAGTTTGGATTGGACTTGTTCGAAACGTGCTATCATTCAATGTATAACTTAAGTTCTCCACATCTTACTTAGTCATATGAGTGTCACATGTTTATTAACCATGGAATTATCTATGCGATTTTGATTAAGTGTTTAACGTGAAAGCCATGAGTTTGGAGTCTCTGAGACAACAGTTAGGGGAAGTAGAGTCATTTACATGTGCTTTTTGTCTAGTCTTTGTTCTGTTTTGTATTTTTGTTTTGCTAAGGGACTAGCAAAAGCTAAGTGTGGGGTAGTTGATAGGAGCAAAAAGTGTGATGATATTATTGAATATGTGCCCCATTTTAGCCTTGTTTCTCCCTTAAGTTTAGTGGTTTTAGTCATTGAGTCGTTTTTAGAGTCTTGTTGAGTGTTTGGAGTGAAATAGGCGGAAAAAGTAAAATTCATGAAAAATCCTAGCTGGATCAGGATTCCTAACTGTCAACTGTTTTTGCGGTCTTTACATTTTATTTTCTCTAGAAAATTCTGATATTCTCCTGCTTGTTGTAGGAAACCTTGCCTGGTGGAACTCTTGGAAACAGCAATGATTGAGTCATAAAATAAAGCATTAAGATATTTGACCAAGCAATGAAGAAGGGGAATAAAGGAGAAAGACGTTTTCAGTTGGGGAATAAAGGAGAAAGATGTTTCAGCTGGAAAATAAATAAAGGAGAAAGATGTTTCAGCTGGAAAATAAATAAGAGAAAGACGTTTCAACTTGGAAATTAAAGGAATTGCCCCATTATGAGAGGAGTTAAGGCCATAAAAGAGACGTTTCAGTTGGGAAAGCCAACCAATGCTCCCCTATAAATAGGCAACGTCCAGAACTGAATTTGCATCACTTCCCAGCCAAGATCATTCCAAGACTACCCAATTCACTCCTCAAACCTCCATATCTTACAAGACTGTGACCACCATCCATCCATCAATCTACAAAGCTCTAAGGCGCTGAGTCAAGGACGCTCCATCACCATAGTAGAGACAAGTTCATCACCTTGTTGCTAAGCCGCTGAGGAAAGCTTCAAAGTGTAACTATGACTCTACTTATAATTTTTGTTTCGGTTTTGTGTGTTTCAATTTGTGAGTTGTGTAATTGGAGACATGGAATTTTCAGAATATTTTTATTAATATTTTTGAGATTTTCAGTTTATTATTGAGTTAATTTTGAGAATTCTTTTATGATGCATGTTACAATCTTGTGCCCTTTTACGTGTTTAGGTAATTTTCAGAGTTAGGTTAATAAGTTTGCATGCTAGAATAACGGTGAGAGTTTTTGTGTGTTTGCTTAATTTGCCAAGAGTAATTGTTATTTGTTAAGACGCTGAGTTAAACAAGTAGCAATTAGTTCTAAAAAGTGGTAAAAACTATGTTCAATGGTTAAATGATTCTGGAAATTATGTGTTAAATTCTATGTGTAATGGTTAATTTGCACGTGTGAGTTGATTCGAGGGTTAGATAATACTACTAGTTAAGAGAATTACGCTGAGTGTTTTCGAAAATTAGTAGTATTAGGCTTGGTAAGGACTTTTCCGATCCATGCCTACATTAGAATGAATCAGATAAGTGGATTGATCCGCTGAGGCTTTTCATTTGAGCTCTTATCTAGGCATTAAAGATGGGCATATTTTTGTAGCATGTTGAAATGAATTTTCTGTTTTTACACTTAGTAATTTCCGAGTGGTATTGGTCTAGGTTAGGGAAGTCGATCATTGTATATAGGTTTATTTGTTTTGTTTTTATTTTAAGTAGATTAGGAACCAAAATTCAAAACCCCCCATTTTATTTTTTTATTTGTTAATTGACCTTTTTTGTGTAGGTGTACCCTACAATCCCCGGACTGAACGATCCCTGCTTATCCTATACTAACAACTACATTTTGCAGGGTTAAATTGTGAGGCTATTTTAGCCGCATCAATTTTTGGCGCCGTTGCCGGGGATTGTTAAAATCGCTTGCACTTAAAGTGTCATCGATTTTGTTGTATATAGAATGCATGCTAATTTTTGTACTACACTTGTGGAATGGTGACAAATTGCGATTTCAGTTAGGCCAAGCTTTAATTGTGATTTAGTTTAAGTTTTATGAGTGTTACAAAATTAAGCTTGTCTTTTATCATTGTTGTACAATTTGTAGAAGTTGTTTTTTTAAGCATGTTGTAAATTGTATGTGTTTCACATAGATTAATATACTTAGGTTATGAATTTAGCTAAATACTTAATTGTTGTAAGTGTGTAAAATCGTATGAGTAGACAAGGGCCCTTTTGTTAATATTGGCCTAAACCCTTCATTAGTACCTTACTCAGGTCTCTTGAGGTTGAGGGCGGCCTTTATTAGCACTTGGAGAACGGTCTAACACATTAGTTAATTTCCCAGCTGAGTAAGGGGCGCATACGGATGGTGTCTTAGGTTGAGACCCTGGGTGATGGGTTCAATTGGATCTCAGAGATACTATAGAATGAGCGTAAACCACTATGTGGGAGTAGCCGATAGGGGCCTAAACCTCAATGAGGGAGTAGCCTCCGTAGTATCACCAAAATGAGTCCTCCCTCTCACTTACCTCTTAATCTGGCCATCCGGCCTTCTGAAACAAAGGAAAGAGACTTATGTCTGGGCGACTATCCCTATATCGTATCTCACCAATAGTAGTGGTTTCTATTGGGCTCGACTTACAACTTGGAATCAATTGAGATATTAACTATGTTTATAATAAACTAAAAAAAAAAAAAAAAAAAAACGTGTTGTGTGACATGCTTAAGGTATATTGGATCCTCTGTTCCAGTACCTAAGTATGTAAAGTAACTTAGAAAGTTAAGGAAAGACATAATGTTTGTATTCCTAACCTTGTATATGTTACTAACACTTGATCTGGTGAGTCCTTTGTGGAGCACACATTGGAAGAGATACCCCTCCAGGAGGCACCCAAGGAATGAGCACGTGTGAACAAGGAGAAGAGTCCAGGCTGAAGGACTATAAATATTAAGCGCTGCATGGGAGGCAACCCATTTCAACCGAAGCTGTGAAGGAGCCATCAACGAGAGTTTGACATTTCTACCCTTCACTTGCTTAGGTTGAATTGTACTTGTGTCTTTGTTTGTTTGTTTATTTTAGCTTTCCCTTATTTTCGTAGCCCCCCATATTTAGGGTCTATATACCATATTTTTTTTGGCCTACATAGAGGACAATGTAGATTCTAAGTGTGGGGTAGGTTTACACCTTTATTTTAGTTAAAAAAAAAAAATATTCTATGGTTTTTTTTTAGTGTCTTTTTTTTTTTTTTTGTTTGCTTGAGTCTTAGGATGCCCCTAACGTCTAGGATGAACATGTCTCTGAATTCATGGCTGAAGGTTTTCACAATCGAAATAGGACTTAATTGAATTCTGTGGTTAATCGACATTGTAATGCTTGTATGAAGATTTGAGATAGGATTGTAACTTGGTTCATTAAGCATGCTAGGATTAAGTCTGATTCATTTTACCCTAAGTGAGCTGTTGAGCTAAAATACTTTCTTTTCGAGTGCTTATTGATAAATTCATAATTTCATGGCTATATTTGCAAAACCTCATCATTCTTGGAAATCCAATGATCATGTGCCATAGATTTTAATGGACTAGAGAGTACTAGAACTCGGCTGTTGTGACTGTCAAAACTTGTATGCCATAATATGCACTGATCCTGGATAGGATAGAAGGCATTAGGGTAACCACCATAGCCAAACAAGCATGTGTCCCCAACTGTGCCCGTCGTGGGACTCCTTAGAATGAACCCCTTTGAGCCTACGTTGAAAACCTTTGTTTCATCACCCTCACTACCCTACCATGAGCTTAGTACAGGATATCTCTACCCTTGTCTTAGGGACTTAGTAGAGCATGACATAGTATGTAGGGGTGACGATGAAAGACAAGTGTGGGGTGGGGAAAATCCAAGAAAAAAGAAGAGAAAGAGAAAGAAAAAAAAAATTTCCGTAAAAAAAAAAAGAAAGAAAATGAAAATGAAAAAAAAAGAAAGAAAAATGGCAAAAGAAAACTCTTGGGAAATTGTTGAAGTGTGGTTTTGGACTTTCAAATTTGTAGAAGGCTCAAAGTTGAAAATTATGCCTTTGTCCATTCCCATGTTGGTTAGAGTGAAGGTTTGGCCCAAAACAATGATATTTGGCCTACAAAAAATGATGACATAAGGTGGTCCTTATATGCTCTGCTAGGTCCTTAGGATTTTTGTATCCTTAATCTTCATTTCGAAAACCCTAGCTTAGCCCCATTACAACCTGTTTTAAGTGCTGACTTGATCCTTGAGATGGGCAGTCTTTGGTTAGTGGAGTCAGGTACGCAGTCGAGCTTATGGTTTAGGTCCATTTGTGTACTTAGTCATTTCATGAGGTCTTTAAAAATTCTTCACAAAATACGTTTATTGATGAAATATGCAAGCTGTTTGTTGCCTTACAATTTATTCTCTTGCATATACTTGAGTGTGAAGCTTTTAAGCATAGCCATTTCTGAGAGAAAAATCGAGAGTATGCCTTGTGAGTTTGGATTGGACTTGTTCGAAACGTGCTATCATTCAATGTATAACTTAAGTTCTCCACATCTTACTTAGTCATATGAGTGTCACATGTTTATTAACCATGGAATTATCTATGCGATTTTGATTAAGTGTTTAACGTGAAAGCCATGAGTTTGGAGTCTCTGAGACAACAGTTAGGGGAAGTAGAGTCATTTACATGTGCTTTTTGTCTAGTCTTTGTTCTGTTTTGTATTTTTGTTTTGCTAAGGGACTAGCAAAAGCTAAGTGTGGGGTAGTTGATAGGAGCAAAAAGTGTGATGATATTATTGAATATGTGCCCCATTTTAGCCTTGTTTCTCCCTTAAGTTTAGTGGTTTTAGTCATTGAGTCGTTTTTAGAGTCTTGTTGAGTGTTTGGAGTGAAATAGGCGGAAAAAGTAAAATTCATGAAAAATCCTAGCTGGATCAGGATTCCTAACTGTCAACTGTTTTTGCGGTCTTTACATTTTATTTTCTCTAGAAAATTCTGATATTCTCCTGCTTGTTGTAGGAAACCTTGCCTGGTGGAACTCTTGGAAACAGCAATGATTGAGTCATAAAATAAAGCATTAAGATATTTGACCAAGCAATGAAGAAGGGGAATAAAGGAGAAAGACGTTTTCAGTTGGGGAATAAAGGAGAAAGATGTTTCAGCTGGAAAATAAATAAAGGAGAAAGATGTTTCAGCTGGAAAATAAATAAGAGAAAGACGTTTCAACTTGGAAATTAAAGGAATTGCCCCATTATGAGAGGAGTTAAGGCCATAAAAGAGACGTTTCAGTTGGGAAAGCCAACCAATGCTCCCCTATAAATAGGCAACGTCCAGAACTGAATTTGCATCACTTCCCAGCCAAGATCATTCCAAGACTACCCAATTCACTCCTCAAACCTCCATATCTTACAAGACTGTGACCACCATCCATCCATCAATCTACAAAGCTCTAAGGCGCTGAGTCAAGGACGCTCCATCACCATAGTAGAGACAAGTTCATCACCTTGTTGCTAAGCCGCTGAGGAAAGCTTCAAAGTGTAACTATGACTCTACTTATAATTTTTGTTTCGGTTTTGTGTGTTTCAATTTGCGAGTTGTGTAATTGGAGACATGGAATTTTCAGAATATTTTTATTAATATTTTTGAGATTTTCAGTTTATTATTGAGTTAATTTTGAGAATTCTTTTATGATGCATGTTACAATCTTGTGCCCTTTTACGTGTTTAGGTAATTTTCAGAGTTAGGTTAATAAGTTTGCATGCTAGAATAACGGTGAGAGTTTTTGTGTGTTTGCTTAATTTGCCAAGAGTAATTGTTATTTGTTAAGACGCTGAGTTAAACAAGTAGCAATTAGTTCTAAAAAGTGGTAAAAACTATGTTCAATGGTTAAATGATTCTGGAAATTATGTGTTAAATTCTATGTGTAATGGTTAATTTGCACGTGTGAGTTGATTCGAGGGTTAGATAATACTACTAGTTAAGAGAATTACGCTGAGTGTTTTCGAAAATTAGTAGTATTAGGCTTGGTAAGGACTTTTCCGATCCATGCCTACATTAGAATGAATCAGATAAGTGGATTGATCCGCTGAGGCTTTTCATTTGAGCTCTTATCTAGGCATTAAAGATGGGCATATTTTTGTAGCATGTTGAAATGAATTTTCTGTTTTTACACTTAGTAATTTCCGAGTGGTATTGGTCTAGGTTAGGGAAGTCGATCATTGTATATAGGTTTATTTGTTTTGTTTTTATTTTAAGTAGATTAGGAACCAAAATTCAAAACCCCCCATTTTATTTTTTTATTTGTTAATTGACCTTTTTTGTGTAGGTGTACCCTACAATCCCCGGACTGAACGATCCCTGCTTATCCTATACTAACAACTACATTTTGCAGGGTTAAATTGTGAGGCTATTTTAGCCGCACCACCCACGACGGGCACAATTAAGGACACAGGTTTATTTGGCAATGGTGGTAATTCCTAGGGTTCCTCTATCCTTTCCAGAATCAGGGCCATGTATTGATATAACGTTTCAACAAGCACAAGAGTGAATTCTAGCATTCTCTAGTCCATCAAACTTAATCTATGGCAAGTAGTCAATCAAGATGAAAGAATAATGAGATCATCAAAACATCGCCAAGAAAATAAGAATATATATTTTCGATTCACTCCAAGAAAAAGGGACATGGGCTCAATTATCTCACATGGGTTTATATGAATCAAAACTCATCTTAACATGCTCATATTCTGTACCAAAGTCACGAAATCCATATCCACTACACATGCATACATTTTTCATATATCTCAATTAACCAAAGAATACCATTTTAGAAATCATCTCAATTTTGTGATCCTCTTTTAATCATGATTTCAGAGATATAGAATCATCCTAGACAGTTGAAAGGACATCCTAAGACTCAAAACAAAAGCAAAAGCAACGAAAATTTTTAAATTTTTGACATTTTTCAATTTTTTTTGTATTTTTCAATATATATGACTCAAAACAAAAGTATAAATCCCTTCCCCCACACTTAAATATTGCATTGTCCTCAATGTAATCAATTAAAAGCATGCAATGAAACACTTAAGCATATAGGGTTGACATTTACGAAAATACTACAAAAATAAAGGAGAAAATTATAAAGTAAAAGAAATAGCGAAAGAGAAAGAAAATCTGTGTTATTGAAGACTCCTTCACAGCTGCTTCTGAATTGGGTTGCCTCCCAATCAGCGCTTGAATTTAACGTCTTTCAGCCAGACGGTACCTCCATTAAATAAAGTTAGTGACTATAATTAACAAAGAAATACAAAAAAAAAAAATATATATATATATATATATATAAACAAGTATAACAAGTTAGTGAATTACAAACTACATGTAATATTAACAAGTTAAGTACACAAGTTAACAAGTCAGTACATAAGACACAAGTGAGTAAAAAAAAAAAACACGAAAAATATTTACACAAGTGTTTTTTTTTTCTTTTCTTTTCTTTCTTTGTACGAAAATACTTACAAATATTTACATTCTTTCCTTTCCTTTACAATTATTTTCAACACTTAGGTACGGGAACAGGGAGTCTTGATGTGCAATGGGACTGAAACAGCTGATGTCGCTTTTATCGAGCGACCAATTTAACCCTGAAATGTCATTAGTAGTATAAAGTAAATAGGGATCGTTCTATTCCGGGGATTGAGGGTACACCTGTCATTATCAAACAATTAAACAATTAAAATTAAAACAAAGTATAATATTTACAAAAATAAAACAAAATATATACATATTTACGAAAAAGGGGGGATTTTTGATTTTGGTTTTCTATTTTCGAAAATAAAAGCTAACTAAATAATTAAAAACGCAAAAACATAAAAATATAAATGGAATGTAAGAACAAAGATCAAAGTCGAAACTCATGATTAAAATTGATTCAAGTTCATCATTGTTCATCATAGTCATGCAAGAGGAGTTGATCATGTGAAACGTTCAAAAGCAAACAATTTCCCATATTTTACTTTCAATGCTAATTAACCTAAGCGAAAGCACCTAGATTAATCCTATCAAACATGCAATCAAACCCTAGAAAGCTAGTCAATCATGTCATGTTTAACGCAATAAGCACCTAGAAAGGCTATCAACTCAAATGTGCAACTTAGTATGAAAAAGTCCACCTAATTGCAATCTTCTTTGATTAAATTCGGTTTTTGTACAAAACCTTTACTACTTATCGATCCAAGAACACAAAACCAAAAAGTTGATTCATGTTCTTAAATTCGTAGCACCAATTATATCAAAACCCTAAGTGTTTGCAACCACATAAGATTAAAATACAAAAGTTATCTATCATGCAAATTTAATCAAACACTCACACAAAAGCAACCATAAATCGCAATATATGAATCTGAAAATTAACAATTCATCATAAAATTTCAGAAAACAATACTTGTTCATACATATGTGTCAACTAAGGCAAAACCAACGAAAATACAAAGCAAAGGTACAAGGAGAATCGGATTACACCGTGATGAAGATGAGATGAATGAAGTGATGATGTGGTCTCTTGAATTTCGAAAGCAATCTTCAAGGTGGAGGGTGGATGGTGTGCACGGCTTGTCTTCTTCTTCCTTGGCCTTGCTTGCACTTCGTGGTTGCCCTAGAGGATGGAGAGGAGCACGGCTAGTCTAAAGAGTTTTCTGAATTATTTTCTCAAAGTGTAAACGTAAAGAATGGAACTTTCGGAACTCCAAAACGTTGAGAAGAGGGGAGGTTATATAGGGGACGGCCAACTTGCTCTCCAAGCCGTGTAAACCTTATGGAATTAATCTGAAAATTCCACATAATTTCCTCCAATAATATCTTGCCAAATAAGCCCTATGAGGTGGTTCAACCAATCACAAAATTCCATTTAATTCCCTAACAATCTTGGCCGAAATTCCCTTGATAATATTCTGATTTTATACTTTAAATTCGGCCAAAATTCCTTTAGGGAATATAGGAATGTATCTAGACTTCTTTTGAGCTTTTCTTGGTCTCCACCTTTTTCTCTTTCCTTTTATTTCTCCCTTGAATCTCTCCTTGCCGAATTCTCTAGGGTTTCTTCTTTAATTCACGGCAATTCCTTCTTTTCCTCTTGGAATTCCACGGCAATAATATCTCTAGGGTTTATCTCCAAGTATTTTCTTTCCATAAAAATGGCCCTAGAAAATCTCCCTAGAAAATCTCTTCTTATTTTCTGATTTTTAACGCCAACTTCCTTGTTTCTCTCTTGCTTTGGACGGCAAATTCTCCCCTAGGGTTTATTCATGCGTCATAAACCCTACTTGCATGGGCTTAATGGGCCTTTGATCCATTTGCCGAAAATCCACTTCATTCTTGAGAGTTCTTGGGCCTCCATGTGCCACCTTTATGCCATGTCACCATCTAGAGTCTTCAAGAAGCTTCTCTCATGCCATGTCACTTCATTAATTCGATCTCCATTCATGGTTGGCTCAAGAGTCTTGTTTTGGCAAGCTTTCCTTTCCTGGACAGGGTTTCCTGGTTGGACCAGGAAAACTTCTTTTCTTCATTTCTGCTCATTTGTGCTTCCCTTTGTACTTCATCTTGTCTCCCTCCAACGTTGGCTAGCTTCTCTCTCCATTTGTGAGCTCGTTTCAGCTCATTTGTGACAAGGACCTGAAAATAGAAACTAGTAAGAAAAATAGAAACTTTCCTAAAATGAAAAATGGCAACTTTCCTACTGAAAATGGAAAACTTTCTAAAAATGAAAAATAGAAACTACAAAAATAGAAACTTTCTACAAATAGGAACTTTCCCAATCAAAGAATGGAAACTTTCCTAAACAGAGTTTTATTAAGGAAATAACGCAGAAAGTACAGGGAAATGCAGTTAAAACGTCGCATTAAAATGCTCCTATCAAATTCCCCCACACTTAGCTTTTGCTAGTCCCTTAGCAAAATCACACTAAGACTCAACGAAAATTTAAAGACTCTATAAAAACAATGACTCTATTGCCCTTCAACTATTTGTCTCAGCAATCTCTTACTTTCACAACACCAAGATTAGCACTCAACCAAGATTCAATGTTTAAGCATTCGAGAGTTAATTAAAACACATAATTTACACATACACAAGTAGGACTTGGTTGTACAATGGTGATGGGTTCTGTTAAGCATGCTTCAAACAAGTATGATTCAAATCCTCACAAGTTATATCCACTCTTTCTTCTCTCAGATCATGGCAATGCTTAAAAGCTTATACACTCAAGTATATGTGAAAGATAGCAAGTATATCACATAATTCAAGAAACGAAAGCACATGTATAATTTTCTTTAAAGATCTCATGAAGGATACCAACTACTTGCACAGATGGACCCAAGCCATAGGTTCAACTCTTGTAACTCATCTCCACATCAAGGGCTGTCCCATCTTAAGGATCAAGAAGGTCTTCTTAAAGGTTGTAATGGGGCCAAGGCTCAAGGTTTTAAGAAATGAAGGATAAGGATTTATCAAAGTGTCCTAAAAACCTAGCAGAGCACATGTAAATGTAGAGACCTCAAGAAATCCACCAAGGCATTGCAAAAACGTCACTTTCCCTAGAGGTAACATAAAAGGGGCCTAGTGTCTTCATGTTGGGCCCAATCTTCATTGTAAACTTCCCCTGAACTACAGTGAATGGACAAAGGTCAAATTTTTCTTTAATAGGCCTTCATTTCAAAGTAAACTCCAAAATCACTAAGTATGGGGGACTAAAATCCATAAATATTTCTTTCTTTTCTTTTCTAGCCGTACATTTTTTCTCTTCTTTTCATTTTTCACGGCTTTCACATATATTTTTTTTTTTTTTCTTTATGGACAAGTCTACCCCCACACTTGAACTTTAACCTCTTCTCAATTTTCCTCCTTAGCATCAAACCCATGTAGTATGTCTCAAAAGATAGCTCCACTAAGTTCTTAGAACAAAGGGTAGGGTTGTTACTATACTAAGCTTCATGGTTAAGGATTTTAGGGTGATGAACGAAAAGGCTTAATGTAGGCTCAAAGGGGCTAATCTAGGGGAGTCCCACGACGGGCACAAATGGGGACACAAGTTTATATGGCAATGGTGGTAATTCCTAGGGTGCCTCTATCCCTTCCAAAATCAGGGCCATGTATTGACATATGTCTCAACAAGCACAAGAGCGAATTCTAGCATTCTCTAGTCCATCAAACTTAATCTATGGCAAGTAGTCAATCAAATGAAAGAATAATGAGATCATCAAAACATCGCCAAGAAATTAAGAATATATATTTCATTTTCACTCCAAGAAAAAGGGACATGGCTCAAATATCTCACATGGGCTTTATGAATCAAAACTTATCTTAACATGCTCATATTTTCTGTACCAAAGTTTCGAAATCCATATCCACTACAAGGCACATATTTTTCATATATCTCAATTAACCAAAGAATACCATGTTTAAAAATCATCTCAATCTTGTGATCCTCTTTTAGTCATGATTTCAGAGATATAGAATCATCCTAGACAGTTGAAAGGGCATCCTAAGACTCAAAACAAAAACAAAAGCAACGAAAATTTTTTTAAATTTTTGACATTTTTCAATTTTTTGTATTTTTCAATATATATGACTCAAAATATGACTCAAAACAAAAGTATAAATCCCTTCCCCCACACTTAAATATTGCATTGTCCTCAATGTAATCAATAAAAAGCATGCAATGGAACACTTAAGCATATAGGGATGAAATTTACGAAAATGACTACCAACATAAAGAAAAATTGGAGAAGTAAAAGGGAGAGATAAAACAAATCTGCGTTGATGACTCCTCCACAGCTACTTCAGAATTGGGTTGCCTCCCAAGCAGCGCTTAATGTTTATAGTCTTTCAGCCTAGACTTGTACCTCCATTTAATCCTCAGGGTTTGGAACGTTTTGGAGGGGTACATCCTCCACTTCATGTTCCACAAATGCCTCATAGTAAGGCTTCAAGCGATGGCCATTCACTTTGAACTCGTTGCTTGTATGTTCACTCTTTATCTGCACAGCTCCATGAGGAAACACATGAGTGATAACAAAAGGTCCAATCCAACGAGAACGAAGCTTACCTGGGAAGAGTTTGAGACGAGAATGGAAGAGAAGAACTTTTTGACCCACAACAAAAGTCTTTCTTCGAATCATTTTGTCATGGAATGCCTTAGTCTTATCCTTGTAAATTTTAGCACTTTCAAAGGCATCATTCCTTATCTCCTCTAACTCTTGCAATTGCAACTTCCTATGAAGCCCAGCTGCATCCATATCCATGTTGAACTGCTTCACAGCCCACCAAGCTTTGTGCTCCAACTCCACAGGTAAATGGCATGGTTTGCCATAGACAATTCGATATGGTGACATACCTATGGGAGTTTTGTATGCAGTTCTGTAGGCCCACAAAGCATCCTCTAGACGCAAGGACCAGTCCTTCCTGTTGGGGTTCACAGTCTTCTCCAATATCCCCGTAATCTGACGATTAGAGACCTCAGCCTGCCCACTAGTTTGTGGGTGATAAGGTGTAGAAACCTTATGTGTGACATCATATCTCTTCAAGAGAGCCTCAATCGTCCGATTGCAAAAATGGGATCCTCCATCACTAATGAGAACTCTAGGCATTCCAAACCTGCTAAAGATGTTAGACTTGATAAAATCTGCAACAACCTTAGAGTCATTAGTTCTAGTGGCCTTTGCTTCCACCCATTTGGAAACATAGTCCACTGCAAGTAAGATATAGAGAAACCCAAAAGATGAAGGGAAAGGTCCCATGAAATCTATACCCCAGACATCAAATATTTCAACAGTTATTATATTGGACAATGGCATTTGATCTCTAGGACCTAGATTTCCTGTTCTTTGGCACTTATCACAAGTTAAACAATAGGCATGTGCATCCCTAAATAATGTTGGCCAATAGAACCCAGACTCTAGCACCTTAAACGCAGTCTTCTTAGACCCAAAGTGACCCCCACATGCTTTAGAGTGGCAAAAAGAAAGTATAGCATTATGTTCATGTTCAGGCACACATCTCCTAATCAATTGATCAGAGCAATACTTCCACAAATAAGGTTCATCCCAAACATATTGCTTAACAGTTTTCCTAAGCCTATCCCTATGAGCACGTGACATGGTATCAGGAATCTTTCTAGACACAATATAATTCACAATGTCTGCATACCATGGTTCACTTACCTGGATTCCAAAGAGTTGCTCGTCTGGAAATGTCTCCACCAGAGGGAGATAATCTTCTGCATGCACTAAGCGACTCAAGTGGTCAGCTACCACGTTCTCACTACCCTTCTTGTCCTTGATTTCCACGTCGAATTCTTGCAAGAGTAGGATCCATCTGATGAGCCTTGGTTTCGCCTCCTTCTTGGTCATCAAGTATTTCAAAGCTGCATGGTCAGTAAAGATAGTAACTTTGGTACCAAGTAAATAGGAGCGAAACTTCTCAAGGGCAAAGACAACTGCAAGGAGCTCTTTCTCTGTGGTGGAGTAGTTCATTTGTGCATCATTGAGAGTCCTTGAGGCGTAGTAGATGGCATAGGGCAGCTTTTCCTTCCTTTGTCCCAAAACGGCTCCAACTGCGTAGTCAGAGGCATCACACATTAATTCAAAGGGCAAGGACCAGTCTGGAGGTAACATGATGGGGGCAGATGTCAACAACTCCTTAAGCTTGTCAAAAGCTTCTTGACACTCCTTGTCAAAGTGGAAGGGCACATCCTTCTGGAGTAGTTGACATAAGGGTCTCGAAATTTTGGAGAAGTCCTTGATGAACCTCCTGTAAAAACCTGCATGACCAAGGAAAGAACGAATCTCTCTCACAGAAGTGGGAGAGGGTAAGTGACGCACAATATCAACCTTGGCTTTATCAACCTCTATACCCCTAGCAGAGACAATATGTCCTAGAACTATTCCTTGTTTAACCATAAAATTGCATTTTTCCCAGTTTAAGACAAGGTTAGTTTCCATGCAACGTTTCAGAATTATCTCCAGATTATTAAGACAATCATCAAAATTCTTTCCAAAAACTGAAAAGTCATCCATGAATACCTCTATGATTTTCTCAATATAATCTGAAAAGATACTTACCATACACCTCTGAAAGGTACCTGGAGCGTTGCAAAGTCCGAAAGGCATACGTCTATAGGCAAACGTTCCAAAGGGGCAAGTGAAGGTTGTCTTCTCTTGATCTTCATTTGCAATTGCAATCTGGTTGTAACCAGAGTATCCATCCAGAAAACAATAGTAGTCATGTCCAGCTAGGCGCTCAAGCATCTGATCAATGAATGGCAGAGGAAAGTGGTCTTTCCTTGTAGTTGCGTTGAGCCTCCTATAGTCAATGCACACTCTGTGGCCTGTGACTGTCCTTTGGGGCACCAGTTCGTTATCAGCATTCTTTACCACAGTGATCCCAGACTTCTTGGGCACGACCTGAACTGGGGAGACCCACTTGGAGTCTGAAATAGGGTAGATCACCCCACAATCAAGGAGTTTGATAACCTCCTTCTTCACTACTTCCATCATTGGAGGGTTGAGACGACGTTGAGCCTCTCTAGTGGGTTTAGACCCCTCCTCTAGAAGTATCCTGTGGACGCAAGTTGTAGGGCTGATTCCCTTGATATCCGCCAATGTCCATCCTATGGCGGTCTTGTGTTGCTTCAACATTTCCACCAACTTCTCTTCTTGTGGAGTTGTTAGTGCAGAGGACACAATCACTGGCAAGGTTTCCTTGTCCCCTAAGTAGACATACTTCAAATGGTCTGGAAGAGGTTTTAGCTCAAGTTCTGGGGCCTGGACCACTGAAGGTAAAGTCTTGTTAGTGGATAACTGAATGGACAATGGAGAAACAGACTTACCTATAAAGGGTGATGCCTCAAGGAAGGAGACGTTTTCAATGATTTTATCCTCACAAGTGTCTTTCAACTTGTCCTCTGAGATGGTGACGCCTTCCTTTGTATAGCCTACCCCACTCTCAAGGGTAGTGACTAGGGTATCCTCATGCATAACATCAAACATTTTCTGCGCAAGTTCATCCAAAATGTCAGCAGAAAAACAATCATTAACCTCTAGGGGATACCTCATGGCTTCAAAGATGTTAAAGCCAATAATGTCACCATCGAACTCCATTGTAAGAGAGCCTTCATACACATCAATCTTCGTCCTAGCTGTCCTTAAGAAAGGACGTCCCAAAAGCAATGGAGTGGAACTTACAGGGGAGTCCTCCATTTCCAATACATAAAAATCAGCTGGGAAGATAAGATGGTTAACCTGTACAAGCACATCCTCCAACAAACCTCTAGGGTATGCATTGGATCTGTCAGCTAACTGAATGATAACATTGTCAGATTTAAGTTCCCCTAGACCTAGGGTTTCATAAACAGAGTAGGGCATAACATTAACAGATGCACCTAGGTCTAGCATGGCATTCTTAAATCTAGAGTTACCAATAGTACAAGGAATGGTAAAGCTTCCAGGATCCTTACACTTTGGAGGGATCTTCCTCTGAATTAGGGCAGAGACATTCTCACTTACCTTTACCACCTCCTTTTCACGGTTTACTCTCCTAGTAGTGCAAAGCTCTTTGAGGAACTTGGCATACTTAGGGACTTGCTTGATGGCCTCTAGGAGGGGTAGGTTTACTTGCACCTTCTTGAAAGTTTCCAAGATAGCTTGGTCACTTTCATCCTTCTTAGATTGGGCAAACCTGCGTGGGAAGGGCATGCAAGAAGAAGAAGGGTTAGCAATAACCGAATTTGATAAGTTAGAATTATTACCTTTGATTTCCGGTTTTGCCTTTAAAGATGAGGATGCCTTGGTCTCTTCCTTTGACGTTGCAGGGTCCTTCTCAATACCCAACTTGGTGGGTTCTTGGTCTTCCTCAATTTCTATGCTCATTTGGACCTTCTTGGGTTGCTTGGGTGGATCCACAAATGGTCTCCCACTCCTCGTAGTCACAACTGATGCATTCTCCACATTACCTTTAGGGTTAGGTATTGTGCCACTAGGAAGCTTCCCAGTCTCATGAATCTTGCTCATGAAGTCCACAACTTGGCCCATCTGTTTCTGAAGATCTGCAATATCCTTAGTGTGGGTCTGTTGTCCTTGAATCAAAGCTTGAGTAGAGTTTGTCAAGGCCTGGGTGGAACTAGTCAAGGCTTCCAACGTTTTGTCATAGTGAGACATTGAAGGTCCTGAGTTCTGTTGAGGCGGAGGCATGTAGGGCCTTTGAAAAGATGATCCTTGGAATGAAGGCCCTTGAGGACGTTGGAAGTTCCCACCAAGAGGATTCTGAACGTTATCATTGTTGGTCCACTTGAAGTTGGGATGGTCCCTCCATCCTGGGTTGTACGTATTGGAGTAAGGATCATGTCTAGGACGTTGAGGTCCTCCTTGGTATCCTCCTTGATATCCTCCAATAGCATTTGCAGATTCCCATCCTCCATTCTCATTAAGTTGAGGGCACTGATCTGTAACATGCCCTTGCATAGAGCATACCCCACAAGCTATTGTTGCACTTGGTCCCTTGGAACTTACCACTTGATTCATGAGTAGAGTAAGCTTATTCAGTTGGTCCTCAATTGCAGTATTCTTGCTCATCTCATGCACCCTACGAGTAGAGTGTCCTACTCCCTCATATTGTTGGGAGTTCAAGGCACGATTAGCTATCAGCTCCTTCCCAACTGTAGGGGACTTATCCACAAAAGCTCCTCCAGCTGCAGCATCCAACATTTGCCTTTCCAAGGGTAAGAGTCCTTCATAGAAACATGTGAGTAGGGTCTCATCCTTCATCTGATGTTGAGGACATTGTGCAAGTAAGGAATTGAACCTCTCATAGTAAGCAGCATAGGACTCATCATGGGCTTGCTCTATTCCACTGAGCTTCTTTCTAAGTGTGATGACCTTAGAAGCTGGGAAGTATTTTTCCAAGAAGGCCTTTCGCATTGTCTCCCATGAGGTGATACGTCCTGCAGGAAGCTCATATAGCCAATCTTTGGCTCTGTCAGCTAAGGAGAATGGAAATGCTCTCATCTTAAGAAGGTTCTCATCTGCCCCTTGTGGTTGCATGTTTGCACAAACAGATTGAAATTCTCAAACATGCTTGTTAGCGTCCTCCATATTAAGTCCATGGAAGATAGGGAGCTTGTGCAACAAACCACTCTTTAGCTCAAACTCTGCTTGTCTTCCAGCTGCAGGGGCAGGGTATACTATGCCTGTAGGGGGTCCTCCTTCAACAGTTGCGGTGGAGAGTTCCCTAATAGATGCCATTCTCTCTTCTTCGACTTCTTCAGGTGGTGGTGTAGAGTTGGACGAAATCACCGGTGAAGGTGAACGTGAAGGAGGAGATGGACTTGGTGTAGGTGATGTAGACTCCTCAGAACAGTAGGTCCTCTTCCCTTGTTCGTTAAAGATGTACCCTCTGTGTGTCGAAGGGGAAGGGCTTGTCTGTTCAAGAAGTGAAGGACCCTTCAAGCGAGCGAGCCTTGCTTCAATTTCCTTTAGTGTAGAGGATCTAAAAGGCTCGGTCATTCATAGGAATCCTGAACATCATCAAAATTCAAAGAAGTTAGCAAAGTATAAAGTGAGTTAATTACAAATTAGTGATTTATACATCAACCTTACTATTCACGAGTCACTATTCACAAGTTACTATTCACGACTTTACTATTTATGATTTATACAAGTATAAAGAGAAGTATAAATTAAAAACTATCCACAATCTTTTCACAAATAAACCACGTAAGAAGTTTATACAAGTGTAAAATGTCCAAAACAACACAATTTACAAGTAGAGGTTATGTTCAAGTATCTTATTATCTTTACAAAATAAAGTTAATATCTCAATTGATTACAAGTTGTAAGTCGAGCCCAATAGAAACCACTACTATTGGTGAGCTACGATCTAGGGATAGTCGCCTAGACATAAGTCACTTTCCTTTGTTTCAGAAGGTTAGATGGCTAGATTAAGAGGTAAGTGAGAGGGAGGACTCATTTTGGTGACACTACGGAGGCTACTCCCTCATTGAGGTTTAGGCCCCTATTGGCTACTCCCACATTGTGGTTTACGCACGGTCTATAGTATCTCTGAGATCCAATTTGAACCCATCACCCAGGGTCTCAACCTAAGACACCACCTATATGCCCCTTACTCAGCTTGAAAAGAACTCATGTGTTAGACAGTTCTCCAAATGTTAATAAAAGCCGCCCTCAACCTCATAAGACCTCAGAAAGGCACTAATGAAGGGTTAAGGCCAATATTAACAAAAGGGCCCTTATCTACTCATACGAATTTACACACTTATAATAAATCAAGAATTTAACAATATTTATAATTAATTCTTTACATTTCCTTTGTTTAACAAGATTAGACACCATTTACACAAAACTTTCACACAAACAAACAAAACGTCACTATTCACATCTAATTATCTTCTCTTTTTTTTTTTTTTTTTTTTTTTTTTTTTTCACGAAATTAAGTAAAATTACTTCTATTCTTTCCTTTTCTTTACAATTATTTTCAACACTTAGGTACGGGAACAGGGAGTCTCGATGTGCAATGGGGCTGAAACAGCTTCCCTTTTCAAGACTATGTTTAATCCAATATACCTTAGGTGCATCACAACATTTTCTTTTGTTATAAATACCATTGATTTCGAATTAAATTCCAAGCGGTAAATCAAGTGGACGTGCGGCCCAAGTATAATCGTCAAGACACTAAGTCTCTCCTACATCCTTTGGGCAACCTTACTGAAATGGCCAGGTAGGGGAGGGCGACCACGAGAGGTAGAATCCATTTTGGCATGAGCTACTCCCACATTGTGGTTTAGGCTCATTTGCACGCACTTCTGGATTCAAGAACCTGTCATGAGCGTTGTCCCCTTTCCTAGACACCATCCCACATAGGCTATACTTACTTGGATGAAAAAGGTCCTAAGTGTGAAGACAGTTTAATGAATGTTAATAAAGGCCGCCCTCAACCTTAAGGGACCTGAACTAGGTACCAATAAGGGGTTTAGGCCAATATTAATAAACACGACTTCACCTATTCCTTCTTTAATTTACAACCTACAATTAAAATTCGTATTCAACAATATAAATAACAACCTAAGTAATTAATTAACTAATTTTCGACAATTACAAATAATTAACAAGTAAATTTTTTTTTCTTTTTCGGTCACAATATACAAAACAAATATTCACAATATGGCAAATGATTTTTCAATCCCCGGCAACGGCGCCAAAAATTGATGTCGCTTTTATCGAGCGACCAATTTAACCCTGAAATGTCATTAGTAGTATAAAGTAAATAGGGATCGTTCTATTCCGGGGATTGAGGGTACACCTGTCATTATCAAACAATTAAACAATTAAAATTAAAACAAAGTATAATATTTACAAAAATAAAACAAAATATATACATATTTACGAAAAAGGGGGGATTTTTGATTTTGGTTTTCTATTTTCGAAAATAAAAGCTAACTAAATAATTAAAAACGCAAAAACATAAAAATATAAATGGAATGTAAGAACAAAGATCAAAGTCGAAACTCATGATTAAAATTGATTCAAGTTCATCATTGTTCATCATAGTCATGCAAGAGGAGTTGATCATGTGAAACGTTCAAAAGCAAACAATTTCCCATATTTTACTTTCAATGCTAATTAACCTAAGCGAAAGCACCTAGATTAATCCTATCAAACATGCAATCAAACCCTAGAAAGCTAGTCAATCATGTCATGTTTAACGCAATAAGCACCTAGAAAGGCTATCAACTCAAATGTGCAACTTAGTATGAAAAAGTCCACCTAATTGCAATCTTCTTTGATTAAATTCGGTTTTTGTACAAAACCTTTACTACTTATCGATCCAAGAACACAAAACCAAAAAGTTGATTCATGTTCTTAAATTCGTAGCACCAATTATATCAAAACCCTAAGTGTTTGCAACCACATAAGATTAAAATACAAAAGTTATCTATCATGCAAATTTAATCAAACACTCACACAAAAGCAACCATAAATCGCAATATATGAATCTGAAAATTAACAATTCATCATAAAATTTCAGAAAACAATACTTGTTCATACATATGTGTCAACTAAGGCAAAACCAACGAAAATACAAAGCAAAGGTACAAGGAGAATCGGATTACACCGTGATGAAGATGAGATGAATGAAGTGATGATGTGGTCTCTTGAATTTCGAAAGCAATCTTCAAGGTGGAGGGTGGATGGTGTGCACGGCTTGTCTTCTTCTTCCTTGGCCTTGCTTGCACTTCGTGGTTGCCCTAGAGGATGGAGAGGAGCACGGCTAGTCTAAAGAGTTTTCTGAATTATTTTCTCAAAGTGTAAACGTAAAGAATGGAACTTTCGGAACTCCAAAACGTTGAGAAGAGGGGAGGTTATATAGGGGACGGCCAACTTGCTCTCCAAGCCGTGTAAACCTTATGGAATTAATCTGAAAATTCCACATAATTTCCTCCAATAATATCTTGCCAAATAAGCCCTATGAGGTGGTTCAACCAATCACAAAATTCCATTTAATTCCCTAACAATCTTGGCCGAAATTCCCTTGATAATATTCTGATTTTATACTTTAAATTCGGCCAAAATTCCTTTAGGGAATATAGGAATGTATCTAGACTTCTTTTGAGCTTTTCTTGGTCTCCACCTTTTTCTCTTTCCTTTTATTTCTCCCTTGAATCTCTCCTTGCCGAATTCTCTAGGGTTTCTTCTTTAATTCACGGCAATTCCTTCTTTTCCTCTTGGAATTCCACGGCAATAATATCTCTAGGGTTTATCTCCAAGTATTTTCTTTCCATAAAAATGGCCCTAGAAAATCTCCCTAGAAAATCTCTTCTTATTTTCTGATTTTTAACGCCAACTTCCTTGTTTCTCTCTTGCTTTGGACGGCAAATTCTCCCCTAGGGTTTATTCATGCGTCATAAACCCTACTTGCATGGGCTTAATGGGCCTTTGATCCATTTGCCGAAAATCCACTTCATTCTTGAGAGTTCTTGGGCCTCCATGTGCCACCTTTATGCCATGTCACCATCTAGAGTCTTCAAGAAGCTTCTCTCATGCCATGTCACTTCATTAATTCGATCTCCATTCATGGTTGGCTCAAGAGTCTTGTTTTGGCAAGCTTTCCTTTCCTGGACAGGGTTTCCTGGTTGGACCAGGAAAACTTCTTTTCTTCATTTCTGCTCATTTGTGCTTCCCTTTGTACTTCATCTTGTCTCCCTCCAACGTTGGCTAGCTTCTCTCTCCATTTGTGAGCTCGTTTCAGCTCATTTGTGACAAGGACCTGAAAATAGAAACTAGTAAGAAAAATAGAAACTTTCCTAAAATGAAAAATGGCAACTTTCCTACTGAAAATGGAAAACTTTCTAAAAATGAAAAATAGAAACTACAAAAATAGAAACTTTCTACAAATAGGAACTTTCCCAATCAAAGAATGGAAACTTTCCTAAACAGAGTTTTATTAAGGAAATAACGCAGAAAGTACAGGGAAATGCAGTTAAAACGTCGCATTAAAATGCTCCTATCAACAGCTACCCTTTTCAAGACTATGTTTAATCCAATATACCTTAGTGAATCACAATATTTTCGTTTGTTATATATATCATTGATATCAAATTAAATTCCAAGCGGTAAATCAAGAGGACGTGCGGCCCAAGTATAGTCGTCTAGACACCAAGTCTCTCCTACATCCTTTGGGCAACCTTATTGAAATGGCCAGGTAGGGGAGGGCGACCACGAGAGGTAGAATCCATTTTGGCATGAGCTACTCCCACATTGTGGTTTAGGCCCATTTGTAAGCACTTCTGGATTCAAGAACCTGTCATGAGCGTTGTCCCCTTCCTAGACACCATCCCACATAGGCTATACTTACTTGGATGAAAAAGATCCTAAGTGTGAAGACAGTTCAATGAATGTTAATAAAGGCCGCCCTCAACCTTAAGGGACCTGGACTAGGTACCAATAAGGGGTTTAGGCCAATATTAATAAACAAGACTTCACCTATTCCTTCTTTAATTTACAACTCACAATTAAAATTCGTATTCAATAATATAAATAACAACCTAAGTAATTAATTAACTAGTTGACTAATTAACTAACAAATTAAGAACAATTAACAAGTAAATTTTTTTTTCTTTTTTCTTTTTCGAACACAACATATAAACAAAACAAATATTCACAAATTTAACAAGTGATTTTTCAATCCCCGGCAACGGCGCCAAAAATTGATGCGGTCTAAGAGCAAGCGCATAATTTAACCCTGAAATGTCATTAGTAGTACGTAATAAATAGGGATCGTTCTATTCCGGGGATTGAGGGTACACCTGTAATTATCAAACAATTAAACAATTAAAATTAAAACAAAGTATAATATTTACAAAGATATAACAAAATATATACATATATACGAAAAGGGTGGATTTTGTTTTTGGTTTTTTGAAAATAAAACTAAGTTAACAAAACAATTAAAATGCAAAAACATAAAAATACAAATGGAATGAGAGAACAAAGATCAAAATCGAAACATATGATTAAAATTGATTCAAACCCTAATATTGTTCATCTAAGTCATGAGAAAGGAGTTGATCATGTGAAACATTCGAAAGCAAATGAATTCCCATTTTTTTACTTTTCAATGCTAATTAACCTAAGCGAAAGCACCTAGATTAATCCTATCAAACATGCAATCAAACCCTAGAAAGCTAGTCAATCATGTCATGTTTAACGCATTACACATAGAGAAAGGCTATCAACTCAAGTGTACAACTTAGTATGGAAAAGTCCAGCTAATTGCAATCCTCGTTAATTAAATTCGATCTTTGCACAAAACCTTTACTACTTTGATTCAAGTTTACACAAAACGAAAAGTCGATTTCATGTTCTTAAACCTAGCACCATTCATATCAAAACCCTAAGTGTTTGCAACCACATAAGATTAAAATACAAAAGTTATCTATAACGCAAATTTAATTAAACAAACCCACATAAGCAACTCTCGAAGAACAATAATATGAATCTGAAAATTCTCAATTAATCATAAAAATTCCAGAAATTAATATTTGTTCAAACACATATGTCAACTAGTTCATAACCAACGAAATTCAAAGCAAAGGTTACAAAGGAGAATCGGATTACACCGTGGATGGAGGATGAAGATGGATGATTAACGTTGTGGTCTCTTGAATCTCGAAAGCAAGCTTCAAGAATGGTGGTGGATGATGATGCTCACGGCAATTCTTCTTCTCCCTTGGCCTTGCTTGAACTCGTGGAGATGACTAGAGGATGGAGAAACTCACGGCTATGCTAAGAAGATTTTCTGATTTTTTTCTAAAGTGTAAATTGTATGGGGGAGAGAGGAACCCTTGACGTTGAGAAAAGGGGAGAATATATAGGGGACGGCCTCCTTGCTCTCCAAGCCGTGTAAAACTCATGGAATTAATCTGAAAATTCCACATAATTTCCTCCAATAATATCTTGCCAAATCAGCCCTATGAGGTGGTTCAACCAATCACAAAATTCCATTTAATTCCCTAATAATCTTGGCCGAAATTCCCTTGATAATATTCTGATTTTATACTTTAAATTCTGCCAAAATTCCTTTAGGGAATATAGGAATGTATCTAGACTTCTTTTGAGCTTTTCTTGGTCTCCACCTTTTTCTCTTTCCTTTTATTTCTCCCTTGAATTTCTCTTGGCGTCAATCACCCTAGGGTTTCTTGATTTTCACGTTGATTACCTCTTTATCTCTCTCCCTTTGCACGGCAAACACATAAAATTACTCCTCCAAGAATATTTTCTTTCCATAAAAATAGCCCTAGAAAATCTCCACCGAAATCTTCTTTTAATTTCTGATTTTCACGCCAACTTCCTTGTTTATCTCTTAGGATTTTACGGCAAAAACTCCCTAGGGTTTACTCTTTGCGTCACAAACCCTAATTCCATGGGCTTTTATGGGCCTTTAATCCAATTGCCGAAAATCCACTTCATTCTTGAGAGTTTTTGGGCCTCCATGCGCCACCTTTATGCCATGTCATCATCTAGAGTCTTCAAGAAGCTTCTCTCATGCCATGTCACTTCATTAATTCGATCTCCATTCTTGGTTGGCTTAAGAGTCTTGTTTTGGCAAGCTTTCCTTTTCTGGACAGGGTTTCCTAGTTGGACCAGGAAAGCTTCATTTCTTCATTTCTGCTCATTTGTGCTTCCCTTTGTACTTCATCTTGTCTCCCTCCAACGTTGGCTAGCTTCTCTCTCCATTTGTGAGTTCATTTCTACTTTTTAGCTCGGAAGTCCTGAAAATAGAAACTAATAAGAAAAATAGAAGCTTTCCTAAAATGAAAAATGGCAACTTTCCTAAACTGATAATGGAAACTTCCTAAAAATGAAAAATAGAAACTACAAAATAGAAACTTTCTACAAATAGGAACTTTCCCAATCAAAGAATGAAAACTTTCCTAAACAGGGTTTTACTAAGGAAATAACGCAAGAAATGTAGGAAAAAGCAAGTAAAACGTCGCATTAAAATGCTCCTATCAAAATTCAAGGTAGTAACTCTAACTTATCAAATTCGGTTATTGCTAACCCTTCTACTTCTTGCATGCCCTTCCCACGCAGGTTTGCCCAATCTAAGAAGGATCAAAGTGACCAAGCCATCTTGGAAACTTTCAAGAAGGTGCAAGTGAACCTACCCCTCCTAGAGGCCATCAAGCAAGTCCCTAAGTATGCCAAGTTCCTCAAAGAGCTTTGCACTACTAGGAGAGTAAACCGTGAAAAGGAGGTGGTAAAGGTAAGTGAGAATGTCTCTGCCCTGATTCAGAGGAAGATTCCTCCAAAGTGTAAGGATCCTGGAAGCTTTACTATTCCTTGTACTATTGGTAACTCTAGATTTAAGAATGCCATGCTAGACCTAGGTGCATCTGTTACTGTTATGCCCTACTCTGTTTATGAAACCCTAGGTCTAGGGGAACTTAAATCTGACAACGTTATCATTCAGTTAGCTGACAGATCCAATGCATACCCTAGAGGTTTGTTGGAGGATGTGCTTGTACAGGTTAACCATCTTATCTTCCCAGCTGATTTCTATGTGTTGGAAATGGAGGACTCCCCTGTAAGTTCAACTCCATTGCTTTTGGGACGTCCTTTCTTAAGGACAGCTAGGACGAAGATTGATGTGTATGAAGGTTCTCTTACAATGGAGTTCGATGGTGACATTATTGGCTTTAACATTTTTGAAGCCATGAGGTATCCCCTAGAGGTTCATGATTGCTTTTCTACTGATATTTTGGATGAACTTGCGCAGAAAATGTTTGACATTATGCATGAGGATACCTTAGTCAGTACCCTTGAGAGTGGGGTAGGCTATACAAAGGAAGGAATTACCATTCCAGAGGACAAGTTGAGAGACACTTGTGAGGAGAAAATCATTGAAAACGTCTCCTTCCTTGAGGCATCTCCCTATCTAGGTAAGTCTGTTTCTCCCTTGTCCATTCAGTTATCCACTAACAAGACTTTACCTTCAGTGGTCCAGGCCCCAGAACTAGAGCTAAAACCTCTTCCAGACCATTTGAAGTATGTCTACTTAGGGGACAAGGAGACCTTACCAGTGATTGTGTCCTCTGCACTGACGACTCCACAAGAAGAGAAGTTGGTGGAAATGTTGAAGCAACACAAGACCGCCATAGGATGGACATTGGCGGATATCAAGGGAATCAGCCCTACAACTTGTGTCCACAGAATACTTCTAGAGGAGGGGTCTAAACCCACTAGAGAGGCTCAACGTCGTCTCAACCCTCCAATGATGGAAGTAGTGAAGAAGGAGGTTATCAAACTCCTTGATTGTGGGGTAATCTACCCTATTTCTGACTCCAAGTGGGTCTCCCTGATAGGAGCAAAAAAGTGTGATAATATTAATGAGTATATGCTCCATTTTAGCCTTGTTTCTCCCTTAAGTTTTGTGTTTTGAGTCATTATGTCATTTTGAGAGTCTTGTTGAGTGTTTGGAGTGAAATAGGCGGAAAAAGTAAAATTCATGAAAAATCCTAGCTGGATCAGGATTCCTAACTGTCAACTGTTTTTGCAGTCCTTACATTTTAATTCCCTTTATTTTCTCTAGAAAATTCTGATATTCTCCTGCTTGTTGTAGGAAACGTTGCCTGGTGGAACTCTTGGAAACAGCAATGATGGAGTCATAAAATGAAGCATTAAGATATTTGACCAAGTAATGAAGAAGGGAAATAAAGGAGAAAAGACGTTTCAGCTGGAAAATAAATTAGAGAAAGAAGTTTTCAGTTGAGGAAAAAAAGAGAAAGATGTTTCAGCTGGAAAATAAAAGAGAAAGACGTTTCAGCTTGGAAATTAAAAGAATTGCCCCATTATGAGAGGAGTTAAGGCCATAAAGGAGACGTTTCAGTTGGGAAAGCCAACCAATGCTCCCCTATAAATAGGCAATGTCCAGAACTGAATTTGCATCACTTCCCAGCCAAGATCACTTCCCAGCCAAGATCACTTCCCAGCCAAGATCATTCCAAGACTACCCAATTCACTCCTCAAACCTCCATATCCTACAAGACCGTGACACCATCCATCCATCAATCTACAAAGCTCTAAGGCGCTGAGTCAAGGACGCTCCACCACCATCGCAGAGACGAGTTCATCACCGTTTTGCTAAGCCGCTGAGGAAAGCTTCAAAGTGTAACTATGACTCTACTTATAATTTTTGTTTCGGTTTTGTGTGTTTCAATTTGTGAGTTGTGTAATTGGAGACATGAAATTTTCAGAATATTTTTATTAATATTTTTGAGATTTTCAGTTTATTATTGAGTTAATTTTGAGAATTCTTTTATGATGCATGTTACAATCTTGTGCCCTTTTATGTGTTTTGGTAATTTTCAGAGTTAGGTTAATAAGTTTGCATGCTAGAATAACGGTGAGAGTTCTTGTGTGTTTGCTTAATTTGCCAAGAGTAATTGTTATTTGTTAAGACGCTGAGTTAAACAAGTAGCAATTAGTTCTAACGGGTGGTAAAAATCATGCTTTAATGATTAAATGATTCTGGAAATTACGTGTTAAATTCTATGTGTAATGGTTAATTTGCACGTGTGAGTTGATTCGAGGGTTAGATAATACTACTAGTTAAGAGAATTACGCTGAGTGTTTTCGAAAATTAGTAGTATTAGGCTTGGTAAGGACTTTTCCGATCCATGCCTATATTAGAATGAATCAGATAAGTGGATTGATCCGCTGAGGCTTTTCATTTGAGCTCTTATCTAGGCATTAAAGATGGGCATATTTTTGTAGCATGTTGAAATGGATTTTCTGTTTTTACACTTAGTAATTTCCAAGTGGTATTGGTCTAGGTCAGGGAAGTCGATCATTGTATATAGTTTTATTTGTTTTGTTTTTATTTTAAGTAGATTAGGAACCAAATTTGAAAACCCCCCATTTTATTCTTTTATTTGTTAATTGACCTTTTTGTGTAGGTGTACCCTACAATCCCCGGACTGAACGATCCCTGCTTATCCTATACTGACAACTACATTTTGCAGGGTTAAATTGTGAGGCTATTTCAGCCGCATCATTTTTTGGCGCCGTTGCCGGGGATTGTTAAAATCCATTGCACTTAAAGTGTCATCGATTTTGTTGTATATAGAATGCATTCTAATTTTTGTACTACACTTGTGGAATGGTAACAAATTGCGATTTCGGTTAGGCCAAGCTTTAATTGTGATTTAGTTTAAGTTTTGTGAGTGTTATGAAATTAAGCATGTCTTTTATCATTGTTGTACAATTTGTTGAAGTTGTTTTTTTTTAACCATATTGTAAATTGAATGTGTTTCACTTAGATTTTTTTCAGCATGTTGTAAATTGTATATTGTACATTGTAGAATGAATTTTTTTTTAGCATGTTGTAAATTGTATGTGTTTCACATAGATTAATATACTTAGGTTATGAATTTAGCTAAATACTTAATTGTTGTAAGTGTGTAAAATCGTATGAGTAGACAAGGGCCCTTTTGTTAATATTGGCCTAAACCCTTCATTAGTACCTTACTCAGGTCTCTTGAGGTTGAGGGCGGCCTTTATTAGCACTTGGAGAACGGTCTAACACATTAGTTAATTTCCCAGCTGAGTAAGGGGCGCATACGGATGGTGTCTTAGGTTGAGACCCTGGGTGATGGGTTCAATTGGATCTCAGAGATACTATAGAATGAGCGTAAACCACTATGTGGGAGTAGCCGATAGGGGCCTAAACCTCAATGAGGGAGTAGCCTCCGTAGTATCACTAAAATGAGTCCTCCCTCTCACTTACCTCTTAATCTGGCCATCCAGCCTTCTGAAACAAAGGACAGAAACTTATGTCTGGGCGACTATCCCTATATTGTATCTCACCAATAGTAGTGGTTTCTATTGGGCTCGACTTACAACTTGGAATCAATTGAGATATTAACTATGTTTACAATAAA
Organism: Rosa chinensis; assembly: GCF_002994745.2. Classification (NCBI taxonomy): domain Eukaryota; kingdom Viridiplantae; phylum Streptophyta; class Magnoliopsida; order Rosales; family Rosaceae; genus Rosa; species Rosa chinensis. The sequence continues at coordinate 49,616,743 of NC_037092.1, forward strand.
CTAAAAAAAAAAAAAAAAAAAAAACGTGTTGTGTGACATGCTTAAGGTATATTGGATCCTCTGTTCCAGTACCTAAGTATGTAAAGTAACTTAGAAAGTAGGAAAGACATAATGTTTGTATTCCTAACCTTGTATATGTTACTAACACTTGATCTGGTGAGTCCTTTGTGGAGCACACATTGGAAGAGATACCCCTCCAGGAGGCACCCGAGGAATGAGAACGTGTGAACAAGGAGAAGAGTCCAGGCTGAAGGACTATAAATATTAAGCGCTACATGGGAGGCAACCCATTTCAACCGAAGCTGTGGAGGAGCCATCAACGAGAGTTTGACATTTCTATCCCTTCACTTGCTTAGGTTGAATTGTACTTGTGTCTTTGTTTGTTTGTTTATTTTACATTGCCCTTATTTTCGTAGCCCCCCATATTTAGGGTCTATATACCATATTTTTTGCCTACATTGAGAACCATGTAGATTCTAAGTGTGGTGTGGGTTTACACCTTTATTTTAGTGTAGTTTATTTTAGTTTAGAAAAAAAAAAAATTGGTTTTAGAGTCTTTTTGTGTGTTTGAGTCTTAGGATGCCCCTAACGTCTAGGATGAACATGTCTCTGAATTCATGGCTAAAGGTTTTCACAATCGAAATATGACTTAATTGAATTCTGTGGTTAATCGACATTGTAATGCTTGTATGAAGATTTGAGATAGGATTGTAACTTGGTTCATTAAGCATGCTAGGATTAAGTCTGATTCATTTTACCCTAAGTGAGCTGTTGAGCTAAAATACTTTCTTTTCGAGTGATAATTGATAATTTCATAATTTCGTGGCTGCATTTGCAAAACCTCATCATTCTTTGAAAATCCAATGATCATGTGCCATAGATTTTAATGGACTAGAGAGTACTAGAACTCGGCTGTTGTGACAGTCAAAACTTGTATGCCATAATATGCACTGATCCTGGATAGGATAGAAGGCATTAGGGTAACCACCATAGCCAAACAAGCATGTGTCCCCAACTGTGCCCGTCGTGGGACTCCTTAGAATGAACCCCTTTGAGCCTACGTTGAAAACCTTTGTTTCATCACCCTCACTACCCTACCATGAGCTTAGTACAGGATATCTCTACCCTTGTCTTAGGGACTTAGTAGAGCATGACATAATATGTAGGGGTGACGATGAAAGACAAGTGTAGGGTGGGGAAAATCCAAGAAAAAAAGAAGAGAAAGAAAAAAAAATTTGCCGTAAAAATAAAAATGAAAAAGAAAGAAAGAAAAGCGGCAAAAGAGGAGGCAAATTGAAAAGAAAACTCTTGGGAAATTGTTGAACTGTGGTTTTGGACTTTCAAATTTGTAGAAGGCTCAAAGTTGAAAATTATGCCTTTGTCCATTCCCATGTTGGTTAGAGTGAAGGTTTGGCCCAAAACAATGATATTTGGTCTGCAAAAATGATGACATAAGGTGGTCCTTATATGCTCTGCTAGGTCCTTAGGATTTTTGTATCCTTAATCTTCATTTCGAAAACCCTAGCTTAGCCCCATTACAACCTGTTTTAAGTGCTGACTTGATCCTTGAGATGGGCAGTCTTTGGTTAGTGGAGTCAGGTACGCAGTCGAGCTTATGGTTTAGGTCCATTTGTGCACTTAGTCATTTCTTGAGGTCTTTAATAATTCTTCACAAAATGCATTTATTGATGAAATATGCAAGCTGTTTGTTGCCTTACAATTTATTCTCTTGCATATACTTGAGAGTGAAGCTTTTAAGCATAGCCATTTCTGAGAGAAAAATCGAGAGTATGCCCTGTGAGTTTGGATTGGACTTGTTCGAAACATGCTATCATTCACTGTATAACTTAAGTTCTCCATATCTTGCTTAGTCATATGAATGTCACATGTTTATTAACCATGGAATTATCTATGCGATTTTGATTAAGTGTTTAACGTGAAAGCCATGAGTTTGGAGTCTCTGAGACAACAGTTAGGGGAAGTAGAGTCATTTACTTGTTTTTTGTCGAGTCGTTGTTTTGTTTTGTATTTTTATTTTGCTAAGGGACTAGCAAAAGCTAAGTGTGGGGTAGTTGATAGGAGCAAAAAAGTGTGATAATATTAATGAGTATATGCTCCATTTTAGCCTTGTTTCTCCCTTAAGTTTTGTGTTTTGAGTCATTATGTCATTTTGAGAGTCTTGTTGAGTGTTTGGAGTGAAATAGGCGGAAAAAGTAAAATTCATGAAAAATCCTAGCTGGATCAGGATTCCTAACTGTCAACTGTTTTTGCAGTCCTTACATTTTAATTCCCTTTATTTTCTCTAGAAAATTCTGATATTCTCCTGCTTGTTGTAGGAAACGTTGCCTGGTGGAACTCTTGGAAACAGCAATGATGGAGTCATAAAATGAAGCATTAAGATATTTGACCAAGTAATGAAGAAGGGAAATAAAGGAGAAAAGACGTTTCAGCTGGAAAATAAATTAGAGAAAGAAGTTTTCAGTTGAGGAAAAAAAGAGAAAGATGTTTCAGCTGGAAAATAAAAGAGAAAGACGTTTCAGCTTGGAAATTAAAAGAATTGCCCCATTATGAGAGGAGTTAAGGCCATAAAGGAGACGTTTCAGTTGGGAAAGCCAACCAATGCTCCCCTATAAATAGGCAATGTCCAGAACTGAATTTGCATCACTTCCCAGCCAAGATCACTTCCCAGCCAAGATCACTTCCCAGCCAAGATCATTCCAAGACTACCCAATTCACTCCTCAAACCTCCATATCCTACAAGACCGTGACACCATCCATCCATCAATCTACAAAGCTCTAAGGCGCTGAGTCAAGGACGCTCCACCACCATCGCAGAGACGAGTTCATCACCGTGTTGCTAAGCCGCTGAGGAAAGCTTCAAAGTGTAACTATGACTCTACTTATAATTTTTGTTTCGGTTTTGTGTGTTTCAATTTGTGAGTTGTGTAATTGGAGACATGAAATTTTCAGAATATTTTTATTAATATTTTTGAGATTTTCAGTTTATTATTGAGTTAATTTTGAGAATTCTTTTATGATGCATGTTACAATCTTGTGCCCTTTTATGTGTTTTGGTAATTTTCAGAGTTAGGTTAATAAGTTTGCATGCTAGAATAACGGTGAGAGTTCTTGTGTGTTTGCTTAATTTGCCAAGAGTAATTGTTATTTGTTAAGACGCTGAGTTAAACAAGTAGCAATTAGTTCTAACGGGTGGTAAAAATCATGCTTTAATGATTAAATGATTCTGGAAATTACGTGTTAAATTCTATGTGTAATGGTTAATTTGCACGTGTGAGTTGATTCGAGGGTTAGATAATACTACTAGTTAAGAGAATTACGCTGAGTGTTTTCGAAAATTAGTAGTATTAGGCTTGGTAAGGACTTTTCCGATCCATGCCTATATTAGAATGAATCAGATAAGTGGATTGATCCGCTGAGGCTTTTCATTTGAGCTCTTATCTAGGCATTAAAGATGGGCATATTTTTGTAGCATGTTGAAATGGATTTTCTGTTTTTACACTTAGTAATTTCCAAGTGGTATTGGTCTAGGTCAGGGAAGTCGATCATTGTATATAGTTTTATTTGTTTTGTTTTTATTTTAAGTAGATTAGGAACCAAATTTGAAAACCCCCCATTTTATTCTTTTATTTGTTAATTGACCTTTTTGTGTAGGTGTACCCTACAATCCCCGGACTGAACGATCCCTGCTTATCCTATACTGACAACTACATTTTGCAGGGTTAAATTGTGAGGCTATTTAAGCCGCATCACTCCCCAGTTCAGGTCGTGCCCAAGAAGTCTGGGATCACTGTGGTCAAGAATGCTGATAATGAACTGGTGCCTCAAAGGACAGTCACAGGCCACAGAGTTTGTATTGACTATAGGAGGCTCAACGCAACTACAAGGAAAGACCACTTTCCTCTGCCATTTATTGATCAGATGCTTGAGCGCCTAGCTGGACATGACTACTACTGCTTCCTGGATGGATACTCTGGTTACAACCAGATTGCAATTGCAAATGAAGACCAAGAGAAGACAACCTTCACTTGCCCCTTTGGAACATTTGCTTATAGACGTATGCCCTTCGGACTTTGCAACGCTCCAGGTACTTTTCAGAGATGTATGGTAAGTATCTTTTCAGATTATATTGAGAAAATCATAGAGGTATTCATGGATGACTTTTCAGTTTTTGGAAAGAATTTTGATGATTGTCTTAATAATCTGGAGATAATTTTGAAACGTTGCATGGAAACTAACCTTGTACTTAATTGGGAAAAATGCCATTTTATGGTTCAACAAGGGATAGTTCTAGGACATATTGTCTCTGCTAGGGGTATAGAGGTTGATAAGGCCAAGGTGGATATTGTGCGTCACTTACCCTCTCCCACTTCTGTGAGAGAGATTCGTTCTTTCCTTGGCCATGCAGGTTTTTACAGGAGGTTCATCAAGGACTTCTCTAAGATTTCGAGACCCTTATGTCAACTACTCCAGAAGGATGTGCCCTTTCACTTTGACAAGGAGTGTCAAGAATCTTTTGACAAGCTTAAGGAGTTGTTGACGTCTGCCCCCATCATGTTACCTCCAGATTGGTCCTTGCCCTTTGAGTTGATGTGTGATGCCTCTGACTATGCAGTTGGAGCTGTTTTAGGGCAAAGGAAGGACAAGCTACCCTATGCCATCTACTACGCTTCAAGGACTCTCAATGATGCACAAATGAACTATTCAACCACAGAGAAAGAGCTCCTTGCAGTTGTCTTTGCCCTTGAGAAGTTTCGCTCTTACTTACTTGGTACCAAAGTTACTATCTTTACTGACCATGCAGCCTTGAAATACTTGATGACCAAGAAGGAGGCGAAACCAAGGCTCATCAGATGGATCCTACTCTTGCAAGAATTTGACGTAGAAATCAAGGACAAGAAGGGTAGTGAAAACGTGGTAGCTGACCACTTGAGTCGCTTGGTGCATGCAGAAGATCATCTCCCTCTGGTGGAGACATTTCCAGATGAGCAACTCTTTGGACTTCAGGTAAGTGAACCATGGTATGCAGATATTGTTAACTATATTGTGTCTAGGAAGATTCCTGATACCATGTCACGTGCCCATAGAGATAGGCTTAAGAAAACTGTTAAGCAATATGTTTGGGATGAACCTTATCTATGGAAATATTGTTCTGATCAATTGATTAGAAGATGTGTGCCTGAACATGAACATAATGCTATACTTTCGTTTTGCCACTCTAAAGCATGTGGGGGTCACTTTGGGTCAAAGAAAACTGCATTAAAAGTGTTAGAATCTGGGTTCTATTGGCCAACTTTGTTTAGGGATGCACATGCCTATTGTTTAACTTGTGATAAGTGCCAAAGAACAGGAAACCTAGGTCCTAGAGATCAAATGCCCTTGACTAATATCATAACTGTTGAAATCTTTGATGTCTGGGGTATAGATTTCATGGGACCTTTCCCATCATCTTTTGGGTTTATATATGATGCGGCTGAAATAGCCTCACAATTTAACCCTGCAAAATGTAGTTGTCAGTATAGGATAAGCAGGGATCGTTCAGTCCGGGGGATTGTAGGGTACACCTACACAAAAAGGTCAATTAACAAATAAAAGAATAAAATGGGGGTTTTGGAATTTGGTTTCTAATCTACTTAAAATAAAAACAAAACAAATAAAACTATATACAATGATCGACTTCCCTAACCTAGACCAATACCACTCGAAAATTACTAAGTGTAAAAACAGAAAATTCATTTCAACATGCTACAAAAATGTGCCCATCTTTAATGCCTAGATAAGAGCTCAAATGAAAAGCCTCAGCGGATCAATCCACTTATCTGATTCATTCTAATGTAGGCTTGAATCGGAAAAGTCCTTACCAAGCCTAATACTACTAATTTTCGAAAACACTCAGCGTAATTCTCTTAATTAGTAGTATTATCTAACCCTCGAATCAACTCACACGTGCAAATTAACCATTAGACATAGAATTTAACACGTAATTTCCAGAATCGTTTAACCATTGAACATAGTTTTTACCACTTTTTAGAACTAATTGCTACTTGTTTAACTCAGCGCCTTAACAAATAACAATTACTCTTGGCAAATTAAGAAAACACACAAGAACTCTCACCATTATTCTAGCATGCAAACTTATTAACCTAACTCTGAAAATTACCTAAACACGTAAAAGGGCACAAGATTGTAACATGCATCATAAAAGAATTCTCGAAATTAACTCAATAATAAACTGAAAATCTCAAAAATATTAATAAAAATATTTTGAAAATTCCATGTCTCCAATTACTCAACTCGCAAATTGAAACACACAAAACCGAAACAAAAATTATAAGTAGAGTCATAGTTACACTTTGAAGCTTTCCTCAGCGGCTTAGCAACAAGGTGATGAACTTGTCTCTACTATGGTGGTGGAGCGTCCTTGACTCAGCGCCTTAGAGCTTTGTAGATTGATGGATGGATGGTGGTCACGGTCTTGTAAGATATGGAGGTTTGAGGAGTGAATTGGGTAGTCTTGGAATGATCTTGGCTGGGAAGTGATGCAAATTCAGTTCTGGACGTTGCCTATTTATAGGGGAGCATTGGTTGGCTTTCCCAACTGAAACGTCTTCTTTATGGCCTTAACTCCTCTCATAATGGGGCAATTCCTTTAATTTCCAAGCTGAAACATCTTTCTCTTATTTATTTTTCCAGCTGAAACATCTTTTTCTTTTATTCCTCAACTGAAAACGTCTTTCTCTTATTTATTTTCCAGCTGAAACATCTTTTTCTTTTATTCCTCAACTGAAAACATCTTTTCTCCTTTATTTCCCTTCTTCATTGCTTGGTCAAATATCTTAATGCTTTATTTTATGACTCCATCATTGCTGTTTCCAAGAGTTCAACCAGGCAACGTTTCCTACAACAAGCAGGAGAATATCAGAATTTTCTAGAGAAAATAAAGGGAAATTAAAATGTAAAGACCGCAAAAATAGTTGACAGTTAGGAATCCTGATCCAGCTAGGATTTTTCATGAATTTTACTTTTTCCGCCTATTTCACTCCAAACACTCAACAAGACTTTCAAAATGACTTAATGACTCAAAACACTAAACTAAGGGAGAAATAAGGCTAAAATGAGGCACATAATTAATAATATCGTCACACTTTTTTGCTCCTATCAACTACCCCACACTTAGCTTTTGCTAGTCCCTTAGCAAAACAAAAATACAAAACAAAACAACGACTCAACAACAAAAAAAAAAAACAAGTAAATGACTCTACTTCCCCTAACTGTTGTCTCAGAGACTCCAAACTCATGGCTTTCACGTTAAACACTTAATCAAAATTGCATAGATAATTCCATGGTTAATAAACCTGTGACATTCATATGACTAAGCAAGATATGGAGAACTTAAGTTATACAGTGAATGATAGCATGTTTCGAACAAGTCCAATCCAAACTCACAGGGCATACTCTCGATTTTTCTCTCAGAAATGGCTATGCTTAAAAGCTTCACTCTCAAGTATATGCAAGAGAATAAATTGTAAGGCAACAAACAGCTTGCATATTTCATCAATAAATGCATTTTGGTGAAGAATTATTAAAGACCTCATGAAATGACTAAGTGCACAAATGGACCTAAACCATAAGCTCGACTGCGTACCTGACTCCACTAACCAAAGACAGCCCATCTCAAGGATCAAGTCAGCACTTAAAACAGGTTGTAATGGGGCTAAGCTAGGGTTTTCGAAATGAAGATTAAGGATACAAAAATCCTAAGGACCTAGCAGAGCATATAAGGACCACCTTATATCACCATTTTTGTGGGCCAATTATCATTGTTTTGGGCCCAACCTTCACTCTAACCAACATGGGAATGGACAAAGGCATAATTTTCAACTTTGAGCCTTCTACAAATTTGAAAGTCCAAAACCACACTTCAACAATTTCCCAAGAGTTTTCTTTTCAATTTTTCTTCTATTTTGCCGCTTTTCTTTCTTTCTTTTTCATTTTCATTTTCTTTCATTTTTTTTTTTACGGCAAATTTTTTTTTTTTCTCTTCTTTTTTTCTTGGATTTTCCCCACCCCACACTTGTCTTTCATCGTCACCCCTACATACTATGTCATGCTCTACTAAGTCCCTAAGACAAGGGTAGAGATATCCTGTACTAAGCTCATGGTAGGGTAGTGAGGGTGATGAAACAAAGGTTTTCAACGTAGGCTCAAAGGGGTTCATTCTAAGGAGTCCCACGACGGGCACAGTTGGGGACACATGCTTGTTTGGCTATGGTGGTTACCCTAATGCCTTCTATCCTATCCAGGATCAGTGCATATTATGGCATACAAGTTTTGATAGTCACAACAGCCGAGTTCTAGTACTCTGTAGTCCATTAAAATCTATGGCACATGATCATTGGATTTTCAAAGAATGATGAGGTTTTGCAAATACAGCCACGAAATTCTAGAATTATCAGTTAAGCACTCAAAAAGAAAGTATTTTAGCTCAATAACTCACTTTGGGTCAAATGAATCAGACTTAATCCTAGCATGCTTAATGAACCAAGTTACAATCCTATCTCAAATCTTCATACAAGCATCACAATGTCGATTAACCACAGAATTCAATTAAGTCATATTTCGATTGTGAAAACCTTCAGCCATGAATTCAGAGACATGTTCATCCTAGACGTTAGGGGCATCCTAAGACTCAAACACTCAAAAAGACTATAAAACTAACTTTTTTGTTTTTTTTTTTTTTTTGTTTTTTTTTTTTTTTTAAAACCGAAAAAAATTCTGAAATAAAGGTGTAAACCCACCCCACACTTAGAATCTACATTGTCCTCAATGTAGGCAAAAAATATGGTATATAGACCCTAAATATGGGGGGCTACGAAAATAAGAGAAGGGTAAAATAAACAAACAAATAAAGACACAAGTACAATTCAACCGAAGCAAGTGAAGGGATAGAAATTTCAAACTCTCGTTGATGGCTCCTCCACAGCTTCGATTGAAATGGGTTGCCTCCCATGTAGCGCTTAATATTTATAGTCCTTCAGCCTGGACTCTTCTCCTTGTTCACACGTCATGGAGTGCCTCCTGGAGGGGTATCTCTTCCAATGTGTGCCCCACCAAGGACTCATAGTAGGGCTTGAGACGATGCCCATTTACCTTGAACTCCTTCCCCGTCTTCTCACTCTTGATCTCTACAGCACCATGAGTAAACACATTTGTAACTATAAATGGACCAACCCAACGAGAACGAAGTTTACCCGGGAATAGCTTAAGTCTGGAATGGAATAACAGAACTTTCTGGCCCACTTGGAAGCTTTTTCCGCGAATCATTTTGTCATGGTAGGCCTTTGTCTTCTCCTTGTAGATCCATGAAGCATCGTAGGCCTCATTCCTTATCTCCTCAAGCTCATTTAGCTGTAGCTTCCTATGTAGGCCCGCTTCATCATAATCCATGTTGAACTTCTGGACAGCCCACCAAGCCTTGTGCTCTAGCTCCACTGGAAGGTGGCATGCCTTTCCGTAGGCCAACCTAAAGGGAGACATCCCAATAGGCGTCTTGTAGGCCGTTCTGTAGGCCCACAACGCATCATCCAATCTCTGGCTCCAATCCTTCCTTGTCGGGCCCACTGTCTTCTCAAGTATCCTCTTGATCTCCCTGTTGGATACCTCTGCTTGGCCACTGGTCTGAGGGTGGTAGGGCGTGGACACCTTATGGGTTACCCCATACTTCTTCAGCAAAGCCTCGATTGTACGGTTACAAAAGTGAGAACCTCCATCACTGATTAGCACACGTGGCACTCCAAACCTGGAAAATATGTTAGTTTTCAAGAAACCTGCAACCACTTTTGAATCGTTAGTCCTGGTGGCTTTTGCTTCCACCCACTTTGATACATAGTCCACAGCCAATAGTATATATAAACAACCATTAGACGAGGGAAATGGGCCCATAAAGTCAATGCCCCAAACATCAAAAATTTCTACATTTATTATTGGGCTCATGGGCATTTGATCTTTTGGGCCAAGATTACCAGTCCGTTGGCACCTATCACAAGAAATACAAAACAAGTTTGCATCCTTGAAGATAGTGGGCCAATAAAATCCACAATCTAAGACCTTCAAGGCTGTTCTACGAGGCCCAAAGTGGCCTCCACAAGCCTCACTATGGCAAAATGATAGAATTGACCTATGCTCAGACTCAGGGACACATCTCCTAATGACTTGGTCACTACAATGTTTCCATAAATAGGGCTCATCCCAAATAAAGTGCCTAGCCATTTTCTTCAATTTATCCTTTCTAGCTTTGGAAAGTGTGTCAGGAAATGTCCTAGTGACTAAATAGTTAACTATATCCGCATACCAGGGCACACTAACCTCTATCCCAAAGAGCTGCTCATCTGGGAAAGTTTCCTGTAGGGGCTGGACGTCCTCCTCGTGTACTATCCTGCTCAAATGGTCCGCCACCACATTCTCGCTGCCCTTCTTGTCCTTGATCTCTAAGTCAAATTCCTGAAGCAACAGGATCCATCGAATTAATCTGGGCTTGGCCTCCTTCTTGATCATCAGATATCTCAAGGCTGCATGGTCAGAGTAAACAATTACTTTAGAGTGCAATAAATAAGAACGAAACTTATCTAAAGCAAAGACTACAGCCAAGAGTTCTTTTTCAGTGGTGGAGTAGTTGAGCTGGGCGTCGTTGAGGGTCCGAGAAGCATAGTAAATAGCATAGGGCTTTTTATCCTTCCTCTGGCCCAACACAGCTCCAACAGCATAGTCTGATGCATCACACATAAGCTCGAAGGGTAGACTCCAATCCGGAGGGCATATGATGGGGGCCGTGGTCAACAACTCCTTGAGCTTTTCAAACGCCTTCTTGCAATCCTCATTGAACACAAAGGGCACGTCCTTTTGCAATAGGGCACACATAGGTCTCGCCACCTTGGAGAAGTCTTTGATGAACCGCCTATAAAATCCTGCATGGCCAAGAAAAGAGCGTACCTCCCTCACAGTTGTGGGGGAGGGTAAGTGACGTACAAGATCAACCTTAGCCTTATCTACCTCAATGCCCCTATTAGATATTATGTGTCCTAACACTATTCCTTGTGTCACCATGAAGTGACACTTCTCCCAATTCAGCACAAGGTTAGTTTCTACACACCTCTCAAGTATCAATCCTAGATTCTCTAAACAAGTATCAAAATCTTTACCAAAGACACTAAAGTCGTCCATAAAGACTTCAATAATATTTTCAATGTATTCTGAGAAAATGGAAAGCATACATCTTTGGAAAGTACCTGGTGCGTTGCATAAGCCGAAGGGCATGCGCCTATAAGCAAAGGTCCCAAAGGGGCATGTGAAGGTCGTCTTCTCCTGATCCTCGTGGGCTATGCAGATCTGGTTGTACCCACTATATCCGTCCAAGAAGCAATAGTAGGAATGGCCCGCTAAGCGCTCCAACATCTGGTCAATAAAAGGCAAGGGCATATGATCCTTCCTTGTTGTGGCATTCAGCTTCCGGTAGTCGATACATACCCTGTGACCAGTGACTAATCTCTGGGGCACTAGCTCATTCTCCTCGTTCTTCACCACTGTCACCCCAGACTTCTTGGGCACCACTTGCACAGGAGAGACCCACTTACTATCAGAAATGGGGTAGATCACCCCACAATCTAGCAACTTGATCACCTCGTCTTGAACCACCTTCATCATGGGCGGATGTAGACGTCTTTGGGCTTCTCTTGTGGGCTTGGCGCCATCTTCTAATAGGATCCGGTGGACACACGTGGTTGGGCTGATCCCCTTGATATCTGCCAGAGTCCACCCAATGGCAGTCTTGTGCTTCTTCAACACGTCCACCAACTTTCTTTCTTGCTCTACCTCCAGCGTTGATGATATGATCACTGGGAGGGTCTCATTTTCTCCTAGGTACGCGTATTTCAAATGCTCAGGGAGTACCTTCAATTCCAACTTGGGTGCCTGAACAATAGAGGGTAGCATTTTATTAGTAGAAACCGGAATTGACAAATAGGAAATTGACCTCTTTATAGGTTGAGCCTCCAGTGAGGCCACAGTCTTGATCACTCTAGGCTCCTCAACATCCCACTCAACCTTGGGGATAGGTTCCCCATTTTCATCATATCCGACCCCCTCCTCTAGGGTCAGAGCCAATTCATCCTCAACCATTGCTTCAGAGAAAACCTGCGCGAGTGAATCAACTACATCAATAGCAAAGCAAGGTTTCAAATCAGAAACAGGGTACCTCATGGCTTCAAGAATGTTGAAGCGTATAACATCACCATCAAACTCCATGGTGAGAGTCCCTTTGTACACGTCGATTTTAGTTCTTGCAGTCCTCATAAAGGGACGCCCTAAAAGTAATGGAGTGGTATTTAGGGGCGATTCCTCCATGTCCAATACGTAGAAATCCGCAGGGAATATCAGATGGTTAACCTGCACAAGAACATCCTCAACATACCCTTGAGGGTATTTGTTAGACCTATCAGCAAGTTGAATGACAACATTATCCCTCTTAAGAGGGCCTAGACCTAAGGACACATACAAATTATAAGGCATAACATTTATGGATGCCCCTAAGTCTAACATCACATTTTCAAACCTGGTGTCACCAATGATACAGGGAACAGAAAAACTCCCTGGGTCCTTCAACTTTGGGGGTAGCTTCCTCTGGATAACGGCTGATACCGTTTCGCTCATTTTCACCACCTCCTTCTCTCTTGTCTGCCTCCTTGTGGTGCATAGCTCCTTCAAGAACTTGGCGTATTTAGGCACCTGTTTGATGCACTCAATCAAGGGCATGTTCACTTGAACCTTCTTGAAGATTTCCAAGATCTCTTGATCAGATTTATCTTTCTTCGTCTTGGCAAACCTGCTTGGGAAAGGTATAGAAACAACTGGGTTAGTCTTAACTAAACCACTAGAGTTAGGAATTGTACCTTCGGGTGCCTCAGCTTGGGGCAAGTCAACTTCCACCCTTGTTGTAGCTGGGTCCTTCTCAACATCCTTCTTAGACACCTCCACAACGTCTTCTTCTTCATTATGGGCCGCTTGGGCCTTCTTGTGGGCTTTGGGAGGGTCAACTAGTACGCGCCCACTCCTAGTGATGATGGCTTGGGCGTGCTCATTCCTTGGGTTAGGCACAGTGTTGCTTGGAAGTTTCCCTGTTTCAGCAATCCGGCCCATGAAATCCACCACTTGGCCCATTTGATTCTTGAGCTCTGCAATATCCTTTGAATGGGTTGCCTGTCCTACAACCAAAGCTTGAGTAGCCGTGTTAAGTTGTTGTTGCCCCGTAGCAAGGGACTTCAACAGTTCATCATAATTAGGGGCATTCAAAGTATTAGAAACAGGAGGTGGAGGGACAGAATTGGGAATACCAAAAGCTTGAGGTACCTGAGGCCTCAAAAACAAACCTGGTGGGCGCTGAGAATTCTGACCTGGGCCTTGAGGTGGTCGCAAGGTGTTATCATTGTTGGCCCAACGAAAGTTGGGGTGGTCTCTGAGCCCCGGATTGTAAGTATTTGAGTAAGGGTTGTACCTCGGGCCTCCTTGACCTCCTTGATACCCTAGGGCGTTAACAGATTCCCATTCTTCTGGAGAGGCAAGTTGGGGACATTTATCTGTGGGGTGCCCTTGAGTCGAGCACATCCCACACACTTGAGCCATTGCTCCTCCTCCATTAACGTTTAAGACTTGAGACAGCAAAGTAGACATCTTGTTGACCTTGTCTTCAAGAGCAGAGTTAGTGGACACCTCATGTACCCTCCGTTGAGAGGAAAGCACCCCCTCATATTGTTGATAGTTTAGTGCACGATTAGTAAGTAGCACCTTGGCATCAGCAGGTGTCTTATCCATAAAGGATCCTCCAGCAGCAGCATCTAACAGACCACGCTCATTAGCGGTGAGTCCTTCATAAAAATAGGTAAGGAGGGACCCCTCACTCATCCCATGGTTAGGGCATGATGCTACAAGGCTCTTAAACCTGTCCCAATAATTGCAGAAATTCTCCTCATGTCCTTGCGTAATTCCACTAATCTGCTTCCTCAAAACAGTGACCTTTGAGGCAGGAAAGTACTTCGTAAGGAACTCGCCCTTCATCCTATCCCAAGTGTTGATAGTGCCAGCAGGCAGCTCAAATAGCCAAGTCTTGGCCTTGTCCTCCAAAGTAAAGGGAAATGCCTTCATCTTCAAGATATTGATATCAGCTCCTTTAGGGCACATACTCCCACAGACAAACTCGAACTCCTTGAGATGCTTGTTAGTGTCTTCACTACTCATCCCATGAAACTTGGGTAGGTGATGCAGAAACCCACTCTTTAACTCAAAATCATCATTAAGCCCCTCTCCTGGTTCTGGATAGGCAATGCATAAGGGCGCAGCACCTCCACCTGTAGGATTAGACAGTTGCCTAATAGTCTCAGCCATTGGTGCCTGTACTTGCTCAACACGGGTGTGCTCTTCTGTATCTGCAACGTCCTCTTCAGTGACCTCCTCTTCTTCCTCTTCAAAGACTTGTTCTTCTCCTTCTTCAGAATGGTCAGGTTTGTTGATCTCCTCGGTTGATCTAGTTGAGGAGTTATAACCTGAATAGCTAGAGTCTTGAGAATCCCTCCTTTCTAGAGGAGGGCGGTCTGAAAAAGTGAGTTCTGCCCTTTGCCTAGCACGTTCCAATTTTTCAAAGAGCTCCTTAGTCTTATCAGAGACAGTGGACATTCATGGACCTTTAAGACCAAATCAAGTGTTAGTAACATATACAAGGTTCGAAATACAAACATTATGTCTTTCCTACTTTCTAAGTTACTTTTACATTTACATACTTAGGTACTGGAACAGAGGACCTCGTTTGTGCAATGGGACTATAGAACAGCTACCCTCGACAAAGTCATGTTTAATCCAATATACCTTAAGCAGGTCACACACCATTTTTTTTTATTTTTTTTTTATAAACATAGTTAATATCTCAATTGATTCCAAGTTGTAAGTCGAGCCCAATAGAAACCACTACTATTGGTGAGATACGATATAGGGATAGTCGCCCAGACATAAGTCTCTTTCCTTTGTTTCAGAAGGCCGGATGGCCAGATTAAGAGGTAAGTGAGAGGGAGGACTCATTTTGGTGATACTACGGAGGCTACTCCCTCATTGAGGTTTAGGCCCCTATCGGCTACTCCCACATAGTGGTTTAGGCTCATTCTATAGTATCTCTGAGATCCAATTGAACCCATCACCCAGGGTCTCAACCTAAGACACCATCCGTATGCGCCCCTTACTCAGCTGGGAAATTAACTAATGTGTTAGACCGTTCTCCAAGTGCTAATAAAGGCCGCCCTCAACCTCAAGAGACCTGAGTAAGGTACTAATGAAGGGTTTAGGCCAATATTAACAAAAGGGCCCTTGTCTACTCATACGATTTTACACACTTACAACAATTAAGTATTTAGCTGAATTCATATCCACATACAATTTTACAACAATTAAGTAAATTAATCTAAATGAAACACATACAATTTACAATATGCTTAAAAAAACAACTTCTACAAATTGTACAACAATGATAAAAGACATGCTTAATTTTGTAACATTCATAAAACTTAAACTAAATCACAATTAAAGCTTGGCCTAACCGAAATCGCAATTTGTCACCATTCCACAAGTGTAGTACAAAAATTAGCATTCATTCTATATACAACAAAATCGATGACACTTTAAGTGCAAGGGATTTTAACAATCCCCGGCAACAGCGCCAAAAATTGATTCGGCTGAAATAGCCTCACAATTTAACCCTGCAAAATGTAGTTGTCAGTATAGGATAAGCAGGGATCGTTCAGTCCGGGGATTGTAGGGTACACCTACACAAAAAGGTCAATTAACAAATAAAAGAATAAAATGGGGGTTTTGGAATTTGGTTTCTAATCTACTTAAAATAAAAACAAAACAAATAAAACTATATACAATGATCGACTTCCCTAACCTAGACCAATACCACTCGAAAATTACTAAGTGTAAAAACAGAAAATTCATTTCAACATGCTACAAAAATGTGCCCATCTTTAATGCCTAGATAAGAGCTCAAATGAAAAGCCTCAGCGGATCAATCCACTTATCTGATTCATTCTAATGTAGGCTTGAATCGGAAAAGTCCTTACCAAGCCTAATACTACTAATTTTCGAAAACACTCAGCGTAATTCTCTTAATTAGTAGTATTATCTAACCCTCGAATCAACTCACACGTGCAAATTAACCATTAGACATAGAATTTAACACGTAATTTCCAGAATCGTTTAACCATTGAACATAGTTTTTACCACTTTTTAGAACTAATTGCTACTTGTTTAACTCAGCGCCTTAACAAATAACAATTACTCTTGGCAAATTAAGAAAACACACAAGAACTCTCACCATTATTCTAGCATGCAAACTTATTAACCTAACTCTGAAAATTACCTAAACACGTAAAAGGGCACAAGATTGTAACATGCATCATAAAAGAATTCTCGAAATTAACTCAATAATAAACTGAAAATCTCAAAAATATTAATAAAAATATTTTGAAAATTCCATGTCTCCAATTACTCAACTCGCAAATTGAAACACACAAAACCGAAACAAAAATTATAAGTAGAGTCATAGTTACACTTTGAAGCTTTCCTCAGCGGCTTAGCAACAAGGTGATGAACTTGTCTCTACTATGGTGGTGGAGCGTCCTTGACTCAGCGCCTTAGAGCTTTGTAGATTGATGGATGGATGGTGGTCACGGTCTTGTAAGATATGGAGGTTTGAGGAGTGAATTGGGTAGTCTTGGAATGATCTTGGCTGGGAAGTGATGCAAATTCAGTTCTGGACGTTGCCTATTTATAGGGGAGCATTGGTTGGCTTTCCCAACTGAAACGTCTTCTTTATGGCCTTAACTCCTCTCATAATGGGGCAATTCCTTTAATTTCCAAGCTGAAACGTCTTTCTCTTATTTATTTTCCAGCTGAAACATCTTTTTCTTTTATTCCTCAACTGAAAACATCTTTTCTCCTTTATTTCCCTTCTTCATTGCTTGGTCAAATATCTTAATGCTTTATTTTATGACTCCATCATTGCTGTTTCCAAGAGTTCAACCAGGCAACGTTTCCTACAACAAGCAGGAGAATATCAGAATTTTCTAGAGAAAATAAAGGGAAATTAAAATGTAAAGACCGCAAAAATAGTTGACAGTTAGGAATCCTGATCCAGCTAGGATTTTTCATGAATTTTACTTTTTCCGCCTATTTCACTCCAAACACTCAACAAGACTTTCAAAATGACTTAATGACTCAAAACACTAAACTAAGGGAGAAATAAGGCTAAAATGAGGCACATAATTAATAATATCGTCACATTTTTTGCTCCTATCAATATATATCTTACTTGCAGTGGACTATGTTTCCAAATGGGTGGAAGCAAAGGCCACTAGGACTAATGACTCTAAGGTTGTTGCAGATTTTATCAAGTCTAACATCTTTAGCAGGTTCGGAATGCCTAGAGTTCTCATTAGTGATGGTGGATCCCATTTTTGCAATCGGACGATTGAGGCTCTTTTGAAGAGATATGATGTGACACATAAGGTTTCTACACCTTATCACCCCCAAACTAGTGGGCAGGCTGAGGTCTCTAATCGTCAGATCAAGGGGATATTGGAGAAGACTATGAACCCCAACAGGAAGGACTGGTCCTTGCGTCTAGAAGATGCTTTGTGGGCCTACAGAACTGCATACAAAACTCCCATAGGTATGTCACCATATCGAATTGTCTATGGCAAACCTTGCCATTTACCTGTGGAGTTAGAGCATAGAGCTTGGTGGGCTGTGAAGCAGTTCAACATGGATATTGATGCAGCTGGGCTTCATAGGAAGTTGCAATTGCAAGAGTTAGAGGAGATTAGGAATGATGCCTTCGAAAGTGCTAAGATTTACAAGGATAAGACTAAGGCATTCCATGATAAAATGATTCGAAGGAAGACTTTTGTTGTGGGTCAAAAAGTTCTTCTCTTCCATTCTCGTCTCAAACTCTTCCCAGGTAAGCTTCGTTCTCGTTGGATTGGGCCTTTTGTTATCACTCATGTGTTTCCTCATGGAGCTGTGCAGATAAAGAGTGAACAAACAGGCAACGAGTTCAAAGTGAATGGCCATCGCTTGAAGCCTTACTATGAGGCATTTGTGGAACATGAAGTGGAGGATGTACCCCTCCAAAACGTTCCAAACCCTGAGGATTAAAAGGAGGTACAAGTCTAGGCTGAAAGACTATAAACATTAAGCGCTGCTTGGGAGGCAACCCAATTCTGAAGTAGCTGTGGAGGAGTCGTCAACGCAGATTTGCTTTCTCTCTCCCTTTTACTTCTCAAATTCTTCTTTGTTTTATAGTTATTTTCGTAAATTCCATCCCTAAATGCTTAAGTATTTCATTGCATGCTTTTTCTTGATTACATTGAGGACAATGCAATATTTAAGTGTGGGGGAAGGGATTTACACTTTTATCTTGAGTCATATATTGAAAAATACAAAAAAAAAGTGAAAAATGTCAAAAAAAAAAAAAAAAAAAAATTTACATTGCTTTTGTTTTTGTTTGAGTCTTAGGATGCCCTTTCAACTGTCTAGGATGATTCTATATCTCTGAAATCATGATTAAAAGAGGATCACAAAATTGAGATGATTTCTAAAATGGTATTCTTTGGTTAATTGAGATATATGAAAAATATGTGCCTTGTAGTGGATATGGATTTCGAAACTTTGGTATAGAATATGAGCATGTTAGGATGAGTTTTGATTCATAAAAACCCATGTGAGATATTGAGCCCATGTCCCTTTTCCTTGGAGTGAATCGAAAATATATATATTCTTATTTTCTTGGCGATGTTTTGATGATCTCATTATTCTTTCATCTTGATTGACTACTTGCCATAGATTAAGTTTGATGGACTAGAGAATGCTAGAATTCGCTCTTGTACTTGTTGAGACGTTATATCAATACATGGCCCTGATTCTGGAAGGGATAGAGGCATCCTAGGAATTACCACCATTGCCATATAAACTTATGTCCCTATTTGTGCCCGTCGTGGGACTCCCCTAGATAAGCCCCTTTGAGCCTACATTAAGCCTTTTCGTTCATCACCCTAAAATCCTTAACCATGAAGCTTAGTATAGTAACAACCCTACCCTTTGTTCTAAGAACTTAGTGGAGCTATCTTTTGAGACATACTACATGGGTTTGGTGCTAAGGATGGAAATTGAGAAGAGGTTAAAGTTCAAGTGTGGGGGTAGACTTGTCCATAAAGAAAAAAAATATGTGAAAGCCGTGAAAAATGAAAAGAAAAGAAAAAATGTACAGCTAGAAAAGAAAAGAAAGAAATATTTATGGATTTTAGTCCCCCATACTTAGTGATTTTGGAGTTTACTTTGAAATGAAGGCCTATTAAAGAAAAATTTGACCTTTGTCCATTCACTATAGTTCAGGGGAAGTTTACAATGAAGATTGGGCCCAACATGAAGACACTAGGCCCCTTTTATGTTACCTCTAGGGAAAGTGACGTTTTTGCAATGCCTTGGTGGATTTCTTGAGGTCTCTACATCTACATATGCTCTGCTAGGTTTTTAGGACACTTTGATAAATCCTTACCCTTCATTTCTTAAAACCTTGAGCCTTGGCCCCATTACAACCTTTAAGAAGACCTTCTTGATCCTTAAGATGGGACAGCCCTTGATGTGGAGATGAGTTGATGCCCCTGAAAGCAAGCACATAATTTAACCCTGAAATGTCATTAGTAGTATGTAATAAATAGGGATCGTTCTATTCCGGGGATTGAGGGTACACCTGTCATTATCAAACAATTAAACAATTAAAATTAAAACAAAGTATAATATTTACAAAGATATGACAAAATATATACATATTTACGAAAAGGGTGGGATTTTGTTTTTGGGTTTTTCGAAAATAAAACTAAGTTAACAAAACAATTAAAATGCAAAAACATAAAAATACAAATGGAATGAGAGAACAAAGATCAAAAACCGAAACATATGATTAAAATCGATTCAAACCCTAATATTGTTCATCTAAGTCATGAGAAAGGAGTTGATCATGTGAAACATTCGAAAGCAAATGAATTCCCATTTTTTACTTTTCAATGCTAATTAACCTAAGCGAAAGCACCTAGATTAATCCTATCAAACATGCAATCAAACCCTAGAAAGCTAGTCAATCATGTCATGTTTAACGCATTACACATAGAGAAAGGCTATCAACTCAAGTGTACAACTTAGTATGGAAAAGTCCACCTAATTGCAATCCTCTTTAATTAAATTCGATCTTTGTACAAAACCTTTACTACTTTGATTCAAGTTTACACAAAACGAAAAGTCGATTTCATGTTCTTAAACCTAGCACCAATTATATCAAAACCCTAAGTGTTTGCAACCACATAAGATTAAAATACAAAAGTTATCTATAACGCAAATTTAATTAAACAAACCCCACATAAGCAACTCTCGAATCACAATAATATGAATCTGAAAATTCTCAATTAATCATAAAAATTCCAGAAATTAATATTTGTTCAAACACATATGTCAACTAGTTCATAACCAACGAAATTCAAAGCAAAGGTTACAAAGGAGAATCGGATTACACCGTGAGATGGGGATGGTGATGAACGATTGATGTGGTGGTCTCTTGAATCTCGCAAGCAAGCTTCAAGGTTGGAGATGGATGATGGATGCTCACGGCTATGCTTCTTCTCCCTTGGCCTTGCTTGAACTCGTGGAGATGACTAGAGGATGGAGAAACTCACGGCTATGCTAAGAAGATTTTCTGATTTTTTTCTAAAGTGTAAATTGTATGGGGGAGAGGGACCTCTCAACGTCAAAGAGGTGGGTATATATAGGAGCACGGCTAGGGTTCACAAAGCAATCAGAATTTTCCACATAGCTTCAACCAATGATAATTCGCCAAGTAAGCTTGTGATGTGGTCCAACCAATCATAGAATGCCAAGTAAGCCTTGTGATGTGTTCCAACCAATCAAAATTCTCTAAAATACCTCCCTAATATTTAATTGCCGAATTTCCTTGAAATTATTCTGATTTTCTTCATGAATTTCGGCCAACATTCCTTTAGGGAATTTAGGGATGAATCTAGACGCCTTTTTAGTTTTTCCTTGGTGCACACATATTTTCCTTCCATAAATATCTCCCTTGAATCTCTCTTGGCATCATCTCCTTGATTATTTCTGATTTTCACGTTGGCAATCACACCAAATTATTCCTCCAACAATATTTCTTTCCATAAAAGTCTCCCAAGAAAATCTCTCCTTGAAATCCTCAATCAATCATCTTTAATTCCCACGTTGTCATCTTGTTTTTCCTTAAGTATTACACGGCAAATTTAATCCCCAAGGAAAATATATTTTCCTTTTTTTAAAAAACTCTTCCTTGATTCTCTCTTTGCCATGTCATCTTCATGAAGCTTCTCGTTCCATTTATGAACTCAATTCAGCTTATTTATTCCAAAAACCTGAAAATAGAAGATTTCTAAAATAAGAAATGGAAACTTTCCTAAACTAAAATGGAAACTTTATAAAAATGGAAAATAGAAACTACAAAACGGAAACTTTGTACAATTAGGAACTTTCCCAATCAAAGAATGGAAACTTTCCTAAACAGAGTTTTATTAAGGAAATAACGCAGAAAATATAGGGAAATAACAGTTAAAACGTCGCATTAAAATGCTCCTATCAGATTCCCCCACACTTAGCCTTTTCTAGTCCCTTAGCAAAATCACACAAAGACTCAACTAAGACTCAACAAAGATTCAAAGACTCTACACAAACAATGACTCTATTGCCCTTCAACTTTTTGTCTCAGCAATCTCTTACTTTCATAACACCAAGATTAGCACTCAACCAAAAATCAATGTTTAAGCATTCGAGGGTTAATTAAAACACATAATCTTCACACACACAAGTAGGACTTGGTTGTAACAATGGTGATGGGTTCTGTTAAGCATGCTTCAAACAAGTTTGATTCAATCCTCACAAGGCATATCCACTCTTTCTTCTCTCAGAATTCAAGGCAATGCTTAAAAGCTTATAATCACTCAATTATATGTGAAAGATAGCAAGTATATCACATATTATATGAAATGAAAGCACATGTATATTTTTCTTTTAAAGATCTCATGAAAGGTACCAACTACTTGCACAGATGGATCCAAGCCATATGTTCAACTCTTGTAACTCATCTCCACATCAAGGGCTGTCCCATCTTAAGGATCAAGAAGGTCTTCTCAAGGGTTGTAATGGGGCTAAGGCTCAAGGTTTAAAGAAACGAAAGGTAAGGATTTATCAAAGTGTCCTAAAAACCTAGCAGAGCTCATGTAAATGTAAAGACTTCTAGAAATCCACCAAGATATATCAAAACGTCACATCCCATAGAGGTTTTATAAAAGGGCCTAATGTCTTCATGTTGGACCCTAACTTCACTCTAAACTTCCTTTGAACTCTAGTGAATTGGACAAAGGCCAAATTTTTTTTTTTTTTTTGTAATGGGCCTTCAATTCAAAACAAACTCCAAACTCACCAAGTATGGGGGACTAAAATCCATAGACTTATTTTTCTTTCCTTTCTTTTTTCTTTCTAGCCGTGTAATTTTTTTTTTCTTTTCTTTTTTTACGACTTTCACATACATTTTTTTTATGGACAAGTGTACCCCCACACTTGAACTTTCACCTCTTCTCAATTTTCATTCTCAATGCCAAATCCTTAAGTAAAGTCTCAAAATTAGCCCCACTAAGTTTTTAGAACAAAGGGTAAGGTTGTAACTATACTAAGGTTTAGGTTAAAGATTTTAAGGGTGATGAAAGAAAAGGTTTAATGTAGGCTCAAAGGGTTTTATCTAGGGGAGTCCCACGACGGGCACAAATGGGGACACAGGCTTATTTGGCAATGGTGATAATTCCTAGGGTGCCTCTATCCTTTCCAGAATCAGGGCCATATATTGACAAACGTCTCAACAAGTACAAGAGTGAATTCTAGCATTCTCTAGTCCATCAAACTTAATCTATGGCAAGTAATCAATTAAATGAAACAATAATGAGATCATCAAAACATCGCCAAGAAAATAAGAATATATTTTTCATTTATCACTCCAAGAAAAAGGGACATGGGCTCAATATCTCACATGGGCTTTTATGAATCAAAACTCATCTTAACATGCTCATATTCTGTACCAAGGTCACGAAATCCATATCCACTACACATGCATACATTTTTCATATATCTCAATTAACCAAAGAATACCATGTTAAAATCATCTCAACATTGTGATCCTCTTTTAGCCATAATTTCAGAGATATAGAATCATCCTAGACAGTTGAAAGGGCATCCTAAGACTCAAAAATAAAAACAAAAGACTCAGACTCAATAAATAAAAGCAACAATTTTTTTTTTTTTGACATTTTTCACTTTTTTTTTTGTATTTTTCAATATATGACTCAAGATAAAAGTTAAAAATATAAATCCCTTCCCCCACACTTAAATATTGCATTGTCCTCAATGTAATCAATCATAAGCATGCAATGAACACAAATAAGCATAGATAGAAGGCATTTATAAATAAATAAATAAATAAATAAATAAAAAGAAATAGGGAAAGAGAAAGCAAATATGTGTTGTTGACTCCTTCACAGCTGCTTCTAAATTGGGTTGCCTCCCAAGCAGCGCTTGAATTTAACGTCTTTCAGCCAGACGGTACCTCCATTAAATAAAGTTAGTGACTATAATTAACAAAGAAATACAAAGTATAAACAAGTAACTATGAATTACAAACTACAAATATAATTAGCAAGTATATTGTACATAATTTCTCACACAGGACACAAGTTAAGTACACAAGTGAGTAAAAAAAAACACGAAAAATATTTACACAAGTGTTTTTTTTTTTTTTTTTTTTTTTTTGTACCTTAGTGTATCACAACATTTTATTTTGTTATAAATATTATTGATATCAAATCTAATTCCAAGCGGTAAATTAAGTGGACGTGCGGCCCAAGTATAGTCGCCTAGACACAAATTCCCTCCTACATCCTTTGGGCAACCTTACTGAAATGGCCAGGTGGGGGAGGACGAACACGAGAGGAAAAATCCATTTTGGCATGAGCTACTTCCACATTGTGGTTTAGGCCCATTTGTAAGCACTTCTGGATTCAAAAACCCGTCATGAACGTTGTCCCTTTCCTAGACACCATTCCACATAGGCTATACTTACGAGGATGAAAAAGATCATAAGTGTGAAGACAGTTCAACAAGTGTTAATAAAGGCCGCCCTCAACCTTAAGGGACCTGAACTAGGTACCAATAAGGGGTTTAGGCCAATATTAACAAAAGAGACTTCACCTATTCCATTCAATTTACAACTTACAATTAAAATTCGTATTCAACAATATAAAAAAACCTAGTTAATTTTAAACTAAGTTTCACACATTTTATATACAACAATTATAAACAAAAACAAGTGATTTTTCAATCCCCGGCAACGGCGCCAAAAATTGATGCCCCTGAAAGCAAGCACATAATTTAACCCTGAAATGTCATTAGTAGTATGTAATAAATAGGGATCGTTCTATTCCGGGGATTGAGGGTACACCTGTCATTATCAAACAATTAAACAATTAAAATTAAAACAAAGTATAATATTTACAAAGATATGACAAAATATATACATATTTACGAAAAGGGTGGGATTTTGTTTTTGGGTTTTTCGAAAATAAAACTAAGTTAACAAAACAATTAAAATGCAAAAACATAAAAATACAAATGGAATGAGAGAACAAAGATCAAAAACCGAAACATATGATTAAAATCGATTCAAACCCTAATATTGTTCATCTAAGTCATGAGAAAGGAGTTGATCATGTGAAACATTCGAAAGCAAATGAATTCCCATTTTTTACTTTTCAATGCTAATTAACCTAAGCGAAAGCACCTAGATTAATCCTATCAAACATGCAATCAAACCCTAGAAAGCTAGTCAATCATGTCATGTTTAACGCATTACACATAGAGAAAGGCTATCAACTCAAGTGTACAACTTAGTATGGAAAAGTCCACCTAATTGCAATCCTCTTTAATTAAATTCGATCTTTGTACAAAACCTTTACTACTTTGATTCAAGTTTACACAAAACGAAAAGTCGATTTCATGTTCTTAAACCTAGCACCAATTATATCAAAACCCTAAGTGTTTGCAACCACATAAGATTAAAATACAAAAGTTATCTATAACGCAAATTTAATTAAACAAACCCCACATAAGCAACTCTCGAATCACAATAATATGAATCTGAAAATTCTCAATTAATCATAAAAATTCCAGAAATTAATATTTGTTCAAACACATATGTCAACTAGTTCATAACCAACGAAATTCAAAGCAAAGGTTACAAAGGAGAATCGGATTACACCGTGAGATGGGGATGGTGATGAACGATTGATGTGGTGGTCTCTTGAATCTCGCAAGCAAGCTTCAAGGTTGGAGATGGATGATGGATGCTCACGGCTATGCTTCTTCTCCCTTGGCCTTGCTTGAACTCGTGGAGATGACTAGAGGATGGAGAAACTCACGGCTATGCTAAGAAGATTTTCTGATTTTTTTCTAAAGTGTAAATTGTATGGGGGAGAGGGACCTCTCAACGTCAAAGAGGTGGGTATATATAGGAGCACGGCTAGGGTTCACAAAGCAATCAGAATTTTCCACATAGCTTCAACCAATGATAATTCGCCAAGTAAGCTTGTGATGTGGTCCAACCAATCATAGAATGCCAAGTAAGCCTTGTGATGTGTTCCAACCAATCAAAATTCTCTAAAATACCTCCCTAATATTTAATTGCCGAATTTCCTTGAAATTATTCTGATTTTCTTCATGAATTTCGGCCAACATTCCTTTAGGGAATTTAGGGATGAATCTAGACGCCTTTTTAGTTTTTCCTTGGTGCACACATATTTTCCTTCCATAAATATCTCCCTTGAATCTCTCTTGGCATCATCTCCTTGATTATTTCTGATTTTCACGTTGGCAATCACACCAAATTATTCCTCCAACAATATTTCTTTCCATAAAAGTCTCCCAAGAAAATCTCTCCTTGAAATCCTCAATCAATCATCTTTAATTCCCACGTTGTCATCTTGTTTTTCCTTAAGTATTACACGGCAAATTTAATCCCCAAGGAAAATATATTTTCCTTTTTTTAAAAAACTCTTCCTTGATTCTCTCTTTGCCATGTCATCTTCATGAAGCTTCTCGTTCCATTTATGAACTCAATTCAGCTTATTTATTCCAAAAACCTGAAAATAGAAGATTTCTAAAATAAGAAATGGAAACTTTCCTAAACTAAAATGGAAACTTTCTAAAAATGGAAAATAGAAACTACAAAACGGAAACTTTGTACAATTAGGAACTTTCCCAATCAAAGAATGGAAACTTTCCTAAACAGAGTTTTATTAAGGAAATAACGCAGAAAATATAGGGAAATAACAGTTAAAACGTCGCATTAAAATGCTCCTATCATGAGTTACAAGAGTTGAACCTATGGCTTGGGTCCATCTGTGCAAGTAGTTGGTATCCTTCTTGAGATCTTTAAAGAAAATTATACATGTGCTTTCGTTTCTTGAATTATGTGATATACTTGCTATCTTTCACATATACTTGAGTGTATAAGCTTTTAAGCATTGCCATGATCTGAGAGAAGAAAGAGTGGATATAACTTGTGAGGAGTTGAATCATACTTGTTTGAAGCATGCTTAACAGAAACCATCACCATTGTTCCAACCAAGTCCTACTTGTGTATGTGAAGATTATGTGTTTCAATTAACTCTCGAATGCCTAAACATTTATTCTTGGTGAAGTGCTAATCTTGGTGTTGTGAAAGTAAGAGATTGCTGAGACAAAAAGTTGAAGGGCTATAGAGTCTGTTTCGTGTCAAGTCTTTAATTTTCGTTGAGTCTTAGTGTGTGTCTTAGTGTGATTTTGCTAAGGGACTAGCAAAAGCTAAGTGTGAGGGAATTTGATAGGAGCATTTTAATGCGACGTTTTAACTGCATTTCCCTACATTTTCTGCGTTATTTCCTTAATAAAACCCTGTTTAGGAAAGTTTCCATTCTTTGATTGGGAAAATTCCTATTTGTAGAAAGTTTCTATTTTCGGTAGTTTCTATTTTTCATTTTTAGAAAGTTTCCCATTTTCAGTTTAGGAAAGTTGCCATTTTTCATTTTAGGAAAGTTTCTATTTTTCTTACTAGTTTCTATTTTCAGGTCCTTGTCACAAATGAGCTGAAACGAGCTCACAAATGGAGAGAGAAGCTAGCCAACGTTGGAGGGAGACAAGATGAAGTACAAAGGGAAGCATAAATGAGCAGAAATGAAGAAAAGAAGTTTTCCTGGTCCAACCAGGAAACCCTGTCCAGAAAAGGAAAGCTTGCCAAAACAAGACTCTTGAGCCAACCATGAATGGAGATCGAATTAATGAAGTGACATGGCATAGAGGTGACGCATGGAGGCCCAAAAACTCTCAAGACTTGTTGGATTTTCGGCTAATTGGATAAAAGCCCACAAGAGCCCATGGAACTAGGGTTTGTGACGTAAACCCTAGCCCTAAAGATGTTTTGCCGTGAATTTGCAAGAGAGAAACAAGGAGGTGAAGTGGAAAATCAGAAATTAAAAGGAGATTTTCTAGGGAGATTTTCTAGGGCTATTTTTATGGAAATAAATCAAGAGATAAACCCTAGAAGACTCCTAGCCGTCCAAGCCAAGAGGAAAACAAGGGAATGCCGTGCAAACCCTAGGGAATTCGGCCAAGAGATAATGAAGAGAGAAATTAGGGTTTTGCCGTGAGGAAAAATCAGAAAAATAAAGAGATTTCGTGGAGATTTCTTAGGGAGCTTTTAAAGGAAAGAGAATATGTGTTGAACACAAAAAGCTCTCAAAGGAGTCTAGGTTCATCCCCCTTTATTCTCTAAATATATTGTTGCCGAAATTGGTGTATAAAATCAGAAATTATCTACATATTTCGGCAAGAATTATTTAGGGAATTAATATTGGAATTTTGTGATTGGTTGCACCACTTCATAGGGCTTATGTGGCAAGAATTCATTGGAGGAAAATATGTGGACAAAGCAAGCAATAGCCGTGAGCTTTTCTAGGGTTTTTGACGGCATGGAGACCTAGGGGCCGTCCCCTATATATTCCTCTCTTCTCTCAACGTCAAGAGTTCCGAGTTCCCACTTTTACGTTTTACACTTTGAAGAAAATTCAGAAAACTCTCTCTAGCCTAGCCGTGTTCATCTCCATCCTCTAGGGCAACCACGAAGTGCAAGCAAGGCCAAGGAAGAAGAAGACAAGCCGTGCACACCATCCATCCTCCACCTTGAAGATTGCTTTCGAAATTCAAGAGACCATTCATCACTTCATTCATCTCATCTTCATCACGGTGTAATCCGATTCTCCTTGTACCTTTGCTTTGTATTTTCGTTGGTTTTGCCTTAGTTGACACATATGTATGAACAAGTGTTGTTTTCTGAAATTTTATGATTAATTGTTAATTTTCAGATTCATATATTGTGATTTATGGTTGCTTTTGTGTGAGTGTTTGATTAAATTTGCATGATAGAAATCTTTTGTATGATAATCTTGAATGGTTCGAAACATTTAGGGTTTTTATGTGAATGTTGCTACGAATTTGAGAACATGGATCAACTTTTTGGTTTTGTGTTCTTGAATCGATAAGTAGTAAAGGTTTTGTACAAAAACCGAATTTAATCAAAGAAGATTGCAATTAGGTGGACTTTTTCATACTAAGTTGCACATTTGAGTTGATAGCCTTTCTAGGTGCTTAATGCGTTAAACATGACATAATTGACTAGCTTTCTAGGGTTTGATTGCATGTTTGATAGGATTAATCTAGGTGCTTTCGCTTAGGTTAATTAGCATTGAAAGTAAAATATGGGAAATTGTTTGCTTTTGAACGTTTCACATGATCAATTCCTCTTGCATGACTATGATGAACAATGATGAACTTGAATCAATTTTAATCATGAGTTTCGACTTTGATCTTTGTTCTTGCATCCCATTTATATTTTTATGTTTTTGCATTTTAATTATTTTCTTAACTTAGTTTAAAACTAGAAAACCAAAAATCAAAAATCCCCCCTTTTTCGTAAATATGTATATATTTTGTTATATTTTTGTAAATATTATACTTTGTTTTAATTTTAATTGTTTAATTGTTTGACAATGACAGGTGTACCCTCAATCCCCGGAATAGAACGATCCCTATTTACTTTATACTACTAATGACATTTCAGGGTTAAATTGGTCGCTCCCAAAAGCGACATCATTATTCTGATTTTCTTCATGAATTTCGGCCAACATTCCTTTAGGGAATTTAGGGATGAATCTGGACGCCTTTTGAGCTTTTCCTTGGTGCACACATATTTTCCTTCCATAAATATCTCCCTTGAATCTCTCTTTGCGTCATCTCCTTGATTATTTCTGATTTTCATGTTGGCAATCACACCAATTTACTCCTCCAACAATATTTCTTTCCATAAAAATCTCCCAAGAAAATCTCCTTTGATTTATTCCACGTGAAATTCTCAATCAATCACCTTAATTCCCACGTTGTCACCTTGTTTTTCCTTACATCAATCACCTTATTACACGGGAAATTTAATCCCCAAGGAAAATATATTTTCCTTTTTTTTAAAAAAACTCTTCCTTGATTCTCTCCTTGCCATGTCATCTTCATGAAGCTTCTCGTTCCATTTATGAACTCAATTCAGCTTATTTATTCCAAAAACCTGAAAATAGAAGCTTTCTAAAATAAGAAATGGAAACTTTCTTAAACTAAAATGGAAACTTTCTAAAAATGGAAAATAGAAACTACAAAACGGAAACTTTCTACAATTACGAACTTTCCCATTCGAAGAATGGAAACTTTCCTAAACAGAGTTTTATTAAGGAAATAACGCAGAAAATATAGGGAAATAACAGTTAAAACGTCGCATTAAAATGCTCCTATCAAATTCCCCCACACTTAGCTTTTGCTAGTCCCTTAGCAAAATCACACAAAGACTCAACTAAGACTCAACGAAAATTTAAAGACTCTACACAAACAATGACTCTATTGCCCTTCAACTTTTTGTCTCAGAAATCTCTTACTTTCACAACATCAAGATTAGCACTCCACCAAGAATCAATGTTTAGGCATTCGAGAGTTAATTAAAACAGATAATTTACATATACACAAGTAGGACTTGGTTGGAACAATGGTGATGGTTTCTGTTAAACATGCTTCAAACAAGTATGATTCAAATCCTCACAAGGTGTATCCACTCTTTCTTCTCTCAGAATTCAAGGCAATGCTTAAAAGCTTATAATCACTCAATTATATGTGAGAGAAAATATTTTGAGGCAATCAAATAGCTCACATATATAAGAAACGAAAAGCACTTTGTGAATATAATTTTTTTTTTTTTCAAAAGATCTCATGAAAGATACCAACTACTTGCACGGATGGACCCAAACCATAGGTTCAACTCTTGTAACTCATCTCCACATCAAAGGCTGTCCCATCTTAAGGATCAAGAAGGTCTTCTCAAAGGTTGTAATGGGGCTAAGGCTCAAGGTTTTAAGAAATGAAAGATAAGGATTTTAACAAAGTGTCCTAAAAACCTAGCAGAGTTCATGTAGATGTAGAGACTTCTAGAAATCTACCAAGGCATAGCAAAACGTCATGTCCTTCCTAGGGGTAAAATAAAAGGGCCTAATGTCTTCATGTTGGGCTCAACCTTCATTCTAAACTTCCCTTGAACTCTTGTGAATTGGACAAAGGCCAAATTTTTCACTAGTGGGTCTTCAATTCAAAACAATCTCCAAACTCACCAAGTATGGGGGACTAAAATCCATATATTTCTTTTTCTTTTTCTTTTCTAGCCGTACACATTTTTTTTTTCTTCTTTTTTTTCATTTTTTTTTTTCGGCTTTCACATTTTTTTTTTCTTCCATGGACAAGTCTACCCCCACACTTGAACTTTCACCTCTTCTCAATCTTCATTTTCAATGCCAAATCCTTAAGTAAAGTCCCAAAAGATAGCTCCACTAAGTTTTTAGAACAAAGGGTAGGAGTGTAGCTATACTAAGGTTCAAGGTTAAGGATTTTAGGGGTGATGAAAGAAAAGGCTTAATGTAGGCTCAAAAGGGGTTTATCTAGGGGAGTCCCACGACGGGCACAATTAAGGACAAAGGTTTATTTAGCAATGGTGGTAATTCCTAGGGTGCCTCTATCCTTTCCAGAATCAGGGCCATGTATTGATATCACGTTTCAACAAGCACAAGAGTGAATTCTAGCATTCTCTAGTCCATCAAACTTAATCTATGGCAAGTAGTCAATCAAGATGAAAGGATAATGAGATCATCAAAACATCGCCAAGAAATTAAGAATATATTTTTCATTCATCACTCCAAGAAAAAGGGACATGGCTCAATATCTCACATGGGTTTATAAGAATCAAAACTCATCCTAACATGCTCATATTCTGTACCAAAGTTTCGAAATCCATATCCACTACACATGCATGCATTTTTCATATATCTCAATTAACCAAAGAATACCGTGTTTAAATCATCTCAATTTTGTGATCCTCTTTTAGTCATGATTTCAAAGATATAGAATCATCCTAGACAGTTGAAAAGGGCATCCTAAGACTCAAAACAAAAACAAAAGCAACGAAAATTTTTAAATTTTTGACATTTTTCACTTTTTTTGTATTTTTCAATATATGACTCAAAATAAAAAAGTGTAAATCCCTTCCCCCACACTTAAATATTGCATTGTCCTCAATGTAATCAATCATAAACATGCAATGAAACAAATAAGCATAGATAGAAGACATTTATGAAAACAAATCCTAAAAATAAAACAAAGAAGAAAAATTAAAAATAAAAAGAAAATAGGGAAAGAGAAAGCAAATCTGTATTGTTGACTACTTCACAACTGCTTCTGAATTGGGTTGCCTCCCAAGCAGCGCTTGAGTTTAACGTCTTTCAGCCAGACGGAATAGAAATTAAGAAGTTAGTAACTATAATTAACAAAGATTTACAAAATATATAAACAAGTAACTATGAATAACAAAATACAAGAATAATTAACAAGTACATTGTACATACGACACAAGTTAGGTACACAAGTGAGTAAAAAAAAACAAGAAAAATATTTACACAAGTGTTTTTTTTTTTGTACCTTAGTGTATCACAACATTTTCTTTTGTTATAAATATTGTTGATATCGAATATAATTCCAAGCAGTAAATCAAGTTGGACATGCGGCCCAAGTATAGTCGCCTAGACACAAATTTCCTCTTACATCCTTTGGGCAACCTTACTGAAATGGCCAGGTAGGGGAGGACGAACACGAGAGGAAAAATCCATTTTGGCATGAGCTAGTCCCACATAGTGGTTTAGGCCCATTTGTAAGCACTTCTGGATTCAAAAACCCGTCATGAATGTTGTCCCCTTCCTAGACACCATTCCACATAGGCTATACTTACTAAGATGAAAAAGGTCCTAAGTGTGAAGACAGTTCAACAAGTGATGTCGCTTTTATCGAGCGACCAATTTAACCCTGAAATGTCATTAGTAGTATAAAGTAAATAGGGATCGTTCTATTCCGGGGATTGAGGGTACACCTGTCATTGTCAAACAATTAAACAATTAAAATTAAAACAAAGTATAATATTTACAAAATATAGACATATTTACGAAAAAGGGGGAGTTTTTGGTTTTAATTTCCGAAAATAAAATCTAAGTTACCTAAATAATTAAAATGCAAAAACATAAAAATACAAATGGAATGCAAGAACAAAGATCAAAGTCGAAACTCATGATTAAAATTAATTCAAGTTCATCATTGTTCATCATAGTCATGCAAGAGGAGTTGATCATGTGAAACGTTCAAAAGCAAACAATTTCCCATATTTTACTTTCAATGCTAATTAACCTAAGTGAAAGCACCTAGATTAATTCTATCAAACATGCAATCAAGCCCTAGAAAGCTAGTCAATCATGTCATGTTTAACGCAATAAACACCTAGAAAGGCTATCAACTCAAATGTGCAACTTAGTATGAAAAAGTCCACCTAATTGCAATCTTGTTTGATTAAATTCGGTTTTTGTACAAAACCTTTACTACTTATCGATTCAAGAACACAAAACCAAAAAGTTGATTCATGTTCTCAAATTCGTAGCAACATTCACATAAAACCCTAAATGTTTCGAACCATTCAAGATAATCATACAAAAGATTTCTATCATGCAAATTTAATCAAACACTCACACAAAAGCAACCATAAATCGCAATATATGAATCTGAAAATTAACAATTCATCATAAAATTTCAGAAAACAATACTTGTTCATACATATGTGTCAACTAAGGCAAAACCAACGAAAATACAAAGCAAAGGTACAAGGAGAATCGGATTACACCGTGATGAAGATGAGATGAATGAAGTGATGATGTGGTCTCTTGAATTTCGAAAGCAATCTTCAAGGTGGAGGGTGGATGGTGTGCACGGCTTGTCTTATTCTTCCTTGGCCTTGCTTGCACTTCGTGGTTGCCCTAGAGGATGGAGAAGAACACGGCTAAGCTAGAGAGATTTCTGAATTATTTTCTCAAAGTATTAACACAAAAGTGTGGAATTTCGGAACCCTTGACGTTGAGAGAAGAGAGGAATATATAGGGGACGGCTTCTAGGTCTTCAATCCGTCCACAACCCTAGCAAAGCTCACGGCAATCTCTTGCTTCCTCCACATAATTTTCTCCAATGATTTCGTGCCACATAAGCCCTATGAGGTGGTGCAACCAATCACAAAATTCCAATATAAATTCCCTAAATAATCTTGCCGAAATATATATAGATATTTTCTGATTTCCTTCACCAATTTCGGCAACAATATACTTAGAGAATAAAGGGGGACGAACCTAGACTCCTTTGAGAGCTTTTTGTGTTCAACACATATTCTCTTTCCTTTAAAAGCTCCCTAAGAAATCTCCACGAAATCTCTTTATTTTTTTCTGATTTTTCCTCACGGCAAAACCCTAGTTTTTCTCTTCATTATCTTTTGCCGAATTCCCTAGGGTTTGCACGGCATCCCCTTGTTTTCTCTTGGCTTGGACGGCTAGGTCTTCTAGGGTTTTATCTCTTGATTTATTTCCATAAAAATAACCCTAGAAAATCTCCTTTTAATTTCTGATTTTCTTGGACGCCACTCCTTGTTTCTCTCTTGCAAATTCACGGCAACAACAACCTTAAGGGTTAGGGTTTGCGTCACAAACCCTAATGTCATGGGCTTTGATGGGCCTTTATCCAATTTGCCGAAAATCCAAGAGTTCTTGGGCCTCGTTGCTTATCTTCAAGCCTTCTCATTTTCCAACGCAAAACACATATTTTTCCATTTCTTTTTCATGGTTGCGTTGGAAACTTGCTAGGGAAGCCTTCCTCCATTTGTAGGATTTCCTGGTTGGACTAGGAAAGCTTGTTTCTTCATTTCTGCTCAAATGTGTGGGCCATTTTCTCTCATGTTCGTTATTCTTGATGTTCGCAAGCTCCTCTTTCCATTCGTGCGTTCATTTCCACTTTCTAGCTCGGAGGTCCTGAAAATAGAAACTATACTTAAAATAGAAACTTTCTAAAAAATGAAAATAGAAACTTACTAAAAATGAAAAATAGAAACTTTCCAGAAATGAGAAATGAAAAATGAGAAATGAGAAATGAGAAATGAAAATGAAAAATGAAGACAAAAATGGAAACTTTCTACAATAAGGAACTTTCCCAATCAAAGAATGGAAACTTTCCCAAACAGGGATTTTTCAAGGAAATGGCGCAGAAAAGTGTAGGGAAATGCAGTTAAAACGTCGCATTAAAATGCTCCTATCAAATTCCCCCACACTTAGCTTTTGCTAGTCCCTTAGCAAAATCAAACTAAGACACACACTAAGACTCAACGAAAATTTAAAGACTTGACAAAAACAATGACTCTATTGCCCTTCAACTATTTGTCTCAGCAATCTCTTACTTTCATAACACCAAGATTAGCACTTAACCAAAATTCAATGTTAGGCATTCGAGAGTTAATTAAAACACATAACTCACATATACACAAGTGGACTTGGTTGAAACAATGGTGATGGTTTCTGTTAAGCATGTTTCAAACAAGTTGATTCAATCTCACAAGTTATATCCACTCTTTCTTCACTCAGATCATGGCAATGCTTAAAAGCTTATACACTCAAGTATATGTGAAAGATAGCAAGTATATCACATAATGTAAGAAACGAAAGCACATGTATAATTTTCTTTTAAAGATCTCATGAAAGATATCAACTACTTGCACAGATGGACCCAAGCCATAGGTTCAACTCTTGTAACTCATCTCCACATCAAGGCTGTCCCATCTTAAGGATCAAGAAGGTCTTATCAAGGTTGTAATGGGGCTAGGCTTAAGGTTTAAGGAAATGAAGGTAAGGATTTATCAAAGTGTCCTAAAAACCTAGCAGAGCATATGTAGATGTAGAGACCTCAAGAAATCCACCAAGGTATTGCAAAAACGTCACTTTCCCTAGAGGTAACATAAAAGGGGCCTAATGTCTTCATGTTGGGCCCAATCTTCATTGTAAACTTCCCTTGAACTATAGTGAATGGACAAAGGCCAAATTTTTCTGTAGTGGGCCTTCAGTTCAACGTAAACTCCAAAATCACCAAGTATGGGGGACTAAAATCCATAAACATTTTTCTTTCTTTTCTTTTTAGCCGTATACATTTTTTTCTTTTTTTTTTTTTTTTTTTTCTTTTTCTCGGCTTTTTCATATATTTTTCTTTTATGGACAAGTCTACCCCCACACTTTAACTTTCACCTCTTCTCAATTTTCATCCTTAGCACCAAACCCACGAAGTATGTCTCAAAAGATAGCTCCACTAAGTTCTTAGAACAAAGGGTAGGGTTTCAACTATACTAAGCTTCATGGTTAAGGGTTTTAAGGGTGATGAATGAAAAGGCTCAATGTAGGCTCAAAGGGGCTTATCTAGGGGAGTCCCACGACGGGCACAATTAGGGACACAGGTTTATTTGGCAATGGTGGAAATTCCTAGGGTGCCTCTATCCCTTCCAGAATCAGGGCCATGTATTGACAAACGTCTCAACAAGCACAAGAGTGAATTCTAGCATTCTCTAGTCCATCAAACTTAATCTATGGCAAGCAATCAATCAAATGAAGAATAATGAGATCATCAAAATATCGCCAAGAAAATAAGAATATATTTTTCATTTCACTCCAAGAAAAAGGGACATGGCTCAATTATCTCACATGGGCTTATATGAATCAAAACTCATCCTAACATGCTCATATTCTGTACCAAAGTTTTCGAATCCATATCCACTACAAGGCACACATTTTTCATATATCTCAATTAACCAAAGAATACCATGTTTAAAAATCATCTCAATCTTGTGATCCTCTTTTAGTCATGATTTTAGAGATATAGAATCATCCTAGACAGTTGAAAGGGCATCCTAAGACTCAAAACAAAAACAAAAGCAACGAAAATTTTTAAATTTTTGACATTTTTCAATTTTTTTGTATTTTTCAATATATGACTCAAGATAAAAGTGTAAATCCCTTCCCCCACACTTAAATATTGCATTGTCCTCAATGTAATCAATAAAAAGCATGCAATGGAACACTTAAGCATATAGGGATGAAATTTACGAAAATGACTACCAACATAAAGAAAAATTGGAGAAGTAAAAGGGAGAGATAAAACAAATCTGCGTTGATGACTCCTCCACAGCTACTTCAGAATTGGGTTGCCTCCCAAGCAGCGCTTAATGTTTATAGTCTTTCAGCCTAGACTTGTACCTCCATTTAATCCTCAGGGTTTGGAACGTTTTGGAGGGGTACATCCTCCACTTCATGTTCCACAAATGCCTCATAGTAAGGCTTCAAGCGATGGCCATTCACTTTGAACTCGTTGCTTGTATGTTCACTCTTTATCTGCACAGCTCCATGAGGAAACACATGAGTGATAACAAAAGGTCCAATCCAACGAGAACGAAGCTTACCTGGGAAGAGTTTGAGACGAGAATGGAAGAGAAGAACTTTTTGACCCACAACAAAAGTCTTTCTTCGAATCATTTTGTCATGGAATGCCTTAGTCTTATCCTTGTAAATTTTAGCACTTTCAAAGGCATCATTCCTTATCTCCTCTAACTCTTGCAATTGCAACTTCCTATGAAGCCCAGCTGCATCCATATCCATGTTGAACTGCTTCACAGCCCACCAAGCTTTGTGCTCCAACTCCACAGGTAAATGGCATGGTTTGCCATAGACAATTCGATATGGTGACATACCTATGGGAGTTTTGTATGCAGTTCTGTAGGCCCACAAAGCATCCTCTAGACGCAAGGACCAGTCCTTCCTGTTGGGGTTCACAGTCTTCTCCAATATCCCCTTATCTGACGTTAGAGACCTCAGCCTGCCCACTAGTTTGTGGGTGATAAGGTGTAGAAACCTTATGTGTGACATCATATCTCTTCAAGAGAGCCTCAATCGTCCGATTGCAAAAATGGGATCCTCCATCACTAATGAGAACTCTAGGCATTCCAAACCTGCTAAAGATGTTAGACTTGATAAAATCTGCAACAACCTTAGAGTCATTAGTTCTAGTGGCCTTTGCTTCCACCCATTTGGAAACATAGTCCACTGCAAGTAAGATATAGAGAAACCCAAAAGATGAAGGGAAAGGTCCCATGAAATCTATACCCCAGACATCAAATATTTCAACAGTTATTATATTGGACAATGGCATTTGATCTCTAGGACCTAGATTTCCGTTCTTTGGCAC
This sequence comes from Rosa chinensis, assembly GCF_002994745.2. Classification (NCBI taxonomy): domain Eukaryota; kingdom Viridiplantae; phylum Streptophyta; class Magnoliopsida; order Rosales; family Rosaceae; genus Rosa; species Rosa chinensis. The sequence continues at coordinate 49,654,732 of NC_037092.1, forward strand.
TTATCACAAGTTAAACAATAGGCATGTGCATCCCTAAATAATGTTGGCCAATAGAACCCAGACTCTAGCACCTTAAACGCAGTCTTCTTAGACCCAAAGTGTCCCCCACATGCTTTAGAGTGGCAAAAAGAAAGTATAGCATTATGTTCATGTTCAGGCACACATCTCCTAATCAATTGATCAGAGCAATACTTCCACAAATAAGGTTCATCCCAAACATATTGCTTAACAGTTTTCCTAAGCCTATCCCTATGAGCACGTGACATGGTATCAGGAATCTTTCTAGACACAATATAATTCACAATGTCTGCATACCATGGTTCACTTACCTGGATTCCAAAGAGTTGTTCATCTGGAAACGTCTCCACCAGAGGGAGACGGTCTTCTGCGTGCACTAACGACTCAAGTGGTCAGCTACCACGTTCTCACTACCCTTCTTGTCCTTGATTTCCACGTCGAATTCTTGCAAGAGTAGGATCCATCTGATGAGCCTTGGTTTCGCCTCCTTCTTGGTCATCAAGTATTTCAAAGCTGCATGGTCAGTAAAGATAGTAACTTTGGTACCAAGTAAATAAGAGCGAAACTTCTCAAGGGCAAAGACAACTGCAAGGAGCTCTTTCTCTGTGGTGGAGTAGTTCATTTGTGCATCATTGAGAGTCCTTGAGGCATAGTAGATGGCATAGGGCAGCTTTTCCTTCCTTTGTCCCAAAACGGCTCCAACTGCGTAGTCAGAGGCATCACACATTAACTCAAAGGGCAAGGACCAGTCTGGAGGTAACATGATGGGGGCAGATGTCAACAACTCCTTAAGCTTGTCAAAAGCTTCTTGACACTCCTTGTCAAAGTGGAAGGGCACATCCTTCTGGAGTAGTTGACATAAGGGTCTCGAAATTTGGAGAAGTCCTTGATGAACCTCCTGTAAAAACCTGCATGACCAAGGAAAGAACGAATCTCTCTCACAGAAGTGGGAGAGGGTAAGTGACGCACAATATCAACCTTGGCTTTATCAACCTCTATACCCCTAGCAGAGACAATATGTCCTAGAACTATTCCTTGTTAACCATAAAATGGCATTTTTCCCAGTTTAAGACAAGGTTAGTTTCCATGCAACGTTTCAGAATTATCTCCAGATTATTAAGACAATCATCAAAATTCTTTCCAAAAACTGAAAAGTCATCCATGAATACCTCTATGATTTTCTCAATATAATCTGAAAAGATACTTACCATACACTCTGAAAGGTACCTGGAGCGTTGCAAAGTCCGAAGGGCATACGTCTATAGGCAAACGTTCCAAAGGGGCAAGTGAAGGTTGTCTTCTCTTGATCTTCATTTGCAATTGCAATCTGGTTGTAACCAGAATATCCATCCAGAAAACAATAGTAGTCATGTCCAGCTAGGCGCTCAAGCATCTGATCAATGAATGGCAGAGGAAAGTGGTCTTTCCTTGTAGTTGCGTTGAGCCTCCTATAGTCAATGCACACTCTGTGGCCTGTTACTGTCCTTTGGGGCACCAGTTCGTTATCAGCATTCTTTACCACAGTGATCCCAGACTTCTTGGGCACGACCTGAACTGGAGAGACCCACTTGGAGTCAGAAATAGGGTAGATTACCCCACAATCAAGGAGTTTGATAACCTCCTTCTTCACTACTTCCATCATTGGAGGGTTGAGACGACGTTGAGCCTCTCTAGTGGGTTTAGACCCCTCCTCTAGAAGTATCCTGTGGACGCAAGTTGTAGGGCTGATTCCCTTGATATCCGCCAATGTCCATCCTATGGCGGTCTTGTGTTGCTTCAACATTTCCACCAACTTCTCTTCTTGTGGAGTTGTTAGTGCAGAGGACACAATCACTGGCAAGGTTTCCTTGTCCCCTAAGTAGACATACTTCAAATGGTCTGGAAGAGGTTTTAGCTCAAGTTCTGGGGCCTGGACCACTGAAGGTAAAGTCTTGTTAGTGGATAACTGAATGGACAAGGAGAAACAGACTTACCTATAAAGGGTGATGCCTCAAGGAAGGAGACGTTTTCAATGATTTTTCCTCACAAGTGTCTTTCAACTTGTCCTCTGAGATGGTGACGCCTTCCTTTGTATAGCCTACCCCACTCTCAAGGGTAGTGACTAGGGTATCCTCATGCATAACATCAAACATTTTCTGCGCAAGTTCATCCAAAATGTCAGCAGAAAAACAATCATTAACCTCTAGGGGATACCTCATGGCTTCAAAGATGTTAAAGCCAATAATGTCACCATCGAACTCCATTGTAAGAGAGCCTTCATACACATCAATCTTCGTCCTAGCTGTCCTTAAGAAAGGACGTCCCAAAAGCAATGGAGTGGAACTTACAGGGGAGTCCTCCATTTCCAATACATAAAAATCAGCTGGGAAGATAAGATGGTTAACCTGTACAAGCACATCCTCCAACAAACCTCTAGGGTATGCATTGGATCTGTCAGCTAACTGAATGATAACTTGTCAGATTTAAGTTCCCCTAGACCTAGGGTTTCATAAACAGAGTAGGGCATAACATTAACAGATGCACCTAGGTCTAGCATGGCATTCTTAAATCTAGAGTTACCAATAGTACAAGGAATGGTAAAGCTTCCAGGATCCTTACACTTTGGAGGGATCTTCCTCTGAATTAGGGCAGAGACATTCTCACTTACCTTTACCACCTCCTTTTCACGGTTTACTCTCCTAGTAGTGCAAAGCTCTTTGAGGAACTTGGCATACTTAGGGACTTGCTTGATGGCCTCTAGGAGGGGTAGGTTTACTTGCACCTTCTTGAAAGTTTCCAAGATAGCTTGGTCACTTTCATCCTTCTTAGATTGGGCAAACCTGCGTGGGAAGGGCATGCAAGAAGAAGAAGGGTTAGCAATAACCGAATTTGATAAGTTAGAATTATTACCTTTGATTTCCGGTTTTGCCTTTAAAGATGAGGATGCCTTGGTCTCTTCCTTTGACGTTGCAGGGTCCTTCTCAAACCCAACTTGGTGGGTTCTTGGTCTTCCTCAATTTCTATGCTCATTTGGACCTTCTTGGGTTGCTTGGGTGGATCCACAAATGGTCTCCCACTCCTCGTAGTCACAACTGATGCATTCTCCACATTACCCTTAGGGTTAGGTATTGTGCCACTAGGAAGCTTCCCAGTCTCATGAATCTTGCTCATAAAGTCCACAACTTGGCCCATCTGTTTCTTAAGATCTGCAATATCCTTAGTGTGGGTCTGTTGTCCTTGAATCAAAGCTTGAGTAGAGTTGGTCAAGGCTGGGTGGAACTAGTCAAGGCTTCCAACGTTTTGTCATAGTGAGACATTGAAGGTCCTGAGTTCTGTTGAGGAGGGGGCATGTAGGGCCTTTGAAAAGATGATCCTTGGAATGAAGGCCCTTGAGGACGTTGGAAGTTCCCACCAAGAGGATTCTGAACGTTATCATTGTTGGTCCACTTGAAGTTGGGATGGTCCCTCCATCCTGGGTTGTAAGTATTGGAGTAAGGGTCATGTCTGGACGTTGAGTCCTCCTTGTATCCTCCTTGATACCCTCCAATAGCATTTGCAGATTCCCATCCTCCATTCTCATTAAGTTGAGGGCACTGATCTGTAACATGCCCTTGCATAGAGCATACCCCACAAGCTATTGTTGCACTTGGTCCCTTGGAACTTACCACTTGTTCATGAGTAGAGTAAGCTTATTCAGTTGGTCCTCAATTGCAGTATTCTTGCTCATCTCATGCACCCTACGAGTAGAGTGTCCTACCCCCTCATATTGTTGAGAGTTCAAGGCACGATTAGCTATCAGCTCCTTCCCAACTGTAGGGGACTTATCCACAAAAGCTCCTCCAGCTGCAGCATCCAACATTTGCCTTTCCAAGGGTAAGAGTCCTTCATAGAAACATGTGAGTAGGGTCTCATCCTTCATCTGATGTTGAGGACATTGTGCAAGTAAGGAATTGAACCTCTCATAGTAAGCAGCATAGGACTCATCATGGGCTTGCTCTATTCCACTGAGCTTCTTCCTAAGTGTGATGACCTTAGAAGCTGGGAAGTATTTCTCCAAGAAGGCCTTTCTCATTGTCTCCCATGAAGTGATACGTCCTGCAGGAAGTTCATATAGCCAATCCTTGGCTCTATCAGCTAGAGAGAATGGAAATGCTCTCATCTTCAGAAGGTTCTCATCTGCCCCTTGTGGTTGCATGTTTGCACAAACAGATTGAAATTCTCGAACATGCTTGTTAGCATCCTCCATATTAAGTCCATGGAAGATAGGGAGCTTGTGCAACAAACCACTCTTTAGCTCAAACTCTGCTTGTCTTCCAGCTGCAGGGGGAGGGTATACTATGCCTGTAGGGGGTCCTCCTTCAACAGTTGCAGTGGAAAGTTCCCTAATAGATGCCATTCTCTCTTCTTCGACTTCTTCAGGTGGCGGTGAAGGTGGTGGTGTAGAGTTGGACGAAATCACAGGTGAAGGTGAACGTGAAGGAGGAGATGGACTTGGTGTAGGTGATGTAGACTCCTCAGAACAGTAGGTCCTCTTCCCTTGTTCGTTAAAGATGTACCCTCTGTGTGTCGAAGGGGAAGGGCTTGTCTGCTCAAGAAGTGAAGGACCCTTCAAGCGAGCGAGCCTTGCTTCAATTTCCTTTAGTGTAGAGGATCTAAAAGGCTCGGTCATTCATAGGAATCCTGAACATCATCAAAATTCAAAGAAGTTAGCAAAGTATAAAGTGAGTTAATTACAAATTAGTGATTTATACATCAACCTTACTATTCACGAGTCACTATTCACAAGTTACTATTCACGACTTTACTATTTATGATTTATACAAGTATAAAGAGAAGTATAAATTACAAACTATCCACAATCTTTTCACAAATAAACCACGTAAGAAGTTTATACAAGTATAAAATGTACAAAACAACACAATTTACAAGTGGAGGTTATGTTCAAGTATCTTATTATCTTTACAAAATAAAGTTAATATCTCAATTGATTACAAGTTGTAAGTCGAGCCCAATAGAAACCACTACTATTGGTGAGATACGATCTAGGGATAGTCGTCTAGACATAAGTCGCTTTCCTTTGTTTCAGAAGGCTAGATGGCCAGATTAAGAGGTAAGTGAGAGGGAGGACTCATTTTGGTGACACTACGGAGGCTACTCCCTCATTGAGGTTTAGGCCCCTATTGGCTACTCCCACATTGTGGTTTACGCACGGTCTATAGTATCTCTGAGATCCAATTTGAACCCATCACCCAGGGTCTCAACCTAAGACACCACCTATATGCCCCTTACTCAGCTTGAAAAGAACTCATGTGTTAGACAGTTCTCCAAATGCTAATAAAAGCCGCCCTCAACCTCATAAGACCTCAGAAAGGCACTAATGAAGGGTTAAGGCCAATATTAACAAAAGGGCCCTTATCTACTCATACGATTTTACACACTTATAATAAATCAAGAATTTAACAATATTCACAATTAATTCTTTACATTTCCTTTGTTTAACACGATTAGACACCATTTACACAAAACTTTCACACAAACAAACAAAACGTCACTATTCACATCTAATTATCTTCCTTTTCTTTTTTTTTTTTTTTTTTTTTTTTTTTTTTTTTTTTTTCACGAAATTAAGTAAAATTACTTCTATTCTTTCCTTTTCTTTATAATTATTTTCAACACTTAGGTACGGGAACAGGGAGTCTCGATGTGCAATGGGACTGAAACAGCAACCCTTTTCAAGACTATGTTTAATCCAATATACCTTAGGTGCATCACAACATTTTCTTTTGTTATAAATACCATTGATTTCAAATTCAATTCCAAGCGGTAAATCAAGAGGACGTGCGGCCCAAGTATAGTCGTCTAGACACAAAGTCCCTCCTACATCCTTTGGGCAACCTTACTGAAATGGCCAGGTAGGGGAGGGCGACCACGAGAGGTAGAATCCATTTTGGCATGAGCTACTCCCACATTGTGGTTTAGGCTCATTTGCACGCACTTCTGGATTCAAGAACCTGTCATGAGCGTTGTCCCCTTTCCTAGACACCATCCCACATAGGCTATACTTACTTGGATGAAAAAGGTCCTAAGTGTGAAGACAGTTCAATGAATGTTAATAAAGGCCGCCCTCAACCTTAAGGGACCTGGACTAGGTACCAATAAGGGGTTTAGGCCAATATTAATAAACACGACTTCACCTATTCCTTCTTTAATTTACAACCTACAATTAAAATTCGTATTCAATAATATAAATAACAACCTAAGTAAGTAATTAACTAAATTTCGACAATTACAAAATAATTAACAAGTAATTTTTTTTTTTTTTTCGGTCACAATATACAAAACAAATATTCACAATATGGCAAATGATTTTTCAATCCCCGGCAACGGCGCCAAAAATTGATGTCGCTTTTATCGAGCGACCAATTTAACCCTGAAATGTCATTAGTAGTATAAAGTAAATAGGGATCGTTCTATTCCGGGGATTGAGGGTACACCTGTCATTGTCAAACAATTAAACAATTAAAATTAAAACAAAGTATAATATTTACAAAATATAGACATATTTACGAAAAGGGGGAGTTTTTGGTTTTAATTTCCGAAAATAAAATCTAAGTTACCTAAATAATTAAAATGCAAAAACATAAAAATACAAATGGAATGCAAGAACAAAGATCAAAGTCGAAACTCATGATTAAAATTAATTCAAGTTCATCATTGTTCATCATAGTCATGCAAGAGGAGTTGATCATGTGAAACGTTCAAAAGCAAACAATTTCCCATATTTTACTTTCAATGCTAATTAACCTAAGTGAAAGCACCTAGATTAATTCTATCAAACATGCAATCAAGCCCTAGAAAGCTAGTCAATCATGTCATGTTTAACGCAATAAACACCTAGAAAGGCTATCAACTCAAATGTGCAACTTAGTATGAAAAAGTCCACCTAATTGCAATCTTCTTTGATTAAATTCGGTTTTTGTACAAAACCTTTACTACTTATCGATTCAAGAACACAAAACCAAAAAGTTGATTCATGTTCTCAAATTCGTAGCAACATTCATATAAAAACCCTAAATGTTTCGAACCATTCAAGATAAACATACAAAAGATTTCTATCATGCAAATTTAATCAAACACTCACACAAAAGCAACCATAAATCGCAATATATGAATCTGAAAATTAACAATTCATCATAAAATTTCAGAAAACAATACTTGTTCATACATATGTGTCAACTAAGGCAAAACCAACGAAAATACAAAGCAAAGGTACAAGGAGAATCGGATTACACCGTGATGAAGATGAGATGAATGAAGTGATGATGTGGTCTCTTGAATTTCGAAAGCAATCTTCAAGGTGGAGGGTGGATGGTGTGCACGGCTTGTCTTCTTCTTCCTTGGCCTTGCTTGCACTTCGTGGTTGCCCTAGAGGATGGAGAGGAGCACGGCTAAGCTAGAGAGATTTCTGAATTATTTTCTCAAAGTATAAACGCAAAAGTGTGGAAAATTCGGGACTCTTGACGTTGAGAGAAGAGAGGAATATATAGGGGACGGCTTCTAGGTCTTCAATCCGTCCACACCCTAGCAAAGCTCACGGCAATCTCTTGCTTCCTCCACATAATTTTCTCCAATGATTTTGTGCCACATAAGCCCTATGAGGTGGTGCAACCAATCACAAAATTCCAATATAAATTCCCTAAATAATCTTGCCGAAATATATATAGATATTTTCTGATTTCCTTCACCAATTTCGGCAACAATATACTTAGAGAATAAAGGGGGACGAACCTAGACTCCTTTGAGAGCTTTTTGTGTTCAACACATATTCTCTTTCCTTTAAAAGCTCCCTAAGAAATCTCCACGAAATCTCTTTATTTTTTTCTGATTTTTCCTCACGGCAAAACCCTTGTTTTTCTCTTCATTATCTTTTGCCGAATTCCCTAGGGTTTGCACGGCATCCCCTTGTTTTCCTCTTGGCTTGGACGGCTAGGTCTTCTAGGGTTTTATCTCTTGATTTATTTCCATAAAAATAACCCTAGAAAATCTCCATAGAAAATCTTCTTTATTTTCTGATTTTTGGACGCCTCTTCCTTGTTTCTCTCATGCAATTTCACGGCAAACATATCTTTAGGGCTAGGGTTTGCGTCACAAACCCTAGTGTCATGGGCTTTGATGGGCCATTATCCAATTTGCCGAAAATCCAAGGAGTTCTTGGGCCTCGTTGCTTCATCTTCAAGCCTTCTCATTTTCCAACGCAAAACACATTATTTTTCCATTTCTTTTTCATGGTTGCGTTGGAAACTTGCTAGGGAAGCCTTCCTCCATTTCGTAGGATTTCCTGGTTGGACTAGGAAAGCTTGTTTCTTCATTTCTGCTCAAATGTGTGGGCCATTTTCTCTCATGTTCGTTCGTCTTGATGTTCGCAAGCTCCTCTTTCCATTCGTGCGTTCATTTCCACTTTCTAGCTCGGAGGTCCTGAAAATAGAAACTATACTTAAAATAGAAACTTTCTAAAAATGAAAATAGAAACTTACTAAAAATGAAAAATAGAAACTTTCCAGAAATGAGAAATGAAAAATGAGAAATGAGAAATGAGAAATGAAAAATGAAGACAAAAATGGAAACTTTCTACAATAAGGAACTTTCCCAATCAAAGAATGGAAACTTTCCCAAACAGGGATTTCTCAAGGAAATGGCGCAGAAAAGTGTAGGGAAATGCAGTTAAAACGTCGCATTAAAATGCTCCTATCAACCTACTGAAGGGCGAGCTATGATAGAGAACAGAGCAAAGAACGCCCAACAATACGAGGGTGTGGGCCTCACAACTAGAAAGGTGGGTGAGATAGGCACTTCGGTTATTGAGGATAGATTGAATAAACTCACCCTTCTCATGGATCAAGTTGTGAGTGCCAAGGGAATATTGCAAGCTTGTGGAGTATGTTCGATGCAAGGGCATGTAACTGATCAATGCCCTCAGTTATCAGAGAGTGGAGGATGGGAATCATTGAACGCCATTGGAGGTTACCAAGGAAATCATGGGGGCCCCCAACGTCCAAGATATGATCCTTACTCAAACACTTACAATCCTGGATGGAGGGACCACCCCAACTTCAAGTGGACAAACAATGAAAACACTCAGAATCCCCTTGGAGGAAATTTCCAACGTCCTCAAGGGCCACCATTTCAAGGACAATCTTTTCAAGGACCTCAAGGACCACCATTCCAAAGGCCCTACATGCAAAATCAACATGCTTCAGGGAGTTCAAATCAGAGCGTTAACTATGATAAGATGTTTGAAGCTCTCACTAGTTCTACTCAAGCTTTGGTTCAAGGACAACAGACCCACACCAAAGACATTGCGGATCTCAAGAACCAAATGGGCCAAGTTGTGGATTTTATGAGCAAGATTCATGAGACTGGGAAGCTCCCTAGTAACACCATACGAAATCCAAAGGGTAATGTGGAGAATGCATCTTTGGTGACTACTAGGAGTGGAAGGGTATTTGTGGATCAACCTAAAAAAGCCAAGGAGGCTCAAGTGAACATTGAAGTTGAGGAGGAACAAGAAGCTACCAAGAAGAGCCTTGAAAAAGACCCTGCAACGTCCAAGGAAGAGACTAGGACGTCTTCACCTTCTAGAGCAAAACCGAAACCAAAAGGTAATGATTCTAACTTGAATACTTCGGTTATTGCTAACCCTTCTTCGTCTTGTATGCCCTTTCCACGCAGATTTGCTATATCGAAGAAGGATGAAAGTGACCAAGCTATCTTGGAAACTTTCAAGAAGGTGCAAGTAAATTTACCCCTCCTTGAGGCTATCAAGCAAGTGCCTAGGTATGCTAAGTTTTTGAAAGAGCTTTGTACCTCAAGGAGGAGAAAAGGTGAGAAAGAGGTAGTAAAGGTAAGTGAAAATGTATCTGCCTTGATTCAGAGGAAACTACCCCATAAATGCAAAGACCCTGGAAGTTTTACTATTCCATGCACTATTGGTAACTCTAGGTTTGAGAATGCTATGTTAGACTTAGGGGCATCTGTGAACGTCATGCCCTATTCGGTTTATGAAACCCTAGGTCTAGGTGAGCTTAAATCTAATAATGTTATCATTCAGTTAGCTGACAGGTCTAATGCATACCCTAGAGGTTTGTTGGAAGATGTCCTTGTGCAGGTTAATCATCTTTTCTTTCCAGCTGACTTCTATGTGTTGGAGATGGAGGACTCCCCAGTGAGTTCAACACCATTGCTATTGGGTCGCCCTTTCTTAAGGACGGCCAGGACCAAGATAGATGTGTATGATGGCTCTCTCACCATGGAATTTGATGGTGACGTTATTGGCTTCAACATATTTGAAGCTATGAGGTATCCTCTTGATGTTCATGATTGTTTTTCTATTGATATTCTGGACAACCTTGCACAGGAAATGTTTGATATCATGAATGAGGATACTTTGGTCACCACACTGGAGCAAGGAGTGGGATACACCAAAGATGGCGTCACACTCCATGAAGATGTGCTCAAGGAAACATGTGAGGACGAAATCATTGCTAATGTGTCCTTCCTTGAGGCATCATCCTTTGTAGGTAAGTCTCCTCCACCCTTGTCCATTCAGTTATCTGCTAATAAGACTTTACCTTCAGTGATCCAGGCACCAGAACTTGAACTTAAACCTTTACCAGACCACTTGAAGTATGTCTACTTAGGAGACAAGGAGACTTTACCAGTGATTGTATCCTCCTCTCTTACTTCGTCTCAAGAGGAGAGATTGGTGGAGATGTTAAAGCAACACAAGACCGCCATAGGATGGACATTGGCGGATATCAAGGGAATAAGCCCTACTACTTGCGTCCATAGGATACTTCTTGAGGAGGGGACAAAACCCACTAGAGAGGCTCAACGTCGTCTCAACCCTCCTATGATGGAAGTTGTGAAGAAGGAGGTCATCAAACTCCTAGATTGTTGATAGGAGCATTTTAATGCGACGTTTTACTTGCTTTTCCCTGCATTTTCTGCGTTATTTCCTTAATAAAACCCTGTTTAGGAAAGTTTCCATTCTTTGATTGGGAAAGTTCCTATTTGTAGAAAGTTTCTATTTTTGTAGTTTTTATTTATCATTTTTAGTAAGTTTCCATTTTTAGTAGTTTCTATTTTTCATTTTTAGAAAGTTTCCCACTTTTCATTTTAGGAAAGTTTCTATTTTTCTTACTAGTTTCTATTTTCAGGTCCTTGTCACAAATGAGCTGAAACGAGCTCACAAATGGAGAGAGAAGCTAGCCAACGTTGGAGGGAGACAAGATGAAGTACAAAGGGAAGCACAAATGAGCAGAAATGAAGAAATGAAGCTTTCCTGGTCCAACCAGGAAACCCTGTCCAGAAAAGGAAAGCTTGCCAAAACAAGACTCTTGAGCCAACCATGAATGGAGATCGAATTAATGAAGTGACATGGCATGAGAGAAGCTTCTTGAAGACTCTAGATGATGACATGGCAAAAAGGTGGCGCATGGAGGCCCAAGAACTCTCAAGACTTGTTGGATTTTCGGCAAATGGATCAAAAGCCCACAAAGCCCATGCAATTAGGGTTTGTGACGCAATGAAGAAACCCTAGAGATGTTTGCCGTCCAAAATGAAGAGAGAAACAAGGAAAATGACGTGGAAAATCAGAAATTAAAAGGAGATTTTCTAGGGAGATTTTCTAGGGCTATTTTTATGGAAATTCATCAAGAGATAAACCCTAGAATATCTTTTGCCGTCCAAGCCAAGAGGAAAAGAAGGAAGTTGCCGTGTGAATTAAAAGAAAACCCTAGAGAATTCGGCAAGGAGATATTCAAGGGAGAAATAAAAGGAAAGAGAAAAAGGTGGAGACCAAGAAAAGCTCAAAAGAAGTCTAGATACATTCCTTAATTCCCTAAAGGAAGTTTGGCCGAATTGAACTACAAAAATCAGAATTATATCAAGGGAATTTCGGCAAGATTATTTAGGGAATTAAATGGAATTTTGTGATTGGTTGAACCACCTCATAGGGCTTATTTGGCAAGATATTATTGGAGGAAATTATGTGGAATTTTCAGATTAATTCCATAAGGTTTACACGGCTTGGAGAGCAAGTTGGCCGTCCCCTATATAACCTCCCCTCTTCTCAACGTTTTAAAAAGTTCCAAGTTCCATTCTTTACGTTTACACTTTGAGAAAATAATTCAGAAAACTCTTTAGACTAGCCATGCTCCTCTCCATCCTCTAGGGCAACCACGAAGTGCAAGCAAGGCCAAGGAAGAAGAAGACAAGCCGTGCACACCATCCGCCCTCCACCTTGAAGATTGCTTTCGAAATTCAAGAGACCACATCATCACTTCATTCATCTCATCTTCATCACGGTGTAATCCGATTCTCCTTGTACCTTTGCTTTGTATTTTCGTTGGTTTTGCCTTAGTTGACACATATGTATGAACAAGTATTGTTTTCTGAAATTTTATGATGAATTGTTAATTTTCAGATTCATATATTGCGATTTATGGTTGCTTTTGTGTGAGTGTTTGATTAAATTTGCATGATAGATAACTTTTGTATTTTAATCTTATGTGGTTGCAAACACTTAGGGTTTTGATATAATTGGTGCTACGAATTTAAGAACATGAATCAACTTTTTGGTTTTGTGTTCTTGGATCGATAAGTAGTAAAGGTTTTGTACAAAAACCGAATTTAATCAAAGAAGATTGCAATTAGGTGGACTTTTTCATACTAAGTTGCACATTTGAGTTGATAGCCTTTCTAGGTGCTTAATGCGTTAAACATGACATGATTGACTAGCTTTCTAGGGTTTGATTGCATGTTTGATAGGATTAATCTAGGTGCTTTCGCTTAGGTTAATTAGCATTGAAAGTAAAATATGGGAAATTGTTTGCTTTTGAACGTTTCACATGATCAACTCCTCTTGCATGACTATGATGAACAATGATGAACTTGAATTAATTTTAATCATGAGTTTCGACTTTGATCTTTGTTCTTGCATTCCATTTGTATTTTTATGTTTTTTTTTGCATTTTAATTATTTAGGTAACTTAGATTTTATTTTCGGAAATTAAAACCAAAAACCAAAAACTCCCCCCTTTTCGTAAATATGTCTATATTTTGTAAATATTATACTTTGTTTTAATTTTAATTGTTTAATTGTTTGACAATGACAGGTGTACCCTCAATCCCCGGAATAGAACGATCCCTATTTATTACGTACTACTAATGACATTTCAGGGTTAAATTGGTCGCTCGATAAAAGCGACATCAATTGTGGCGTCATATACCCCATTTCAGACTCCAAATGGGTGTCCCCAGTTCAAGTTGTACCTAAGAAATCAGGAGTGACTGTTGTGAAGAATGCAGAAAACGAATTGGTACCCCAAAGGACAGTTACTGGCCACAGAGTTTGCATTGACTACAGGAAGCTCAACGCAACAACAAGGAAAGATCACTTTCCTCTTCCATTCATTGATCAGATGCTTGAGCGTTTGGCTGGACATGATTACTACTGCTTCTTGGATGGCTACTCAGGGTACAATCAGATTGCCATAGCCAATGAAGACCAAGAGAAGACGACATTCACTTGTCCCTTTGGAACATTTGCTTATCGTCGTATGCCTTTTGGACTATGCAACGCCCCAGGTACCTTTCAAAGGTGTATGGTAAGTATATTTTCGGATTATATTGAGAAAATCATAGAGGTATTCATGGATGACTTTTCTGTTTTTGGAAAAAGCTTTGATGATTGTCTTAATAATCTGGAAATTATTTTAAAGCGTTGTGTGGAAACTAACCTTGTGCTAAATTGGGAAAAGTGTCATTTTATGGTTAGACAAGGTATAGTTCTAGGACATATTGTCTCTTCTAGGGGAATTGAGGTTGATAAAGCTAAGGTAGACCTTGTGCGTTACTTACCCTCTCCCACTTCTGTGAGAGAGATTCGTTCTTTTCTTGGCCATGCAGGGTTTTACAGGAGATTTATCAAGGATTTCTCCAAGATTTCGAGACCTTTATGCCAACTACTCCAAAAGGATGTGGCGTTTGTGTTTGACAAGGAGTGTCAAGAGGCTTTTGACAAGCTCAAGGAGTTATTAACATCTGCCCCCATCATGTTACCTCCAGATTGGTCCTTGCCCTTTGAGTTGATGTGTGACGCCTCTGACTATGCAGTTGGAGCTGTTTTGGGGCAAAGGAAGGACAAACGACCGTATGCCATCTACTACGCCTCAAGGACTCTGAATGATGCACAACTGAACTACTCAACTACAGAGAAAGAGCTCCTTGCAGTTGTTTTTGCCCTTGAGAAGTTTCGTTCCTACTTACTTGGTACCAAGGTGATTATTTATACTGACCATGCAGCTTTGAAGTACTTGATGACCAAGAAGGAGGCGAAACCAAGGCTCATTAGATGGATCCTACTCTTGCAAGAGTTTGACGTTGAAATCAAGGACAAGAAGGGTAGTGAGAACGTGGTAGCTGACCACTTGAGTCGTTTGGTGCACGCAGAAGACCCTCTCCCTTTGGTGGAGACGTTTCCAGATGAACAACTCTTTGGAATCCAGGTAAGTGAACCATGGTATGCGGATATTGTGAATTACATTGTTTCTAGGAAGATTCCTGATACCATGTCACGTGCTCATAGAGATAGGCTTAAGAAAACTGTTAAGCAATATGTTTGGGATGAACCTTATCTGTGGAAATATTGCTCTGATCAATTGATTAGGAGATGTGTGCCTGAACATGAACATAATGCCATACTTTCTTTTTGCCATTCTAAAGCATGTGGAGGTCACTTTGGGTCTAAGAAAACTGCGTTTAAAGTGTTGGAATCCGGGTTCTTTTGGCCAACGTTATTTAAGGATGCATATGCATATTGTTTGACTTGTGATAGATGCCAAAGAACAGGCAATCTAAGCTCTAGAGATCAAATGCCTTTATCTAATATCATAACTGTTGAAATATTTGATGTCTGGGGTATAGATTTAATGGGACCTTTTCCTTCATCTTTTGGATTTCTCTATATCTTGCTTGCTGTGGATTATGTGTCGAAATGGGTGGAGGCAAAAGCCACTCGAACTAATGACTCTAAGGTTGTTGCAGATTTTATCAAGTCTAACATCTTTAGCAGGTTTGGCATGCCTAGAGTTCTCATTAGTGATGGTGGTTCCCACTTTTGCAATCGAACAATTGAGGCTCTCTTGAAGAAATATGATGTGACACATAAGGTTTCTACACCTTATCATCCACAAACAAGTGGACAAGCTGAAGTCTCAAATCGTCAAATCAAGGGAATATTGGAGAAGACTGTGAACCCTAACAGAAAGGATTGGTCCTTGCGTTTGGAGGATGCTTTGTGGGCCTACAGAACTGCATACAAAACTCCCATAGGTATGTCCCCATATCGAATTGTATATGGCAAACCGTGCCATTTACCTGTGGAATTAGAGCACAAAGCTTGGTGGGCTGTGAAGCAGTTTAACATGGATCTAGATGAGGCTGGGCTTCATAGGAAGCTACAATTGCAAGAGTTAGAGGAGATTAGGAATGATGCTTTCGAAAGTGCCAAGATCTACAAGGAAAAGACTAAGGCCTTCCATGATAAGATGATTCGTAGGAAGACTTTTGTTGTGGGACATAAAGTTCTTTTATTCCATTCTCGTCTTAAACTCTTTCCAGGTAAACTTCGTTCTCGTTGGATTGGACCTTTTGTTATTACTCATGTGTTTCCTCATGGAGCTGTGCAGATAAAGAGTGAACAAACAGGTAACGAGTTCAAAGTGAATGGCCATCGCCTCAAGCCATACTATGACACGTTTGTGGAGCATGACGTGGAGGATGTACCCCTCCAAAACGCTCCACAACATGAGGATTAAATGGAGGTACAAGTCTAGGCTGAAAGACTATAAACATTAAGCGCTGCTTGGGAGGCAACCCAATTCAGAAGTAGCTGTGACGGAGTCTACACACGCAGATTTGATTTCTCCTTCCCTATTTCTCCTCCTTTTCATGTTTATTTTTGAAGTTATTTTCGTAAATGGCTACCCTATGTGCTTAAGTGTTACATTGCATGCTTATAATTGATTACATTGAGGACAATGCAATATTTATGTGTGGGGGAAGGGATTTACACTTTTGTTTTGAGTCATATATTGAAAAATACAAAAAAATCGAAAAATGTCAAAAATCAACAAAATTTCGTTGCTTTATTGAGTCATTGAGTCATGTTTTGGGTGAAACAATTTCTTCATCGTAGGCGCATCTATTAAGGTGTGATG
This sequence comes from Rosa chinensis, assembly GCF_002994745.2. NCBI lineage: Eukaryota > Viridiplantae > Streptophyta > Magnoliopsida > Rosales > Rosaceae > Rosa > Rosa chinensis. The sequence goes on from NC_037092.1 coordinate 49,671,009, forward strand.
TCTAGGTTTGGTTTGGATACGAGAAGTGCTAGCAAAGGGTCTCGTCCCCTGCTAAACAAGTGAGCTGAGCTCCGCCAAAATCGTTCCCTTCCTTACCTGGTCACATCCCAAAGGAGTTACCGAAAGGAGAAAGGAAATAACCCTAGTCCTTAGTTAACGTCTATTGAGTCTTTATCTTGTGTTATTTTGTTTTGAGTCTTAGGATGCCCTTTCAACTGTCAAGGATGATTCTATATCTCTGAAATTATGATTAAAAGAAAATCACACAATTGAGATGACTTTAAACATGGTATTCTTTGGTTAATTGAGATATATGAAAAATATATGCCTTGTAGTGGATATGGATTTCGTGACTTTGGTAAAGAATATGAGTATGTTAAGATGAGTTTTGATTCATAAAAACCCATGTGAGATATTTGAGCCATGTCCCTTTTTCTTGGAGTGAAATGAAAAATATATTCTTATTTTCTTGGCGATGTTTTGATAATCTCATTATTCTTTCATTTGATTGACTACTTGCCATAGATTAAGTTTGATGGACTAGAGAATGCTAGAATTCACTCTTGTGCTTGTTTAGACGTTATATCAATACATGGCCCTGATTCTGGAAAGGATAGAGGCAACCTAGGAACTACCACCATAGCCATATAAACCTGTGTCCCTAATTGTGCCCGTCGTGGGACTCCCTTAGATAAACCCCTTTGAGCCTACGTTAAGCCTTTTCTTTCATCACCCTTAAAAATCTTTAACCTAAACCTTAGTATAGCTGTAACCCTACCCTTTGTTCTAAGAACTTAGTGGAGCTAAACTGAGACTTTACTTGAAGATTTTCGGCGTCCATAATGAAGAATAAGAAGAGGTGAAAGCTCAAGTGTGGGGGTAGACTTGTCCATAAGAAAAAAATGTATGAAAAAGCCGAGAAAAAGAAAGTGAAAAAGAAAAAGTGTACGGCTAGAAAACAAAAAGAAAGAAAAAAATGAAATATCTATGGATTTTAGTCCCCCATACTTGGTGAGTTTGGAGTTTACTTTGAATTGAAGGCCCATTACAGAAAAATTTGGCCTTTGTCCAACTCATTAGTAACCAAAGGAAGTTTAGAGTGAAGTTAGGGCCCAACATGAAGACATTAGGCCCCTTTATAACGCCCCCATGGGATAGTGACGTTTTTGCATACTTGGTGGAGTTCTAGAAGTCTCTCTACATTTACATAAGCTCTACTAGGTTTTTAGGACACTTTGTTAAATTCCTTACCCTTCGTTTCTTTAAACCTTGAGCCATGGCCCCATTACAACCCTTGATAAGACCTTCTTGATCCTTAAGATGGGACAGCCCTTGATGTGGAGATGAGTTACAAGAGTTGAACCTATGGCTTGGGTCCATCTGTGCAAGTAGTTGATATCCTTCATGAGATCTTTAAAAGAAAATTATACATGTGCTTTCGTTTCTTGCATTATGTGATACACTTGCTATCTTTCACATATACTTGAGTGTATAAGCTTTTAAGCATTGCCATGATCTGAGAGAAGAAAGAGTGGATATACTTTGTGAGGATTTGAATCATACTTGTTTGAAGCATGCTTAACAGAAACCATCACCATTGTTCCAACCAAGTCCTACTTGTGTATATGTAACTTATGTGTTTTAATTAACTCTCGAATGCCTAAACATTGATTCTTGGTGAAGTGCTAATCTTGGTGTTATGAAAGTAAGAGATTGCTGAGACAAAAAGTTAAAGGGCAATAGAGTCTTTATGTGTAGAGTCTTTAATTTACGTTGAGTCGTAGTCGTGTCTGTATTGTGATTTTGCTAAGGGACTAGCAAAAGCTAAGTGTGGGGGAATTTGATATGAGCATTTTAATGCGACGTTTTAACTGCATTTCCCTACATTTTTCTGCGCCATTTCCTTGAAAAATCCCTGTTTGGGAAAGTTTCCATTCTTTGATTGGGAAAGTTCCTTATTGTAGAAAGTTTCCATTTTTGTTCTCATTTCTCATTTCTCATTTCTCATTTCTCATTTCTCATTTCTCATTTCTGGAAAGTTTCTATTTTTCATTTTTAGTAAGTTTCTATTTTTCATTTTTAGAAATTTTCCATTTCTCAATTTTAGAAAGTTTCTATTTTTCAAATTAGGTAAGTTTCCATTTTTCATATTAGTTTCTATTTTCAGGACCTCCGAGCTAAAAAGTGGAAATGAACGCACGAATGGAAAGAGGAGCTTGCGAACGTCAAGACGAACAAATATGAGAAGAATTGGGCCACACATTTGAGCAGAAATGAAGAAATAAGCTTTCCTAATCCAACTAGGAAACCCTGCGAAATGGAGGAAGGCTTCCCGAGCAAGTTTCCAACGCAACCATGAAAAAGAAATGGAAAAATAATGAGTTTTGCGTTGGAAGATGAGAAGACTTGAAGTTGAAGCAACGAGACCCAAGAACTCTATGGATTTTCGGCAAAATGGATCAAGGCCCATCAAAAGCCCATGGAATTAGGGTTTGTGACGCATGGAGGAAACCCTAGGGTTGCATTGCCGTGAAAATCAAAAGGAGGAGGCAAAAGTGGCGTGAAAAATCAAGGGAAGAATCAAAGATTACGCAAGAGATTTTCTAGGGTGGAGTTTAAGGAAAGAAATCAAGAAAGAGACCAAATTGCGTCTAGGTTCATTCCTAGAAACCCTAAGCATGTTTTGGCCGAAATATCAAGAAGAAAATCAGAAAATATTCAAGGAATTTCGGCAAGAATATATTAGGGTATCTTCTTGGAGTTTTATGATTGGTTGGATGACACACTAGGGCTTACTTGGCAATTTCTCATTGGTGGAAGGCATGTGGAATTATTAATTTAATTCCTTGAGAAAATAAACAGAAAATCACGGCTTGGAGGCCATGCATTGCCGTTCCCTATATATACAAGCACCCTAGACGTCTCCAACCACCACTTTACAATTCAGAAAATTCTCTCTACGCGCGGAAGCTCTCTCCATTCTCTAGTGCAACTTTTGGCGTTTTCAAGCAAGGAAGGAAGAAGCAAGCTTAGGCCGTGAACATCATCATCCATTCCACCTTGAAGCCGTGTACTTTGAAGCTTGCTTTCGAGTTTCATTAGTTCATCATTCGAGTTATTCATCCATCTCTCCATTCACGGTGTAATTCAACCTTCTTTCTTGTAATCACTTTTGATTCTCCTTGTTTGATTTCCTTGGATGTTGTTCTAGTTAACGTTTATGTTTGAACAAGGTTTATATTCTGAAAATTTATGATTGATTAAGGATTTTCGATTTCTATGTTGTGATTCCAAAGTTGCTTATGTGTGATTGTTCGATTGAGTTTGCTTTATAGATAACTTTTGTATTTTAATCTTATGTGGTTCGAAACACTTAGGGTTTTGATATGAATGGTGCTAGATTTAAGAACATGAAATCGACTTTTCGTTTTGTGTAAACTTGAATCAAAGTAGTAAAGGTTTTGGACAAAAATCGAATTCAATTGAAGAGGATTGCAATTAGGTGAACTTATTCATACTAAGTTGTGCACTTGAGTTGATAGCCTTTCCTTGAACTTCTTGCGTTGAACATGTATGATTGACTAGCTTTCTAGGGTTTGATTACATGTTTGATAGGATTAATCTATGTGCTTTCATTTAGATTAATTAGCGTTGAAAAGTAAAATATGGGAAGTCGTTTGCTTTCGAATGTTTCACATGATCAACTCCTTTCACATGACTTGGAAGAACAATGTAGGTTTGTATTCGAATTTAATCATGAAATCGGTTTTAATCTTTGTTTCTTACATATCATTCTTGTATTTGTGTTTTTGTTTATACTTAGTTTTATTCTTTCTTTTAATTTTCGAAAACCAAAACCTAAAACCTCCCCTAAATCGTAAATTGTGTTTATATTATGTAAATATTATACTTTGTTTTATTTTAATTGTTTATATTGTCCTACATTGACAGGTGTACCCTCAATCCCCGGAATAGAACGATCCCTATTTGCTTATACTACTAATGATGTTTAAAGGGTTAAATTATATGCTTGCTTTGAGCATATCAAATATGCAAGCTGTTTTTTGCCTTACAATTTATTCTCTTGCATATACTTGAGAGTGAAGCTTTTAAGCATAGCCATTTCTGAGCGAAAAATCGAGAGTATGCCCTGTGAGTTTGGATTGGACTTGTTCGAAACATGCTATCATTCACTGTATAACTTAAGTTCTCCATATCTTGCTTAGTCATATGAATGTCACAGGTTTATTAACCATGGAATTATCTATGCAATTTTGATTAAGTGTTTAACGTGAAAGCCATGAGTTTGGAGTCTCTGAGACAACAGTTAGGGGAAGTAGAGTCATTTACTTGTTTTTTTTGTTGAGTCGTTGTTTTGTTTTGTATTTTTGTTTTGCTAAGGGACTAGCAAAAGCTAAGTGTGGGGTAGTTGATAGGAGCAAAAAAGTGTGACGATATTATTAATTATGTGCCTCATTTTAGCCTTATTTCTCCCTTAGTTTAGTGTTTTGAGTCATTAAGTCATTTTGAAAGTCTTGTTGAGTGTTTGGAGTGAAATAGGCGGAAAAAGTAAAATTCATGAAAAATCCTAGCTGGATCAGGATTCCTAACTGTCAACTATTTTTGCGGTCTTTACATTTTAATTTCCCTTTATTTTCTCTAGAAAATTCTGATATTCTCCTGCTTGTTGTAGGAAACGTTGCCTGGTTGAACTCTTGGAAACAGCAATGATGGAGTCATAAAATAAAGCATTAAGATATTTGACCAAGCAATGAAGAAGGGAAATAAAGGAGAAAAGATGTTTTCAGTTGAGGAATAAAAGAAAAAGATGTTTCAGCTGGAAAATAAATAAGAGAAAGACGTTTTCAGTTGAGGAATAAAAGAAAAAGATGTTTCAGCTGGAAAAATAAATAAGAGAAAGATGTTTCAGCTTGGAAATTAAAGGAATTGCCCCATTATGAGAGGAGTTAAGGCCATAAAGAAGACGTTTCAGTTGGGAAAGCCAACCAATGCTCCCCTATAAATAGGCAACGTCCAGAACTAAATTTGCATCACTTCCCAGCCAAGATCACTTCCCAGCCAAGATCATTCCAAGACTACCCAATTCACTCCTCAAACCTCCATATCTTACAAGACCGTGACCACCATCCATCCATCAATCTACAAAGCTCTAAGGCGCTGAGTCAAGGACGCTCCACCACCATCGCAGAGACGAGTTCATCACCGTGTTGCTAAGTGATGTCGCTTTTGTTGAGCGACCAATTTAACCCTGAAATGTCATTAGTAGTATAAAGTAAATAGGGATCGTTCTATTCCGGGGATTGAGGGTACACCTGTCATTATCAAACAATTAAACAATTAAAATTAAAACAAAGTGTAATATTTACAAAAATAACAAAATATATACATATTTACGAAATTAGGGGGATTTTTGGTTTTGATTTTCGGAAATTAGACTAAGTAAAGAAAACAATTAAAATGCAAAAACATAAAAATGCAAATGAAATGCACGAACAAAGATTAAATCGGAATTTATAATCAAAGTTAATTCAAGTTCATCATTGTTCATCATAGTCATGCAAGAGGAATTGATCATGTGAAACGTTCTAAGCAAACAATTTCCCATATTTTACTTTCAATGCTAATTAACCTAAGTGAAAGCACCTAGATTAATTCTATCAAACATGCAATCAAACCCTAGAAAGCTAGTCAATCATGTCATGTTCAACGCATTAAGCATCTAGAAAGGCTATCAATTCAAATGTGCAACTTAGTATGAAAAAGTTCACCTAATTGCAATCTCCTTTGATTAAATTTCGGTTTTTGTACAAAACCTTTACTACTTGTTGATTCAAGAACACAAAACCAAAAAGTTGATTCATGTTCTCAAATTCGTAGCAACATTCACATAAAAACCCTAAATGTTTCGAACCATTCAAGATTATCATACAAACGATTTCTATCATGCAAATTCAATCAAACACTTACATAAAAGCAACCATAAATCACAATATATGAATCTGAAAATTAACAATTAATCATAAAATTTCAGAAATCAATACTTGTTCATACATAAGTGTCAACTAAGGCAAACCAACGAAAATTACAAAGCAAAGGTACAAGGAGAATCGGATTACACCGTGATGAAGATGAGATGGATGAAGTGATGATGTGGTCTCTTGAATTTCGAAAGCAATCTTCAAGGTGGAGGGTGGATGGTATGCACGGCTTGTCTTCTTCTTCCTTGGCCTTGCTTGCACTTCGTGGTTGCCCTAGAGGATGGAGAGGAGCACGGCTAAGCTAGAGAGTTTTCTGAATTATTTCTCAAGTGTAGAACGTAAAAAATGGAACTAGGAACTCCTTGACGTTGAGAGAAGAGAGGAATATATAGGGGACGGCTTCTAGGTCTTCAAGCCGTGTAAAACCCTAGAGAAACTCACGGCAATAGCTTGCTTCCTCCACATAATTTCCTCCAATGATTTCGTGCCACATAAGCCCTATGAGGTGGTGCAACCAATCACAAAATTCCAGAATTAATTCCCTAAATAATCTTGCCGAAATTCCTTGAGATAATTTCTGATTTTTCTTGTTTAATTTCGGCCAACTTCCTTTAGGAATTCTAGGAATGAATCTAGACTCCATTTAAGCTTTCTTGGTCTCCACCTTTTTCTCTTTCCTTAAAACTCTCTAGGAAATCTTTTTGCCGAAATCTCTTTGTTTACTTCTTGATTCACACGGCAATTCTCTCTCCTTCCTTGTATTTCTCACGGCAATCCCTAGCTTCTCTCTCTCTTTAAACGGCAAAGGCTCAAGATAACTCTTCCAAGAATATCTCATTCCAAGAAAATCTCCCTAGAAAATCTCCACCAAAATCTTCTTATTATTTCCTGATTTTCCACGTCATCTTCATTGTTTCTCTCTAGGATTTCACGGCAAAACATCTTTAGGGCTAGGGTTTGCGTCACAAACCCTAGTTCCATGGGCCTTTGTGGGCTTTTATCCAAGTAGCCGAAAATCCAACAAGTCTTGAGAGTCTTTGGGCCTCCATGCGTCACCTTTATGCCATGTCATCATCTAGAGTCTTCAAGAAGCTTCTCTCATGCCATGTCACTTTATTAATTCGATCTCCATTCATGGTTGGCTCAAGAGTCTTGTTTTGGCAAGCTTTCCTTTTCTGGACCGGGTTTCCTGGTTGGACTAGGAAAACTTCTTTTCTTCATTTCTGCTCATTTGTGACAAGGACCTGAAAATAGAAACTAGTAAGAAAAATAGAAACTTTCCTAAAATGAAAATGGGAAACTTTCTAAAAATGAAAAATAGAAACTACTAAAAGTGGAAACTTACTAAAAATGATAAATAAAAACTACAAAAATAGAAACTTTCTACAAATAGGAACTTTCCCAATCAAAGAATGGAAACTTTCCTAAACAGGGTTTTATTAAGGAAATAACGCAGAAAATGCAGGGAAAAGCAAGTAAAACGTCGCATTAAAATGCTCCTATCAAATTCCCCCACACTTAGCTTTTGCTAGTCCCTTAGCAAAATCACACTAAGACACACACTAAGACTCAACGAAAATTAAAGACTTGACACGAAACAGACTCTATAGCCCTTCAACTTTTTGTCTCAGCAATCTCTTACTTTCACAACACCAAGATTAGCACTTCACCAAGAATAAATGTTTAGGCATTCGAGAGTTAATTAAAACACATAAGTTACATATACACAAGTAGGACTTGGTTGGCACAATGGTGATGGTTTCTGTTAAGCATGCTTCAAACAAGTATGATTCAAATCCTCACAAGTTATATCCACTCTTTCTTCTCTCAGATCATGGCAATGCTTAAAAGTTTGTACACTCAAGTATATGTGAAAGATAGCAAGTATATCACATAATTCAAGAAACGAAAGCACATGTATAATTTTCTTTAAGGATCTCATGAAGGATACCAACTACTTGCACAGATGGACCCAAGCCATAGGTTCAACTCTTGTAACTCATCTCCACATCAAGGGCTGTCCCATCTTAAGGATCAAGAAGGTCTTCTCAAAGGTTGTAATGGGGCCAAGGCTCAAGGTTTTAAGAAATGAAGGGTAAGGATTTATCAAAGTGTCCTAAAAACCTAGCAGAGCACATGTAAATGTAGAGACCACAAGAAATCCACCAATGTATTGCAAAAACGTCACTTCCCCTAGAGGTAACATAAAAGGGGCCTAATGTCTTCATGTTGGGCCCAATCTTCATTGTAAACTTCCCTTGAACTATAGTGAATGGACAAAGGTCAAATTTTTCTGTAGTGGGCCTTCATTTCAAAGTAAACTCCAAAATCACTAAGTATGGGGGACTAAAATCCATAAATATTTCTTTCTTTTCTTTTTAGCCGTATACAATTTTCTTTTCTTTTCATTTTTCACGGCTTTCACATATTTTTTTTCTTTATGGACAAGTCTACCCCACACTTGAACTTTCACCTCCTCTCAATTTTCATCTTTAGCACCAAACCCACGCAGTATGTCTCAAAAGATAGCTCCACTAAGTTCTTAGAACAAAGGGTAGGGTTGTAGCTATACTAAGCTTCATGGTTAAGGGTTTTAAGGGTGATGAATGAAAAGGCTTAATGTAGGCTCAAAGGGGCTTATCTAGGGGGTCCCACGACGGGCACAAATGGGGACACAGGTTTATTTGGCAATGGTGGTAATTTCTAGGGTGCCTCTATCCCTTCCAGAATCAGGGCCATGTATTGATATAACGTCTCAACAAGCACAAGAGTGAATTCTAGCATTCTCTAGTCCATCAAACTTAATCTATGGCAAGCAGTCAATCAAATGAAAGAATAATGAGATCATCAAAACATCGCCAAGAAAATAAGAATATATGTTTCATTTATCACTCCAAGAAAAAGGGACATGGCTCAATTATCTCACATGGGTTTGTATGAATCAAAACTCATCTTAACATGCTCATATTCTGTACCAAAGTTTCGAAATCCATATCCACTACAAGGCACATATTTTTCATATATCTCAATTAACCAAAGAATACCATGTTTAAGTCATCTCAATTTTGTGATCCTCTTTTAGTCATGATTTCAGAGATATAGAATCATCCTAGACAGTTGAAAGGGCATCCTAAGACTCAAAAACAAGAACAAAAGCAACGAAAATTTTTAAATTTTTGACATTTTTCAATTTTATTTTTTTTTGTATTTTTCAATATGTATGACTCAAAATATGACTCAAAACAAAAGTATAAATCCCTTCCCCCACACTTAAATATTGCATTGTCCTCAATGTAATCAAGAATAAGCATGCAATGAAACAAGTAAGCATATAGGGATGGAATTTACGAAAATGACTACCAAAATAAAGAAAAATTGGAGAAGTAAAAGGGAGAGATAAAACAAATCTGCGTTGACGACTCCTCCACAGCTACTTCTGAATTGGGTTGCCTCCCAAGCAGCGCTTAATGTTTATAGTCTTTCAGCCTAGACTTGTACCTCCATTTAATCCTCAGGGTTGGGAACGTTTTGGAGGGGTACATCCTCCACTTCATGTTCCACAAATGCCTCATAGTAAGGCTTCAAGCGATGCCCATTCACTTTGAACTCATTACCTATTTGTTCACTCTTTATTTGCACAGCTCCATGAGAAAATACATGAGTGATAACAAAAGGCCCAATCCAACGAGAACGAAGCTTACCTGGGAAGAGTTTGAGACGAGAATGGAAAAGAAGAACTTTTTGACCCACAACAAAAGTCTTCCTTCGAATCATTTTGTCATGGAATGCCTTAGTCTTGTCCTTGTAAATCTTAGCACTTTCGAAGGCATCATTCCTAATCTCCTCTAACTCTTGCAATTGCAATTTCCTATGAAGCCCAGCTGCATCCATATCCATGTTGAACTGCTTCACAGCCCACCAAGCTTTGTGCTCCAACTCCACAGGTAAATGGCATGGTTTGCCATAGACAATTCGATATGGTGACATACCTATGGGAGTTTTGTATGCAGTTCTGTAGGCCCACAAAGCATCCTCTAAACGCAAGGACCAGTCCTTCCTGTTAGGGTTCACAGTCTTCTCCAATATCCCCTTGATCTGACGGTTAGAGACCTCAGCCTGCCCACTAGTTTGTGGGTGATAAGGTGTAGAAACCTTATGTGTGACATCATATCTCTTCAAGAGAGCCTCAATCGTCCGATTGCAAAAATGGGATCCTCCATCACTAATGAGAACTCTGGGCATTCCAAACCTGCTAAAGATGTTAGACTTGATAAAATCTGCAACAACTTTAGAGTCATTAGTTCTAGTGGCCTTTGCTTCCACCCATTTGGAAACATAGTCCACTGCAAGTAAGATATAGAGAAACCCAAAAGATGAAGGGAAAGGTCCCATGAAATCTATACCCCAGACATCAAATATTTCAACAGTTATTATATTGGACAATGGCATTTGATCTCTAGGACCTAGATTTCCTGTTCTTTGGCACTTATCACAAGTTAAACAATAGGCATGTGCATCCCTAAATAATGTTGGCCAATAGAACCCAGACTCTAGCACCTTAAACGCAGTCTTCTTAGACCCAAAGTGACCCCCACATGCTTTAGAGTGGCAAAAAGAAAGTATAGCATTATGTTCATGTTCAGGCACACATCTCCTAATCAATTGATCAGAGCAATACTTCCACAAATAAGGTTCATCCCAAACATATTGCTTAACAGTTTTCCTAAGCCTATCCCTATGAGCACGTGACATGGTATCAGGAATTTTTCTAGACACAATATAATTCACAATGTCTGCATACCATGGTTCACTTACCTGGATTCCAAAGAGTTGTTCATCTGGAAACGTCTCCACCAGAGGGAGATGGTCTTCTTCATGAACCAAGCGACTCAAATGATCAGCTACCACGTTTTCACTACCCTTCTTGTCCTTGATTTCCACATCAAACTCTTGCAAGAGTAGGATCCATCTGATAAGCCTTGGTTTCGCCTCCTTCTTGGTCATCAAGTATTTCAAAGCTGCATGGTCAGTAAAGATAGTAACTTTGGTACCAAGTAAGTAAGAGCGAAACTTCTCAAGGGCAAAGACAACTGCAAGGAGCTCTTTCTCTGTGGTGGAGTAATTCATTTGTGCATCATTGAGAGTCCTTGAGGCGTAGTAGATGGCATAGGGCAGCTTTTCCTTCCTTTGTCCCAAAACGGCTCCAACTGCGTAGTCAGAGGCATCACACATTAACTCAAAGGGCAAGGACCAGTCTGGAGGTAACATGATGGGGGCAGATGTCAACAACTCCTTAAGCTTGTCAAAAGCTTCTTGACACTCCTTGTCAAAGTGGAAGGGCACATCCTTCTGGAGTAGTTGACATAAGGGTCTCGAAATCTGAGAGAAGTCCTTGATGAACCTCCTATAAAAACCTGCATGGCCAAGGAAAGAACGAATCTCTCTCACAGAAGTGGGAGAGGGTAAGTGACGCACGATATCAACCTTGGCTTTATCAACCTCTATACCCCTAGCAGAGACAATATGTCCTAGAACTATTCCTTGCTTAACCATAAAATGACATTTTTCCCAGTTTAAGACAAGGTTAGTTTCCATGCATCGTTTCAGAATTATTTCCAGATTATTAAGACAGTCATCAAAATTTTTTCCAAAAACTGAAAAGTCATCCATGAATACCTCTATGATTTTCTCAATATAATCTGAAAAGATACTTACCATACATCTCTGAAACGTACCTGGAGCGTTGCAAAGTCCGAAGGGCATACGTCTATAGGCAAATGTTCCAAAGGGGCAAGTGAAGGTTGTCTTCTCTTGATCTTCATTTGCAATTGCAATCTGGTTGTAACCAGAATATCCATCCAGAAAACAATAGTAGTCATGTCCAGCTAGGCGCTCAAGCATCTGATCAATGAATGGCAGAGGAAAGTGGTCTTTCCTTGTAGTTGCGTTGAGCCTCCTATAGTCAATGCACACTCTGTGGCATGTGACTGTCCTTTGGGGCACCAGTTCGTTATCAGCATTCTTTACCACAGTGATCCCAGACTTCTTGGGCACGACCTGAACTGGGGAGACCCACTTGGAGTCTGAAATAGGGTAGATCACCCCACAATCAAGGAGTTTGATAACCTCCTTCTTCACTACTTCCATCATTGGAGGGTTGAGACGACGTTGAGCCTCTCTAGTAGGTTTAGACCCTCCCTCCAGAAGTATCCTATGGACGCAAGTTGTAGGGCTGATTCCCTTGATGTCCGCCAATGTCCATCCTATGGCGGTCTTGTGTTGCTTCAACATGTCCACCAACTTCTCTTCTTGTGGAGTCGTTAGTGCAGAGGACACAATCACTGGTAAGGTCTCCTTGTCCCCTAAGTAGGCATACTTCAAATGGTCTGGAAGAGGTTTTAGCTCAAGTTCTGGGGCCTGGACCACTGAAGGTAAAGTCTTGTTAGTGGATAACTGAATGGACAAGGGAGAAACAGACTTACCTATGAAGGGTGATGCCTCAAGGAAGGAGACGTTTTCAATGATTTTCTCCTCACAAGTGTCTTTCAACTTGTCCTCTGGGATGGTGACGCCTTCCTTTGTATAGCCTACCCCACTCTCAAGGGTAGTGACTAGGGTATCCTCATGCATAACATCAAACATTTTCTGCGCAAGTTCATCCAAAATGTCAGCAGAAAAACAATCATTAACCTCTAGGGGATACCTCATGGCTTCAAAGATGTTAAAGCCAATAATGTCACCATCGAACTCCATTGTAAGAGAGCCTTCATACACATCAATCTTCGTCCTAGCTGTCCTTAAGAAAGGACGTCCCAAAAGCAATGGAGTGGAACTTACAGGGGAGTCCTCCATTTCCAATACATAAAAATCAGCTGGGAAGATAAGATGGTTAACCTGTACAAGTACATCCTCCAACAAACCTCTAGGGTATGCATTGGATCTGTCAGCTAACTGAATGATAACATTGTCAGATTTAAGTTCCCCTAGACCTAGGGTTTCATAAACTGAATAGGGCATAACATTAACAGATGCACCTAGGTCTAGCATAGCATTCTTAAATCTAGAGTTACCAATAGTACACGGAATAGTAAAGCTTCCAGGATCCTTACACTTTGGAGGAATCTTTCTCTGAATCAGGGCAGAGACATTCTCACTTACCTTTACCACCTCCTTTTCACGGTTTACTCTCCTAGTAGTGCAAAGCTCTTTGAGGAACTTGGCATACTTAGGGACTTGCTTGATGGCCTCTAGGAGGGGTAGGTTTACTTGCACCTTCTTGAAAGTTTCCAAGATGGCTTGGTCACTTTCATCCTTCTTAGATTGGGCAAACCTGCGTGGGAAGGGCATGCAAGAAGAAGAAGGGTTAGCAATAACCGAATTCGATAGGTTAGAATTATTACCTTTGATTTCCGGTTTGGCCTTTAAAGATGAGGATGCCTTGGTCTCTTCCTTTGACGTTGCAGGGTCCTTCTCAACACCCAACTTGGTGGGCTCTTGGTCTTCCTCAATCTCTATGCTCATTTGGACCTTCTTGGGTTGCTTGGGTGGATCCACCAATGGTCTTCCACTCCTCGTAGTCACAACTGATGCATTCTCCACATTACCCTTAGGGTTAGGTATTGTGCCACTAGGAAGCTTCCCAGTCTCATGAATCTTGCTCATGAAGTCCACAACTTGGCCCATCTGCTTCTTAAGATCTGCAATATCCTTAGTGTGGGTCTGTTGTCCTTGAATCAAAGCTTGAGTAGAGTTTGTCAAGGCTTGGGTGGAACTTGTCAAGGCTTCCAACGTTTTGTCATAGTGAGACATTGAAGGTCCTGAGTTCTGTTGAGGAGGAGGCATGTAGGGCCTTTGAAAAGATGATCCTTGGAATGAAGGCCCTTGAGGACGTTGGAAGTTCCCACCAAGAGGATTCTGAACATTATCATTGTTGGTCCACTTGAAGTTGGGATGGTCCCTCCATCCTGGGTTATAAGTATTGGAGTAAGGGTCATGTCTAGGACGTTGAGGTCCTCCTTGATATCCTCCTTGATACCCTCCAATAGCATTTGCAGATTCCCATCCTCCATTCTCATTGAGTTGAGGGCACTGATCTGTAACATGCCCTTGCATAGAGCATACTCCACAAGCTATTGTTGCACTTGGTCCCTTGGAACTTACCACTTGATTCATGAGTAGAGTAAGCTTACTCAGTTGGTCTTCAATGGCAGTATTCTTGCTCATCTCATGCACCCTACGAATAGAGTGTCCTACCCCCTCATATTGTTGGGAGTTCAAGGCACGATTAGCTATAAGCTCCTTCCCAACTGCAGGTGACTTATCCACGAAAGCTCCTCCAGCTGCAGCATCCAACATTTGTCTTTCCAAGGGTAAGAGTCCTTCATAGAAACATGTGAGTAGGGTCTCATCCTTCATCTGATGTTGAGGACATTGTGCAAGTAAGGAATTGAACCTCTCATAGTAAGCAGCATAGGACTCATCATGGGCTTGCTCTATTCCACTGAGCTTCTTTCTAAGTGTGATGACCTTAGAAGCTGGGAAGTATTTCTCCAAGAAGGCCTTTCTCATTGTTTCCCATGATGTGATACGTCCTGCAGGAAGTTCATATAGCCAATCCTTGGCTCTATCAGCTAGAGAGAATGGAAATGCTCTCATCTTCAGAAGATTCTCATCTGCCCCTTGTGGTTGCATGTTTGCACAAACAGATTGAAATTCTCTGACATGCTTGTTAGCATCCTCCATATTAAGGCCATGGAAGATAGGGAGCTTGTGCAACAGTCCACTCTTAAGCTCAAACTCTGCTTGTCTTCCAGCTGCAGGGGCAGGGTATACTATGCCTGTAGGAGGTCCTCCTTCAACAGTTGCGGTGGAGAGTTCCCTAATAGATGCCATTCTCTCTTCTTCGACTTCTTCAGGTGGTGGTGAAGGTGGTGGTGTAGAGTTGGACGAAATCACAGGTGAAGGTGACCGTGAAGGAGGAGATGGACTTGGTGTAGGTGATGTAGACTCCTCAGAAAAGTAAGTCCGCTTCCCTTGCTCGTTAAATGTGTACTCTCTGTATGTTGAAGGGGAAGGGCTTGTGTGCTCAAGAAGTGAAGGACCCTTCAAGCGAGCGAGCCTTGCTTCGATTTCCTTTAGTGTAGAGGATCTAAAAGGCTCGGTCATTCATAGGAATCCTGAACGTCATCAAAATTCAAAGAAGTTAGCAAAGTATAAAGTGAGTTAATTACAAATTAGTGATTTATACATCAACCTTACTATTCACGAGTCACTATTCACAAGTTACTATTCACGACTTTACTATTGACGTTTTATACAAGTATAAATAGAGTATAAATTACAAACTATCCACAATCTTTTCACAAATAAACCACGTAAGAAGTTTATACAAGTATAAAATGTACAAAACAACACAATTTACAAGTGGAGGTTATGTTCAAGTATCTTATTATCTTTACAAAATAAAGTTAATATCTCAATTGATTACAAGTTGTAAGTCGAGCCCAATAGAAACCACTACTATTGGTGAGATACGATCTAGGGATAGTCGTCTAGACATAAGTCGCTTTCCTTTGTTTCAGAAGGCTAGATGGCCAGATTAAGAGATAAGTGAGAGGGAGGACTCATTTTGGTGACACTACGGAGGCTACTCCCTCATTGAGGTTTAGGCCCCTATCGGCTACTCCCACATTGTGGTTTACGCACAGTCTATAGTATCTCTGAGATCCAATTTGAACCCATCACCCAGGGTCTCAACCTAGACACCACCTATATGCCCCTTACTCAGCTTGAAAAGAACTCATGTGTTAGACAGTTCTCCAAATGCTAATAAAAGCCGCCCTCAACCTCATAAGACCTTAGAAAGGCACTAATGAAGGGTTAAGGCCAATATTAACAAAAGGGCCCTTATCTACTCATACGATTTTACACACTTATAACAATCAAGACGTTAACAATATTTACAATTAATTCTTTACATTTCTTTTGTTTAACAAGATTAGACACATTTTACACAAAACTTTCAAACAAGACAACAACAAACGTCACACAATTTTTTTCCTTTTCTTTTTTTCTCTTTTTTTTTTTTTTTTTTTTTTTTTTTTTTCTTTGTACGAAATACTTACAAATCTTTCTATTTTTTTTACAATTATTTTCAACACTTAGGTACGGGAACAGGGAGTCTCGATGTGCAATGGGACTGAAACAGCTACCCTTTTCAAGACTATGTTTAATCCAATATACCTTAGTGAATCACAATATTCTCATTTGTTATATATATCATTGATTTCAAATTCAATTCCAAGCGGTAAATCAAGAGGACGTGCGGCCCAAGTATATTTGTCAAGACACTAAGTCCCTCCTACATCCTTTGGGCAACCTTACTGAAATGGCCAGGTAGGGGAGGACGAACACAAGAGGTAGGATCCATTTTGGCATGAGCTACTCCCACATTGTGGTTTAGGCCCATTTGCATGCACTTCTGAATCCAAGAACCCGTTATGAACGTTGTCCCCTTTCCTAGACACCATCCCACATAGGCTATACTTACTTGGATGAAAAGGTCCTAAGTGTGAAGACAGTTCAATGAATGTTAATAAAGGCCGCCCTCAACCTTAAGGGACCTGAACTAGGTACCAATAAGGGGTTTAGGCCAATATTAATAAACACGACTTCACCTATTCCTTCTTTAATTTACAACTTACAATAAAATTTGTTATTCAACAATATAAATAACAACCTAAGTAATTAATTAACTAATTTTCGACAATTACAAATAATTAACAAGTAAATTTTTTTTTTTTTTTTTTTTTTTCGGTCACAATATAAACAAACACATATTCACAATATGGCAAATGATTTTTGAATCCCCGGCAACGGCGCCAAAAATTGATGTCGCTTTTGTTGAGCGACCAATTTAACCCTGAAATGTCATTAGTAGTATAAAGTAAATAGGGATCGTTCTATTCCGGGGATTGAGGGTACACCTGTCATTATCAACAATTAAACAATTAAAATTAAAACAAAGTGTAATATTTACAAAAATAACAAAATATATACATATTTACGAAATTAGGGGGATTTTTGGTTTTGATTTTCGGAAATTAGACTAAGTAAAGAAAACAATTAAAATGCAAAAACATAAAAATGCAAATGAAATGCACGAACAAAGATTAAATCGAAATTTATAATCAAAGTTAATTCAAGTTCATCATTGTTCATCATAGTCATGCAAGAGGAATTGATCATGTGAAACGTTCTAAGCAAACAATTTCCCATATTTTACTTTCAATGCTAATTAACCTAAGTGAAAGCACCTAGATTAATTCTATCAAACATGCAATCAAACCCTAGAAAGCTAGTCAATCATGTCATGTTCAACGCATTAAGCATCTAGAAAGGCTATCAATTCAAATGTGCAACTTAGTATGAAAAAGTTCACCTAATTGCAATCTCCTTTGATTAAATTTCGGTTTTTGTACAAAACCTTTACTACTTGTTGATTCAAGAACACAAAACCAAAAAGTTGATTCATGTTCTCAAATTCGTAGCAACATTCACATAAAAACCCTAAATGTTTCGAACCATTCAAGATTATCATACAAACGATTTCTATCATGCAAATTCAATCAAACACTTACATAAAAGCAACCATAAATCACAATATATGAATCTGAAATTAACAATTAATCATAAAATTTCAGAAATCAATACTTGTTCATACATAAGTGTCAACTAAGGCAAACCAACGAAAATTACAAAGCAAAGGTACAAGGAGAATCGGATTACACCGTGATGAAGATGAGATGGATGAAGTGATGATGTGGTCTCTTGAATTTCGAAAGCAATCTTCAAGGTGGAGGTGGATGGTATGCACGGCTTGTCTTCTTCTTCCTTGGCCTGCTTGCACTTCGTGGTTGCCCTAGAGGATGGAGAGGAGCACGGCTAAGCTAGAGAGTTTTCTGAATTATTTCTCAAGTGTAGAACGTAAAAATGGAACTAGGAACTCCTTGACGTTGAGAGAAGAGAGGAATATATAGGGACGGCTTCTAGGTCTTCAAGCCGTGTAAAACCCTAGAGAAACTCACGGCAATAGCTTGCTTCCTCCACATAATTTCCTCCAATGATTTCGTGCCACATAAGCCCTATGAGGTGGTGCAACCAATCACAAAATTCCAGAATTAATTCCCTAAATAATCTTGCCGAAATTCCTTGAGATAATTTCTGATTTTTCTTGTTTAATTTCGGCCAACTTCCTTTAGGAATTCTAGGAATGAATCTAGACTCCATTTAAGCTTTCTTGGTCTCCACCTTTTTCTCTTTCCTTAAAACTCTCTAGGAAGCCCGAAATCTCTTTGTTTACTTCTTGATTCACACGGCAATTCTCTCTCCTTCCTTGTATTTCTCACGGCAATCCCTAGCTTCTCTCTCTCTTTAAACGGCAAAGGCTCAAGATAACTCTTCCAAGAATATCTCATTCCAAGAAAATCTCCCTAGAAAATCTCCACCAAAATCTTCTTATTATTTCCTGATTTTCCACGTCATCTTCATTGTTTCTCTCTAGATTTCACGGCAAACATCTTTAGGGCTAGGGTTTGCGTCACAAACCCTAGTTCCATGGCCTTTGTGGGCTTTTATCCAAGTAGCCGAAAATCCAACAAGTCTTGAGAGTCTTTGGGCCTCCATGCGTCACCTTTATGCCATGTCATCATCTAGAGTCTTCAAGAAGCTTCTCTCATGCCATGTCACTTTATTAATTCGATCTCCATTCATGGTTGGCTCAAGAGTCTTGTTTTGGCAAGCTTTCCTTTTCTGGACCGGGTTTCCTGGTTGGACTAGGAAAACTTTTTTCTTCATTTCTGCTCATTTGTGACAAGGACCTGAAAATAGAAACTAGTAAGAAAAATAGAAACTACTAAAAGTGGAAACTTACTAAAATGATAAATAAAACTACAAAAATAGAAACTTTCTACAAATAGGAACTTTCCCAATCAAAGAATGGAAACTTTCCTAAACAGGGTTTTATTAAGGAAATAACGCAGAAAATGCAGGGAAAGCAAGTAAAACGTCGCATTAAAATGCTCCTATCACTAAGCCGCTGAGGAAAGCTTCAAAGTGTAACTATGACTCTACTTATAATTTTTGTTTCGGTTTTGTGTGTTTCATTGCGAGTGTGTAATTGGAGACATGGAATTTTCAGAATATTTTTATTAATATTTTTGAGATTTTCAGTTTATTATTGAGTTAATTTCGAGAATTCTTTTATGATGCATGTTACAATCTTGTGCCCTTTTACGTGTTTAGGTAATTTTCAGAGTTAGGTTAATAAGTTTGCATGCTAGAATAATGGTGAGAGTTCTTGTGTGTTTTCTTAATTTGCCAAGAGTAATTGTTATTTGTTAAGGCACTGAGTTAAACAAGTAGCAATTAGTTCTAAAAAGTGGTAAAAACTATGTTCAATGGTTAAACGATTCTGGAAATTACGTGTTAATTCTATGTCTAATGGTTAATTTGCACGTGTGAGTTGATTCGAGGTTAGATAATACTACTAGTTAAGAGAATTACGCTGAGTGTTTTCGAAAATTAGTAGTATTAGGCTTAGTAAGGACTTTTCCGATCCAAGCCTACATTAGAACGAATCAGATAAATGGATTGATCCGCTGAGGCTTTCCATTTGAGCTCTTATCTAGGCATATAAGATGGGCACATTTTTGTAGCATGTTGAAATGGATTTTCTGTTTTTACACTTAGTAATTTCTGATGGTATTGGTCTAGGTTAGGGAAGTCGATCATTGTAGATAATTTTATTTGTTTGTTTTATTTTAAGTAGATTAGAAACCAACTTTCAAAACCCCCCATTTTATTCTTTTATTTGTTAATTGACCTTTTGTGTAGGTGTACCCTACAATCCCCGGACTGAACGATCCCTGCTTATCCTATACTGAAAACTACATTTTGCAGGGTTAATTGTGAGGCTGTTTCAGCCGCATCATTGCCGTCCAAAGCAAGAGAGAAACAAGGAAGTTGGCGTTAAAATCAGAAATAAGAAGAGATTTTCTAGGGAGATTTTCTAGGGCTATTTTTATGGAAAGAAAATACTTGGAGATAAACCCTAGAGATTATTGCCGTGGAATTCCAAGAGGAAAAGAAGGAATTGCCGTGAATTAAAGAAGAAACCCTAGAGAATTCGGCAAGGAGATATTCAAGGGAGAAATAAAAGGAAAGAGAAAAGGTGGAGACCAAGAAAGCTCAAAAGAAGTCTAGATTCATCCCTAGAATTCCTAAAGGAAGTTTGGCCGAAATTAAACAAGAAAATCAGAAATAATCTCAAGGAATTTCGGCAATATTTCTAGGGAATTAAATGGAATTTTGTGATTGGTTGAACCACCTCATAGGGCTTATTTGGCAAGATGTTATTGGAGGAAATTATGTGGAATTTTCAGATTAATTCCATAAGTTTACACGGCTTGGAGAGCAAGGAGGACGTCCCCTATATAATCTCCCCTCTTCTCAACGTTTGGGAGTTCCCATTTTTACGTTTTACACTTTGAAGAAAAAACCAGAAAACTCTCTCTAGCTTAGCCGTGTTCTTCTCCATCCTCTAGGGCAACCACGAAGTTCAAGCAAGGCCAAGGAAGAAGAGGTCAAGCCGTGCACATCATCCATCACCATCCTTGAAGATTGCTTTCGAATTCAAGAGACCATTCATCACTTCATTCATCTCATCTTCATCACGGTGTAATCCGATTCTCCTTGTAACCTTTGCTTTGTAATTTTCGTTGGTTATGCCCTAGTTGACACATATGTTTGAACAATTGTTGGTTTCTGAAATTTTATGATTAATTGTGATTTTCAGATTCATATATTGTGATTTATGGTTGCTTTTGTGTGAGTGTTTGATTAAATTTGCTCTATAGATAACTTTTATATTTTAATCTTATGTGGTTGCAAACACTTAGGTTTTGATATAATTGGTGCTAGGTTTAAGAACATGAAATCGACTTTTCGTTTTGTGTAAACTTAAATCAAAGTAGTAAAGGTTTTGTACAAAAATCGAATTTAATCAAAGAAGATTGCAATTAGGTGGGACTTTTTCATACTAAGTTGCACATTTGAGTTGATAGCCTTTCTAGGTGCTTAATGCGTTAACATGACATGATTGACTAGCTTTCTAGGGTTTGATTGCATATTTGATAGGATTAATCTAGGTGCTTTCGCTTAGGTTAATTAGCATTGAAAAGTAAAAAATGGGAATTCATTTGCTTTCGAATGTTTCACATGATCAACTCCTTTCTCATGACTTAGATGAACATATTAGGGTTTGAATTGATTTTAATCATATGTTTCGGTTTTGATCTTTGTTCTCTCATTCCATTCGTATGTTTATGTTTTTGCATTTTAATTGTTTTGTTTACTTAGTTTATTTTCGAAAAAAAAAAAACCAAAACCCCCTTTTCGTAAATAATGTTTATACTTGTGAATATCTTTGTGAATATTATACTTTGTTTTATTTTAATTGTTTAATTGTTTGACAATGACAGGTGTACCCTCAATCCCCGGATAGAACGATCCCTACTTGCTTATACTACTATGATATTTTAGGGTTAAATTATGCGCTTGCTTTCAGGCGCATCAATGATCAACTCCTCTTGCATGACTATGATGAACAATGATGAACTTGAATCAATTTTAATCATGAGTTTCGAATTTGATCTTTGTTCTTGCATCCATTTATATTTTTATGTTTTTGCATTTTAATTATTTTCTTAACTTAGTTTAAAACTAGAAAACCAAAAATCAAAATCCCCCTTTTTCGTAAATATGTATATATTTTGTTATATTTTTGTAAATATTATACTTTGTTTTATTTAATTGTTTAATTGTTTGACAATGACAGGTGTACCCTCAATCCCCGGAATAGACGATCCCTATTTACTTTATACTACTAATGACATTTCAGGGTTAATTGGTCGCTCTCAAAGCGACATCAGTAGCAAGTATATCACATAATGTAAGAAACGAAAGCACATGTATAAATTTTTCTTTAAAGATCTCATGAATATATCAACTACTTGCACAGATGGACCCAAGCCATAGGTTCAACTCTTGTAACTCATCTCCACATCAAAGGCTGTCCATCTTAAGGATCAAGAAGGTCTTATCAAGGGTTGTAATGGGGCCATGGCTCAAGGTTTAAAGAAACGAAAGGTAAGGAATTTAACAAAGTGTCCTAAAAACCTAGCAGAGCTCATGCTGGTGTAGAGAGACTTTAGAAATCACCAAGTATGCAAAAACGTCACTATCCCATGGGGCGTTATAAGAGGCCTAATGTCTTCATGTTGGGCCCTAACTTCACTCTAAACTTCCTTTGATCTCTAGTAAGTTGGACAAAGGCCAAATTTTTCTGTAGTGGGCCTTCAATTCAAAGTAAACTCCAAACTCACCAAGTATGGGGGACTAAAATCCATTGATATTTCTTCTTTTTCTTTTTCTAGCTGTATCTTTTCTTTTCACTTTCTTTTCTCGGCTTTTCATGTATTTTTCTCTTATGGACAAGTCTACCCCCACACTTTGGCTTTCACCTCTTCTTATTCTTCATTATGGACGCCAAAAATCTTCAAGTAAAGTCTCAATTTAGCTCCACTAAGTTCTTAGAACAAAGGTAGGGTTATAGCTATATAAGGTTTAGGTTAAAGATTTTTAAGGGTGATGAAGAAAAGGCTTAACGTAGGCTCAAAGGGGTTTATCTAGGGGAGTCCACGACGGGCACAATTAGGGACACAGGTTTATATGGCAATGGTGGTAGTTCCTAGGTTGCCTCTATCCTTTCCAGAATCAGGGCCATGTATTGATAAAGCGTCTCAACAAGCACAAGAGCGAATTCTAGCATTCTCTAGTCCATCAACTTAATCTATGGCAAGTAGTCAATCAAATGAAAGAATAATGAGATCATCAAAACATCGCCAAGAAAATAAGAATATATTTTCATTATCACTCCAAGAAAAAGGGACATGGCTCATTATCTCACATGGGTTTTTATGAATCAAAACTCATTTAACATGCTCATATTCTGTACCAAAGTCACGAAATCCATATCCACTACAAGGCACACATTTTCATATATCTCAATTAACCAAAGAATGCCATTTTAAAGTCATCTCAATATTGTGATCATCTTTTAGTCATAATTTCAGAGATATAGAATCATCCTAGACAGTTGAAAGGGCATCCTAGGACTCAAACAAAATGACAAGATAAACGTTACTAGGACTAGGTTATTTCCTTTCTCCTTTCGGTAACTCCTTTGGGATGTGACCAGGTAGGAAGGGAATGATTTTGGCGGAGCTCAGCTCACTTGTTTAGCAGGGACGAGACCCTTTGCTAGCACTTCTCATATCAAACCAGACCTAGACATCACACCTTAATAGATGCGCCTACGATGAAGAAATTATTTCACCCAAACATGACTCAATGACTCAATAAAGCAACGAAATTTTTGTTATTTTGACATTTTTCGATTTTTTTTTTATTTTCAATATATGACTCAAACAAAGTGTAATCCCTTCCCCACACTTAAATATTGCATTGTCCTCAATGTATCAATTATAAGCATGCAATGTAACACTTAAGCACATAGGGTAGAAATTTAGAAAATAACTACTAAGTACAAAAAGAAAACGTGAAAAGAAGGAGAAATAGCGAAGGAGAATCAAATCTGCGTGTGTAGACTCCTTCATAGCTACTTCTGAATTGGGTTGCTCCCAGCAGCGCTTAATGTTTATAGTCTTTCAGCCTAGACTTGTACCTCATTTATCCTCATGTTGTGGAGCGTTTTGGAGGGGTACATCCTCCACGTCATGCTCCACAAAGTCTCATAGTATGGCTTGAGGCGATGGCCATTCACTTTGAACTCGTTACCTGTTTGTTCACTCTTTATCTGCACAGCTCCATAGGAAACACATGAAGTAATAACAAAAGGTCCAATCCACGAGAACGAAGTTTACCTGGAAAGAGTTTAAGACGAGAATGGAATAAAGAACTTTCTGTCCCACAACAAAAGTCTTCCTACGAATCATCTTATCATGGAAGGCCTTAGTCTTTTCCTTGTAGATCTTGGCACTTTCGAAAGCATCATTCCTAATCTCTCTAACTCTTGCAATTGTAGCTTCCTATGAAGCCCAGCCTCATCTAGATCCATGTTAAACTGCTTCACAGCCCACCAAGCTTTGTGCTCTAACTCCACAGGTAAATGGCAAGGTTTGCCATAGACAATTCGATATGGGGACATACCTATGGGAGTTTTGTATGCAGTTCTGTAGGCCCACAACGCATCCTCCAAACGCAAGGACCAATCCTTTCTGTTAGGAATCACGGTCTTCTCCAATATCCTTGATTTGACGATTAGAGACCTCAGCTTGCCCTTGTTTGGGGATGATAAGGTGTAGAAACCTTATGTGTCACATCATACTCTTCAAGAGAGCCTCATCGTCCGATTTGCAAAAGTGGGAACCACCATCACTAATGAGAACTCTAGGCATTCCAAACCTGCTAAAGATGTTAGACTTGATAAAATCTGCAACAACCTTAGAGTCATTAGTTTCGAGTGGCTTTTGCCTCCACCCATTTCGACACATAATCCACAGCAAGTAAGATATAGAGAAATCTAAAGATGAAGGAAAAGGTCCCATGAAATCTATACCCAGACATCAAATATTTCAACAGTTATGATATTAGATAAGCATTTGATCTCTAGAGCTAATTTCCAGTTCTTTGGCATCTATCACAAGTTAAACATATGCATAAGCATCTTTAAACAACGTTGGCTAAAGAACCAGATTCTAATACTTTAAACGCAGTTTTCTAGACCCAAAGTGACCTCCACATGCTTTAGAATGAAGAAAGAAAGTATAGCATTATGTTCATGTTCAGGCACACATCTCCTAATCAATTGATCAGAGCAATATTTCCACAGATAAGGTTCATCCCAAACATATTGCTTTAACAGTTTTCTTAAGCCTATCTCTATGAGCACGTGACATGGTATCAGGAATCTTCCTAGAAAAATGTAATTCACAATATCCGCATACCATGGTTCACTTACCTGTATTCCAAAGAGTTGTTCATCTGGAAATGTCTCCACTAAAGGAGAGGGTCTTCTGCGTGCACAAACGACTCAAGTGGTTAGCTACCACATTTTCACTACCCTTCTTGTCCTTGATTTCAACGTCAAACTCTTGTAAGAGTAGGATCCATCTAATGACCTTGGTTTCGCCTCCTTCTTGGTCATCAAGTACTTCAAAGCTGCATGGTCAGTATAAATAATCACCTTGGTACCAAGTAAGTAGGAACGAAACTTCTCAAGGGCAAAAACAACTGCAAGGAGCTCTTTCTCTGTAGTGGAGTAGTTCAGTTGTGCATCATTCAGAGTCCTTGAGGCGTAGTAGATGGCATAAGGTGTTTGTCCTTTCTTTGCCCAAAACAGCTCCAACTGCATAGTCAGAGGCGTCACACATCAACTCAAAGGGCAAGGACCAATCTGGAGGTAGCATGATAGGGGCAGACGTCAATAGTTCCTTGAGCTTGTCAAAAGCCTCTTGACACTCCTTGTCAAACACAAACGCCACATCTTTTGGAGTAGTTGGCATAGAGGTCTCGAAATCTTGGAGAAATCCTTGATAAATCTCCTGTAAAACCCTGCATGGCCAAGAAAAGAACGAATCTCTCTCACAGAAGTGGGAGAGGGTAAGTAACGCAAGGCTACCTTAGCTTTATCAACCTCAATTCCCTAGAGAGACAATATGTCCTAGCACTATACCTTGTCTAACCATGAAATGACATTTTTCCCAATTTAACACAAGGTTAGTTTCCACACAACGCTTCAAAATTTTCCAGATTATTAAGACAATCATCAAAGCTTTTTCCAAAACAGAAAAGTCATCATGAATACCTCTATGATTTTCTCAATATAATCTGAAAAGATACTTACATACACCTTGAAAGGTACCTAGGGCGTTGCATAGTCCAAAAGGT
Organism: Rosa chinensis; assembly: GCF_002994745.2. Taxonomy (NCBI): domain Eukaryota; kingdom Viridiplantae; phylum Streptophyta; class Magnoliopsida; order Rosales; family Rosaceae; genus Rosa; species Rosa chinensis. The sequence continues at coordinate 49,697,036 of NC_037092.1, forward strand.
ACGTCGATAAGCAAATGTTTCAAAGGGACAAGTGAATGTCGTCTTCTCTGGTCTTCATTGGCTATGGCAAATCTGATTGTACCCTGAGTAGCCATCAAGAAGCAGTAGTAATCATGTCAGCCAAACGCTCAAGCATCTGATCAATGAATGGAAGAGGAAAGTGATCTTTCCTTGTTGTTGCGTGAGCTTCCTGTTCAATGCAAACTCTGTGGCCAGTAACTGTCCTTTGGGCCTAGTTCGTTCTCGCATTCTTCACAACGGTCACTCCTGACTTAGGTACAACTTGAACTGGGGACACCATTTGGAGTCTGAAATGGGGTAGATAACGCCACAATCTAGGAGTTTGATGACCTCCTTCTTCACAACTTCCATCATAGGAGGGTTGAGACGACGTTGAGCCTCTCTAGTGGGTTTTGTCCTCCTCAAAAGTATCCTATGGACGCAAGTAGTAGGGCTTATTCCCTTGATATCCGCAATGTCATCCTATGGCGGTCTTGTGTTGTTTCAACATCTCCACCAATCTCTCCTCTTGAAAGAAGTAGAAGGAGGAAACTATCACTGGTAAAGTCTCCTTGTCTCCTCTAAGTAGACATACTTCAAGTGGTCTGGTAGAGGTTTAAGTTCAAGTTCTGGTGCCTGAACCACTGAAGGTAAAGTCTTATTAGCAGATAACTGAATGGACAAGGGTGGAGGAGACTTACAAAGGATGATGCCTCAAGGAAGGACACATTAGCAATGATTGTCTCACATGTGATGGGCTGAAATAGCCTCACAATTTAACCCTGCAAAATGTAGTTGTCAGTATAGGATAAGCAGGGATCGTTCAGTCCGGGGATTGTAGGGTACTACACTAAAGGTCATAAACAAATAAAAAATAAAATGGGGGGTTTTGAGATTTGGTTCTAATCTACTTAAAATAAAAACAAAACAAATAAAATTATGTACAATGATCGACTTCCGTAACCTAGACACTACCACTCGAAAATTACTAAGTGTAAAAACAGAAAATTCATTTCAACATGCAACAAAAACGTGCCCATCTTAAATGCTAGATAAGAGCCCAAATGAAAGCTGTCACGGTCCAATCCATTACTCAGCAATTAACACGTAATTTCCAGTATCATTCAATCATTAAAGCATGATTTTACACTCTTTAGAACTAATTACTACTTGTTTAACTCAGCGTCTTAACAAATAATAATTACTCTTGGCAAATTAAGCAAACACACATGAATACTCAGCGTGATTCTAGCATGCAAACTTATTAACCTAACTCTGAAAATTATCTAAACACATAAAACGGCACAAGATTATAACATGCATCGTGAAAGAATTCTCGAAATTAACTCAATAATAAACTGGAAATCTCAAAATATTAACAAAAATATTCTGAAAATCTCATGTCAATTACACAACTCACAAATCCAAACACACAAAACGAAACAATAATTATAAGTAGAGTCATAGTTACACTTTTGAAGCTTTCCTCAGCGCTTAGCAACAAGGTGATGAACTCGTCTCTGCTATGGTGGTGGTGGAGCGTCCTTGACTCAGCGCCTAAGAACTCGTAGATTGATGGAAGGATGGGGTCACGGCCTTGTATGTGATGGAGGTTTGAGAAGTGAATTGGGTAGAGCTATGGAATAATTTTCAGCTAGGAACTGATAAGCTAGGAAGTGATCTTGGTCAGGAAGTGATCTTGGTCAGGAAGTGATGATTTTGGAGTAGAGAATGGCTGCTATTTATAGTGGAATTCTCATCTCTTGTGATGCAATCATGGCCAATCATCTTGAGGTGATTTCTCCTCCAAATTTGCTTGATTTTCTCTTGACAAAGTCATGAATTTTCTGATTTCTTTTCCCCTTAATGGCTCGTTGTATATGCCTTGAATAGTGACCAGATAATCCCTTATTCTTCTCCTTTGATTTGCACTAATTTCTTCAAGAATTGTGCACACAATAAACTCCTACAATCAAGAAAATCAGAATTTAATTAGAGTTTATCAATAAGAAATCAGATAATTAGGAAAAATATTGATTAAAAACAATCCATTTTATCTCCTCGAATTCTTCCTGATTAATCCTTCAATTTTTCTTGATTTCATCACTCAAGAGTTTCTAATGGAATGGACTCTCATTAAAATAGGAAAATCAGAAAAGAAATTTAAAAGAAGAAAGTTCCCAAAACAAAATAGGAAATATTTCCTAAAATGAAAGAGGAAAGTTTCTAAAATGACTTGTCCTTAATTTACTCTCATTTCTGCTCTGTTTTACCTCTTTTCACCATTTTCGACCATGAAGTAGCTAAAACACAAACTATATTATAATTATTAATTTTAAGAGAATAACTTAGCTAAATGAGGAAAAATACATATTAAAAACGTCACACTTTGTGCTCCTATCAAATTCCCCCACACTTAGCTTTTGCTAGTCCCTTAGCAAAATCAAAACGAAAGACTCAAACAAAATAAACAATTCACTACCAGACTCTACACAACTGACACACAAAGACTAAATTGCCTTAACATTTGTCTCATAAATCCGTACTCTTATGGCATCAAAATTAGCACTTAATCAATAATCAATATTTAGATATTCGAGAGTTAATTGAAGCTTATAATCCACATATAAATAAGTAGGACTTGGTCGTAACAATGGTGATGGGTGGAGCTCAGCATGTTTCGAACAAGTGATCATATCCTCACATCCACTCTTTCTTCACTCAGATCAAGGCAATGCTTAAAAGCTTATAATCACTCAATTATATGTGAGAGAAAATATTTTGAGGCAATCAAATAGCTCACATATATAAGAAATGAAAGCACTTTGTGAATATAATTTTTCAAGATCTCATGAAAGATATCAACTACTTGCACGGATGGACCAAAGCCATAGGTTCAACTCTTATAACTCATCTCCACAGATCAAAGGCTGTCACATCTTAAGGATCAAAAAGGTCTTATAAAGGTTGTCATGGGGCCAAGGCTCAAGGTTTTAAGAAATGAACGGGTAAGGAATTTAACAAAGTGTCCTAAAAACCTAGCAGAGCATTTACATTCACCTTATGTCACCATATTAAAGGCCATATTTCATTTTGTTGAACCCAACCATCCCTTTCAACTCCTTACATCATTGTGAAAAAGAAAAAGGCCTCATATTATGATTTTGAGCCTTCAACATACACAAACTCCAAATTCACAAACAACGAATCATGTCCAACATTTTTTTTTTTTTTTCCTTTCTCTTGCCGCTTCTTTTTCATCAATTTTTTTCAATTTTTTTTACGGCCTCATTGTTTTTATTTTCTTTCTCTTGGACAAATCCACCCCACACTTATTTCTCATCATCCCTTCACACAATACATCACAAAATTAAGCTATACTAGGCCCTAAGGACAAGGGTAGAGTCAAAACTATACTAAGGTTCACATGGTGAAGATTATGTGGGTGATGAAAGAAAGGCTTATACATGTAGGCTCAAAGGGGTTTATCTAAGGGAGTCCCACGGGCACAAATATGGACACAGGCAAATTTGGCTTTGGTGGTGATTCCTATGGTGCCTCTATCCTTCCAGAATCAGGGACATGTATTGATAAAAGTCTCAACAAGCATAAGAGTGAATTCTAGCATTCTCTAGTCCATCAAACTTAATCTATGGCAAGCAATCAATCAAATGAAGAATAATGAGATCATCAAAACATCGCCAAGAAATTAGAATATATTTCATTTATCACTCCAAGAAAAAGGACATGGGCTCAAATATCTCACATGGGCTTTTATGAATCAAAACTCATCTTAACATGCTCATATTCTGTACCAAGTTCACGAAATCCATATCCACTACTCATGCATATGCTTTTCATTTATCTCCATTAACCAAGGAATACCATTTAAAATCATCTCAATATTGTGATCCTCTTTAGCCATAATTTCAGAGATATTGAATCATCCTAGACAGTTAAGGGCATCCTAAGACTCAAAAATAAAAACAAAAGACTAAGACTGACGCCAAAAAGGTTTTGGACTAGGGTTATTTCCTTTCTCCTTTGGTAACTCCTTTGGGACATGACCAGGTGAAGAAGGGACCGATTTTGGCGGAGCTCAGCTCACTTGTTTGACAGGGGACGAGACCCTTGTCAGCACTTCTCGGATCCAAACTAGACCTTAGACATCACATCCCATCAGATACGCCTACTTTGAAGAAAGTATTTCACCCAAAAATCATTTTGACTCAATAAATAAAAGCAATGAAATGTTTATATTTTGACTTTTTTTTTTTTTTTTTTTTGTATTTTCAATATATATGACTCAAGACAAAAGTATAAATTCCTTCCCCCACACTTAAATATTGCATTGTCCTCAATGTAATCAATCATAAGCATGCAATGGAACAATTAAGCATATAGGAATGGAATTTATGAAAATAAATACGAAAACAAAGAGTAAAAACGAAAATAAAAGACAAGAGAGAAAAAGCAAATCTGGTTGTAGACTCCACAACAGTATATTCTGAGTTGGGTTGCCTCCCAAGCAGCGCTTGTATTTAACGTCGTTCAGCCAGACGGTACTTCCTTTCATTCCTCCGGTTGTGGAGCGCTTTGGAGGGGTATATCTTCCAATGTGTGCGCCACCAAGGATTCATAGTAGGGCTTGAGACGATGCCCATTAACCTTGAACTCCTTCCCTGTCTTCTCACTCTTGACCCCCACAGCACCATGAGCAAACACATTAGTAACTATAAAAGGACCAACCCAACGAGAACGAAGTTTACCTGGGAATAGCTTGAGTCGTGAATGGAATAACAAAACTTTCTGGCCCACTTGGAAGCTTTTTCCGCGGATCATTTTGTCATGGTAGGCCTTTGTCTTCTCCTTGTAGATCCATGAAGCATCGTAAGCCTCATTCCTTATCTCCTCAAGCTCATTTAGCTGTAGCTTCCTATGTAGGCCCGCTTCATCATAATCCATGTTGAACTCTGGACAGCCCACCAAGCCTTGTGCTCTAGCTCCACTGGAAGGTGGCATGCCTTTCCGTAGGCCAACCTAAAGGAGACATCCCAATAGGCGTCTTGTAGGCCGTTCTGTAGGCCCACAACGCATTATCCAATCTCTGGCTCCAATCCTTCCTTGTTGGGCCCACTGTCTTCTCAAGTATCCTCTTAATCTCCCTGTTGGACACCTCTGCTTGACCACTCGTCTGAGGGTGGTAGGGCGTGGACACTTTATGGGTTACCCCATACTTCTTCAGCAAAGCCGCATTGTACGGTTGCAAAAATGAGAACCTCCATCACTGATCAGCACCCTTGGCACTCCAAACCTGGAAAATATGTTAGTTCTCAAGAAACCTGCGACCACTTTTGAATCGTTAGTCCTGGTGGCTTTTGCTTCCACCCACTTTGATACATAATCCACAGCCTATAGTATATATAAATAGCCATTAGACGAAGGAAATGGGCCCATAAAGTCAATGCCCCAAACATCAAAAATTTCTACATTTATTATTGGGCTCATGGCATTTGATCTTTTGAGCCAAGATTACCAGTCCGTTGGCACCTATCACAAGAAATACAAAACAAGTTTGCATCCTTGAAGATAGTGGGCCAATAAAATCCACAGTCTAAGACCTTCAAGGCTGTTCTACGGGGCCCAAAGTGGCCTCCACACGCTTCACTATGGCAAAATGACGAATTGACCTGTGCTCAGACTCTGGGACACATCTCCTAATGACTTGGTCACTACAATGTTTCCATAAATAGGGCTCATCCCAAATAAAGTGCCTAGCCATTTTCTTCAATTTATCCATACTTGCTTTGGAAAGTGTGTCAGGAAATGTCCTAGTGACTAAATAGTTAACTATATCCGCATACCAGGGCACACTAACTCTATCCAAAGAGCTGCTCATCTGGGAAAGTTTCCTGTAGAGGCTGGACGTCCTCCTCATGTACTATCCTGCTCAAATGGTCTGCTACCACATTCTCGCTGCCCTTCTTGTCCTTGATCTCTAGGTCAAACTCTTGAAGCAACAGGATCCATCGAATTAATCTGGGCTTGGCCTCCTTCTTGATCATCAGATATCTCAAGGCTGCATGGTCAGTGTAAACAATTACTTTAGAGTGCAATAAATAAGAACGAAACTTATCTAACGCGAAGACTACAGCCAAGAGTTCTTTTCAGTGGTGGAGTAGTGAGTTGGGCGTCGTTGAGGGTCCGAGAAGCATAATTGATAGGAGCATTTTAATGCGACGTTTTAACTGCATTTCCCTACATTTTTCTGCGCCATTTCCTTGAAAATCCTGTTTGGGAAAGTTTCCATTTTTTGATTGGGAAAGTTCCTTATTGTAGAAAGTTTCCATTTTTGTTCTCATTTCTCATTTCTCATTTTTAGTAAGTTTCTATTTTTCATTTTTAGAAACTTTCCATTTCTCAATTTTAGAAAGTTTCTATTTTTCAAATTAGGTAAGTTTCCATTTTTCATATTAGTTTCTATTTTCAGGACCTCCGAGCTAAAAAGTGGAAATGAATGCACGAATGGAAAGAGGAGCTTGCGAACATCAAGACGAACGAATATGAGAAGAATTGGGCCACACATTTGAGCAGAATGAAGAAACAAGCTTTCCTAATCCAACTAGGAAACCCTGCGAAATGGAGGAAGGCTTTCCGAGCAAGTTTCCAACGCAACCATGAAAAAGAAATGGAAAAATAATGAGTTTTGCGTTGGAAGATGAGAAGACTTGAAGTTGAAGCAACGAGGCCAAGAACTCTATGGATTTTCGGCAAAATGGATCAAGGCCCATCAAAAGCCCATGGAATTAGGGTTTGTGACGCATGGAGGAAACCCTAGGGTTGCATTGCCGTGAAAATCAAAAGGAGGAGGCAAAAGTGGCGTGAAAAATCAAGGGAAGAATCAAAGATTACGCAAGAGATTTTCTAGGGTGGAGTTTAAGGAAAGAAATCAAGAAAGAGACCAAATTGCGTCTAGGTTCATTCCTAGAAACCCTAAGCATGTTTTGGCCGAAATATCAAGAAGAAAATCAGAAAATATTCAAGGAATTTCGGCAAGAATATATTAGGGTATCTCCTTGGAGTTTTATGATTGGTTGGATGACACACTAGGGCTTACTTGGCAATTTCTCATTGGTGGAAGGCATGTGGAATTATTAATTTAATTCCTTGGTAAATAAATCAGAAAACTCACGGCTTGGAAGCCAAGACATGCCGTTCCCTATATATACACTCACCCTAGACGTCTCCAAACACTTTACAATTCAGAAAATTCTCTCTACGCGCGGAAGCTCTCTCCATTCTCTAGTGCAACTTTTGGCGTTTTCAAGCAAGGAAGGAAGAAGCAAGCTTAGGCCGTGAGCATCATCATCCATTCCACCTTGAAGCCGTGTACTTTGAAGCTTGCTTTCGAGTTTCATTAGTTCATCATTCGAGTTATTCATCCATCTCTCCATTCACGGTGTAATTCAACCTTCTTTCTTGTAATCACTTTTGATTCTCTTGTTTGATTTCGTTGGATGTTGTTCTAGTTAACATTGATGTTTGAACAAGGTTTATAATCTGAAATTTTATGATTGATTAAGGATTTTCGATTTCTATGTTGTGATTCCAAAGTTGCTTATGTGTGATTGTTCGATTGAATTTGCTTTATAGATAACTTTTATATTTTAATCTTATGTGGTTCGAAACACTTAGGGTTTTGATATAATTGATGCTAGGTTTAAGAACATGAAATCGACTTTTCGTTTTGTGTAAACTTGAATCAAAGTAGTAAAGGTTTTGGACAAAAATCGAATTCAATTGAAGAGGATTGCAATTAGGTGAACTTATTCATACTAAGTTGTACACTGAGTTGATAGCCTTTCCTTGAACTTCTTGCGTTGAACATGTATGATTGACTAGCTTTCTAGGGTTTGATTACATGTTGATAGGATTAATCTATGTGCTTTCATTTAGATTAATTAGCATTGAAAAGTAAAATATGGGAAATCGTTTGCTTTCGAATGTTTCACATGGTCAACTCCTTTCACATGACTTGGAAGAACAATAGGTTTGTATTCGAATTTAATCATGAAATCGGTTTTAATCTTTGTTTCTTACATATCATTCTTGTATTTGTGTTTTGTTTATACTTAGTTTTATTCTTTCTTTTAATTTTCGAAACCAAAACCTAAACCTCCCTAAATCGTAAATTGTGTTTATATTATGTAAATATTATACTTTGTTTTATTTTAATTGTTTATATTGTCCTACATTGACAGGTGTACCCTCAATCCCGGAATAGAACGATCCCTACTTGCTTATACTACTAATGATATTTCTAGGGTTGAATTATATGCTTGCTTTGAGCGTATCAATTTTTGGCGCCGTTGCCGGGGTTGAAAAATCACTTGTTGCATTGTGAATATTGTTGTTTTCGTAAACATTATATTATATGTTCATATGTGATCGAAATTGTTAGTTAAATACTTAGGTTGTTATTTATATTATTGAATACGAGTTTTATTGTGAGTTGTAAATTAAAGAGGAATAGGTGAAGTCGTGTTTATTAATATTGACCTAAACCCCTTATTGGTACCTAGTTCAGGTCCCTTAAGGTTGAGGGCGGTCTTTATTAATATTCATTGAACTGTCTTCACACCTAGGACCTTTTTCATCTAAGTAAGTATAGCCTATGTGGGATGGTGTCTAGGAAGGGGACAACGTTCATAACGGGTTTGGATCCAGAAGTGCTTACAAATGGGCCTAAACCACAATGTGGGGTAGCTCATGCCAAAATGGATTCTGCCTCTTGTGTTCGCCCTCCCTACCTGGCCATTTCAGTAGGTTGCCCAAAGGATGTAGAAGGAACTTTGTGTCTAGACAACTATACTTGGGCCGTGATAGGAGCATTTTAATGCGACGTTTTACTTGCTTTTCCCTGCATTTTCTGCGTTATTTCCTTAATAAAACCCTGTTTAGGAAAGTTTCCATTCTTTGATTGGGAAAGTTCCTATTTGTAGAAAGTTTCTATTTTTGTAGTTTTTATTTATCATTTTTGTAAGTTTCCATTTTTAGTATTTCTATTTTTCATTTTTAGAAAGTTTCCCATTTTCATTTTAGGAAAGTTTCTATTTTTCTTACTAGTTTCTATTTTCAGGTCCTTGTCACAAATGAGCTGAAACGAGCTCACAAATGGAGAGAGAGCTAGCCAACGTTGGGGAGACAAGATGAAGTACAAAGGGAAGCCAAATGAGCAGAAATGAAGAAATGAAGCTTTCCTGGTCCAACCAGGAAACCCTGTCCAGAAAAGGAAAGCTTGCCAAACAAGTCTTGAGCCAACCATGAATGGAGATCGAATTAAATGAAGTGACATGGCATGAGAGAAGCTTTGAAGACTCTAGATGATGACATGGCACAAAGGTGGCATGGAGGCCCAAGAACTCTCAAGACTTGTTGGATTTTCGGCAAATGGATCAAAAGCCCACAAAGCCATGCAATTAGGGTTTGTGACGCAATGAAGAAACCCTAGAGATGTTTGCCGTCCAATGAAGAGAGAAACAAGGAAATGACGTGGAAAATCAGAAATTAAAAGGAGATTTTCTAGGGAGATTTTCTAGGGCTATTTTTATGGAAATTCATCAAGAGATAAACCCTAGAATATCTTTTGCCGTCCAAGCCAAGAGGAAAAGAAGGAATTGCCGTGTGAATTAAAAGAAAACCCTAGAGAATTCGGCAAGGAGATATTCAAGGGAGAAATAAAAGGAAAGAGAAAAAGGTGGAGACCAAGAAAAGCTCAAAAGAAGTCTAGATACATTCCTTAATTCCCTAAAGGAAGTTTGGCCGAATTGAACTACAAAAATCAGAATTATATCAAGGGAATTTCGGCAAGATTATTTAGGGAATTAAATGGAATTTTGTGATTGGTTGAACCACCTCATAGGGCTTATTTGGCAAGATATTATTGGAGGAAATTATGTGGAATTTTCAGATTAATTCCATAAGGTTTACACGGCTTGGAGAGCAAGTTGGCCGTCCCCTATATAACCTCCCCTCTTCTCAACGTTTTAGAGTTCCAAGTTCCATTCTTTACGTTTACACTTTGAGAAAATAATTCAGAAAACTCTTTAGACTAGCCGTGCTCCTCTCCATCCTCTAGGGCAACCACGAAGTGCAAGCAAGGCCAAGGAAGAAGAAGACAAGCCGTGCACACCATCCACCCTCCACCTTGAAGATTGCTTTCGAAATTCAAGAGACCATCATCACTTCATTCATCTCATCTTCATCACGGTGTAATCCGATTCTCCTTGTACCTTTGCTTTGTATTTTCGTTGGTTTGCCTTAGTTGACACATATGTATGAACAAGTATTGTTTTCTGAAATTTTATGATGAATTGTTAATTTTCAGATTCATATATTGCGATTTATGGTTGCTTTTGTGTGAGTGTTTGATTAAATTTGCATGATAGATAACTTTTGTATTTTAATCTTATGTGGTTGCAAACACTTAGGGTTTTGATATAATTGGTGCTACGAATTTAAGAACATGAATCAACTTTTTGGTTTTGTGTTCTTGATCGATAAGTAGTAAAGGTTTTGTACAAAAACCGAATTTAATCAAAGAAGATTGCAATTAGGTGGACTTTTTCATACTAAGTTGCACATTTGAGTTGATAGCCTTTCTAGGTGCTTAATGCGTTAAACATGACATGATTGACTAGCTTTCTAGGGTTTGATTGCATGTTTGATAGGATTAATCTAGGTGCTTTCGCTTAGGTTAATTAGCATTGAAAGTAAAATATGGGAAATTGTTTGCTTTTGAACGTTTCACATGATCAACTCCTCTTGCATGACTATGATGAACAATGATGAACTTGAATCAATTTTAATCATGAGTTTCGACTTTGATCTTTGTTCTTACATTCCATTTATATTTTTATGTTTTTGCGTTTTTAATTATTTAGTTAGCTTTTATTTTCGAAAATAGAAAACCAAAATCAAAAATCCCCCTTTTTCGTAAATATGTATATATTTTGTTTTATTTTGTAAATATTATACTTTGTTTTAATTTTAATTGTTTAATTGTTTGATAATGACAGGTGTACCCTCAATCCCCGGAATAGAACGATCCCTATTTACTTTATACTACTAATGACATTTCAGGGTTAAATTGGTCGCTCGACAAAAGCGACATCAATTTTTGGCGCCGTTGCCGGGGATTGAAAAATCATTTGCATATTGTGAATATTGTTTTGTATATTGTGACCGAAAAAAAAAAAAAAAAAAAAATTTACTTGTTTATTTTGTAATTGTCGAAATTAGTTAATTAATTACTTAGGTTGTTATTTATATTGTTGAATACGAATTTTAATTGTAGTTGTAAATTAAAGATGGAATAGGTGAAGTCGTGTTTATTAATATTGGCCTAAACCCCTTATTGGTACCTAGTCCAGGTCCCTTAAGGTTGAGGGCGGCCTTTATTAACATTCATTGAACTGTCTTCACACTTAGGACCTTTTTCAAGTAAGTATAGCCTATGTGGGATGGTGTCTAGGAAAGGGGACAACGTTCTGGTTCTTGATCCAGAAGTGCATGCAAATGGCCTAAACCACAATGTGGGAGTAGCTCATGCCAAAATGGATCTACCTCTTGTGTTCGCCCTCCCCTACCTGGCCATTTCAGTAAGGTTGCCCAAAGGATGTAGGAGGGACTTGTGTCTAGACGACTATACTTGGGCCGCACGTCCTCTTGATTTACCGCTTGGAATTGAATTTGAAATCAATGATATAATAAAAATGAAAATGTTGTGATGCACCTAAGGTATATTGGATTAAACATAGTCTTGAAAAGGGTAGCTGTTTCAGTCCCATTGCACATCGAGACTCCCTGTTCCCGTACCTAAGTGTTGAAAATAATTGTAAAGAAAAGGAAGAATAGAAGTAATTTTACTTAATTTCGTAAAAAAAAAAAAAAAAAAAAAAAAAAAAAAAGAAGATAATTAATGTGAATAGTGACGTTTTGTTTGTTTGTGTGAAAGTTTTGTGTAAATGGTGTCTAATCTTGTTAAACAAAGGAAATGTAAAGAATTAATTATAAATATTGTTAAATTCTTGATTTATTATAAGTGTGTAAATCGTATGAGTAGATAAGGGCCCTTTTGTTAATATTGGCCTTAACCCTTCATTAGTGCCTTTCTGAGGTCTTATGAGGTTGAGGGCGGCTTTTATTAACATTTGGAGAACTGTCTAACACATGAGTTCTTTTCAAGCTGAGTAAGGGGCATATAGGTGGTGTCTTAGGTTGAGACCCTGGGTGATGGGTTCAATTGGATCTCAGAGATACTATAGACCGTGCGTAAACCACAATGTGGGAGTAGCCAATAGGGGCCTAAACCTCAATGAGGGAGTAGCCTCCGTAGTGTCACCAAAATGAGTCCTCCCTCTCACTTACCTCTTAATCTGGCCATCTAGCCTTCTGAAACAAAGGAAAGCTTATGTCTAGACGACTATCCCTAGATCGTATCTCACCAATAGTAGTGGTTTCTATTGGGCTCGACTTACAACTTGTAATCAATTGAGATATTAACTTTATTTTGTAAAGATAATAAGATACTTGAACATAACCTCCACTTGTAAATTGTGTTGTTTTGTACATTTTATACTTGTATAAACTTCTTACGTGGTTTATTTGTGAAAAGATTGTGGATAGTTTTAATTTATACTTCTCTTTATACTTGTATAAATCATAAATAGTAAAGTCGTGAATAGTAACTTGTGAATAGTGACTCGTGAATAGTAAGGTTGATGTATAAATCACTAATTTGTAATTAACTCACTTTATACTTTGCTAACTTCTTTGAATTTTGATGATGTTCAGGATTCCTATGAATGACCGAGCCTTTTAGATCCTCTACACTAAAGGAAATTGAAGCAAGGCTCGCTCGCTTGAAGGGTCCTTCACTTCTTGAGCAGACAAGCCCTTCCCCTTCGACACACAAGGGTACATCTTAACGAACAAGGGAAGAGGACCTACTGTTCTGAGGAGTCTACATCACCTACACCAAGTCCATCTCCTCCTTCACGTTCACCTTCACCTGTGATTTCGTCCAACTCTACACCACCACCTTCACCACCACCTGAAGAAGTCGAAGAAGAGAGAATGGCATCTATTAGGGAACTCTCCACCGCAACTGTTGAAGGAGGACCCCCTACAGGCATAGTATACCCTGCCCTGCAGCTGGAAGACAAGCAGAGTTCGAGCTTAAGAGTGGATTGTTGCACAAGCTCCCTATCTTCCATGGCCTCAATATGGAGGATGCTAACAAGCACGTACGAGAATTCCAATCTGTTTGTGCAAACATGCAACCACAAGGGGCGGAGAAAACCTTCTTAAGATGAGAGCATTTCCATTCTCTCTAGCTGATAGAGCCAAGGATTGGCTATATGAGCTTCCTGCAGGTCGTATCACATCATGGGAAACAATGAGAAAGGCCTTCTTGGAGAAATACTTCCCAGCTTCAAAGGTCATCACACTTAGGAAGAAGCTTAGTGGAATAGAGCAAGCTCATGATGAGTCCTATGCTGCCTACTATGAGAGGTTCAATTCCTTACTTGCACAATGTCCTCAACATCAGATGAAGGATGAGACCCTACTCACATGTTTCTACGAAGGACTCTTACCCTTGGAAAGGCAAATGTTGGATGCTGCAGCTGGTGGAGCTTTTGTGGATAAGTCACCTGCGGTTGGGAAGGAACTTATAGCTAATCGTGCCCTAAACTCCAACAGTATGAGGGTGTGAGACAACCCACTCGTAGGGTAAATGAGGTGAGCACTAGTCCTGCCATTGCGGATCAATTGAGCAAACTCACCCTTCTTGTGAACAAGGTGGCGACTACTCAAGGCCATGGAGGACCCTCTGCTTGTGGGGTATGCTTTACTCAAGGACATCCTACGGATCAATGTCCTCAACTGAGTGAGAATGGTGGTTGGGAGTCTGTGAATGCTATAGGAGGCTATCAAGGGAACCAAGGGGGTCCCCCACGTCCAAGGTATGATCCATATTCGAATACCTATAACCCTGGATGGAGGGACCACCCCAACTTCAAGTGGACCAACAATGAAAATGTTCAGAACCCTCTTGGTGGCAGTTTCCAACGTCCTCAAGGACCTCCCTATCAAAGACCTTACATGCCTCCTCAACACAATGTAGGGAATCCCAATTCTCACTATGATAAGACGATAGAGGCATTGACTAATTCTACTCAGGCATTGACTAGTGCCACACAGACTTTGCTTCAAGGACAACAGACCAATGCCAAGGACATTGCAGAGCTCAAGAAGCAAATGGGACAAGTGGTGGACTTCATGACCAAGTTTCATGAGAGTGGTAAGCTTCCGAGCAACACAATTCCAAACCCAAAGGGAGGCTTTGAAGGTTCCACCAACTGAGGAGAAGAGGAACCACGTCTAGGCTGAGAAGACGTTAAAACCAAGCGCTACTTGGGAGGCAACCCATGCAAATCAGATTTGCTTTCTTTATCCTTATCTTTTATTTTTTTTTTTTGCTTTTGAATTTAGTATTATTTTCGTAAATTTCATCCCTATATGCTTAAGTGTTTCATTGCATGCTTTTAATTGATTACATTGAGGACAATGCAATATTTAAGTGTGGGGAAGGGATTTACACTTTTATCTTGAGTCATATTTTGAGTCACATATATTGAAAAATACAAAAAAAGAAAAATGTCAAAAATTTAAAAATTTGTTGCTTTTGTTTTTGTTTTGAGTCTTAGGATGCCCTTTCAACTGTCTAGGATGATTCTATATCTCTGAAATCATGATAAAAGAGGATCACAAAATTGAGATGATTTTAAAATGGTATTCTTTGGTTAATTGAGATATATGAATATATGCATGTGTAGTGGATATGGATTTCGAAACTTTGGTACAGAAATATGAGCATGTTAAGATGAGTTTTGATTCATAAAACCCATGTGAGATAATTGAGCCATGTCCCTTTTCTTGGAGTAAATGAAAATATATTCTTATTTTCTTGGCGATGTTTTGATGATCTCATTATTCTTTCATCTTGATTGACTTTGCCATAGATTAAGTTTGATGGACTAGAGAATGCTAGAATTCACTCTTGTGCTTGTTGAGACGTTATAAATACATGGCCCTGATTCTGGATGGGATAGAGGCACCCTAGGAATTACCACCATTGCCATACAAACTTGTGTCCCATTTGTGCCCGTCGTGGGACTCCCTTAGATAAGCCCCTTTGAGCCTACATTAAGCCTTTTCATTCATCACCTTAAAACCCTTAACCATGAAGCTTAGTATAGTTACAACCCTACCCTTTGTTCTAAGAACTTAGTGGAGCAATCTTTTGAGACATACTACGAGGGTTTTGCTAAGGATGGAAATTGAGAAGAGGTGAAAGTTCAAGTGTGGGGGTAGACTTGTCCATAAAGAAAAAATATGTGAAAGCCGTGAAAAATGAAATGAAAAGAAAAGAAAATGTACGGCTAAAAAGAAAAGAAAGAAAGAATATTTATGGATTTTAGTCCCCATACTTAGTGATTTTGGAGTTTACTTGAACTGAAGGCCCACTACAGAAAAATTTGGCCTTTGTCCATCACTATAGTTCAGGGGAAGTTTCTAATGAAGATTGGCCCAACATGAAGACATAGGCCCCTTTTATGTCACCTTAGGGAAAGTGACGTTTTTGCAATGCCTTGGTGGATTTCTTGAGGTCTACATACATGTGCTCTGCTAGGTTTTTAGGACACTTTGATAAATCCTTACCTTTCATTTCTTTAAACCTTGAGCCTTAGCCCCATTACAACCTTGAGAAGACCTTCTTGATCCTTAAGATGGGACAGCCCTTGATGTGGAGATGAGTTACAAGAGTTGAACCTATGGCTTGGGTCCATCTGTGCAAGTAGTTGGTATCCTTCATGAGATCTTTAAAGAAATTATACATGTGCTTTCGTTTCTTACATTATGTGATATACTTGCTATCTTTCACATATCTTGAGTGTATAAGCTTTAAGCATTGCCTTGAATTCTGAGAGAAGAAAGAGTGGATATGCCTTGTGAGGATTGAATCATACTTGTCTGAAACATGCTTAACAGAACCATCACCATTGTTACAACCAAGTCCTACTTGTGTATGTGAAGATTATGTGTTTTAATTAACTCTCGAATGCCTAAACATTTATTCTTGGTGAAGTGCTAATCTTGGTGTTGTGAAGTAAGAGATTGCTGAGACAAAAAGTTGAAGGGCTATAGAGTCTGTTTCGTGTCAAGTCTTTAATTTTCGTTGAGTCTTAGTGTGTGTCTTAGTGTGATTTTGCTAAGGGACTAGCAAAAGCTAAGTGTGGGGGAATTTGATAGGAGCATTTTAATGCGACGTTTTACTTGCTTTTCCCTGCATTTTCTGCGTTATTTCCTTAATAAAACCTGTTTAGGAAAGTTTCCATTCTTTGATTGGGAAAGTTCCTATTTGTAGAAAGTTTCTATTTTTGTAGTTTTTATTTATCATTTTTAGTAAGTTTCCATTTTTAGTAGTTTCTATTTTTCATTTTTAGAAAGTTTCCCACTTTTCATTTTAGGAAAGTTTCTATTTTTCTTACTAGTTTCTATTTTCAGGTCCTTGTCACAAATGAGCTGAAACGAGCTCACAAATGGAGAGAGAAGCTAGCCAACGTTGGAGGGAGACAAGATGAAGTACAAAGGAAGCACAAATGAGCAGAAATGAAGAAATGAAGCTTTCCTGGTCCAACCAGGAAACCCTGTCCAGAAAGGAAAGCTTGCCAAAACAAGACTCTTGAGCCAACCATGAATGGAGATCGAATTAATGAAGTGACATGGCATGAGAAGCTTCTTGAAGCTCTAGATGATGACATGGCAAAAGGTGGCGCATGGAGGCCCAAGAACTCTCAGACTTGTTGGATTTTCGGCAAATGGATCAAAAGCCCACAAAGCCCATGCAATTAGGGTTGTGACGCAATGAAGAAACCCTAGAGATGTTTGCCGTCCAAAGAAGAGAGAAACAAGGGAAATGACGTGGAAAATCAGAAATTAAAAGAGAGATTTCTAGGAGATTTTCTAGGGCTATTTTTATGGAAATTCATCAAGAGATAAACCCTAGAATATCTTTTGCCGTCCAAGCCAAGAGGAAAAGAAGGAAGTTGCCGTGTGAATTAAAAAAACCCTAGAGAATTCGGCAAGGAGATATTCAAGGGAGAAATAAAGGAAAGAGAAAAGGTGGAGACCAAGAAAAGCTCAAAGAAGTCTAGATACATTCCTTAATTCCTAAAGGAAGTTTGGCCGAATTGAACTACAAAATCAGAATTATATCAAGGGAATTTCGCAAGATTATTTAGGAATTAAATGGAATTTTGTGATTGGTTGAACCACCTCATAGGCTTATTTGGCAAGATATTATTGGAGGAAATTATGTGGAATTTTCAGATTAATTCCATAAGGTTTACACGGCTTGGAGAGCAAGTTGGGCCGTCCCTATATAACTCCCTCTCTCAACGTTTAGAGTTCCAAGTTCCATTCTTTACGTTTACACTTTGAGAAAATAATTCAGAAAACTCTTAGATAGCCGTGCTCCTCTCCATCCTCTAGGCAACCACGAAGTGCAAGCAAGGCCAAGGAAGAAGAAGACAAGCCGTGCACACCATCCACCTCACCTTGAGATTGCTTTCGAAATTCAAGAGACCACATCATCACTTCATTCATCTCATCTTCATCACGGTGTAATCCGATTCTCCTTGTACTTTGCTTTGTATTTTCGTTGGTTTTGCCTTAGTTGACACATATGTATGAACAAGTATTGTTTCTGAAATTTTATGATGAATTGTTAATTTTCAGATTCATATATTTGCGATTTATGGTTGCTTTTGTGTGAGTGTTTGATTAAATTGCATGATAGATAACTTTTGTATTTTAATCTTATGTGTTGCAAACACTTAGGGTTTTGATATAATTGGTGCTACGAATTTAAGAACATGAATCAACTTTTGGTTTTGTGTTCTTGGATCGATAGTAGTAAAGGTTTTGTACAAAAACCGAATTTAATCAAAGAAGATTGCAATTAGGTGGCTTTTCATACTAAGTTGCACATTTGAGTTGATAGCCTTTCTAGGTGCTTAATGCGTTAAACATGACATGATTGACTAGCTTTCTAGGTTGATTGCATGTTTGATAGGATTAATCTAGTGCTTTCGCTTAGGTTAATTAGCATTGAAAGTAAAATATGGGAAATTGTTTGCTTTTGAACGTTTCACATGATCAACTCCTCTTGCATGACTATGATGAACAATGATGAACTTGAATCAATTTTAATCATGAGTTTCGACTTTGATCTTTGTTCTTACATTCCATTTATATTTTATGTTTTTGCGTTTTTAATTATTTAGTTAGCTTTTATTTTCGAAAATAGAAAACAAATCAAAAATCCCCCCTTTTTCGAATATGTATATATTTTGTTTTATTTTTGTAAATATTATACTTTGTTTTAATTTTAATTGTTTAATTGTTGATAATGACAGGTGTACCCTCATCCCCGGAATAGAACGATCCCTATTACTTTATACTACTAATGACATTTCAGGTTAAATTGGTCGCTCGACAAAAGCGACATCAGGCCGCACGTCCACTTGATTTACAACTTGGAATTCAATTCGAAATCAATGATATGTATAACAAAGAAAATGTTGTGATACACTAAGGTATATTGGATTAAACATAGTCTTGAAAAGGTAGCTGTTTCAGTCCCATTGCACATCGAGACTCCCTGTTCCCGTACCTAAGTGTTGAATACTTGTGAATAAAAGAAAAGAAAAGAAAAATTGTATAAAATTTTCGTGAATAGTAAAAATCAGGTTTTTGAGAGTATGAATTTTATTATAAGTTTTTGACCATAATGGAATAGGTGAAGGACTTTGTCTTTAACATTAGTCTTGCACCCTTCTCTTTCATGTGGCGCACCTTAGTAGCATAGGGTGTCTAGGTTGATTGGATACGAGAAGTGCTAGCAAAGGGTCTCGTCCCCTGCTAAACAAGTGAGCTGAGCTCCGCCAAAATCGTTCCTCTACTACCTGGCTCTATGTGAAAAGAGTTACCAAAAGATTGAGAAGGGCGACTAGTATTAAGGATCGAACCCTTGGGCCGCACGTCTAAACCTTGGTTAAGGGCTTATAATGGGATTCAAACTTTTCTTAACTATGCCATACCCTAACTAAAATTTGTATATTTGTAACATTATACTTTGTGGAATTTTTGTAATTTATACTTCTCTTTATACTTGTAAATTCGTGAATAGTAAATCGTGAATAGTGACTCGTGAATAGTAACATTTATGTATAAATCATTAACTTGTATTTACTTCACTATACACTTTACTAACTTCTCTAAATTTTAATAATGTTCAGGAATTCTATGAATGACCGAGCCTTCTAGACCTTCTACAGTTAAAGAAATTGAAGCAAGGATCGCTCGTTTGAAGAATTCTTCACTCCTTGAGTACAAACAGCCCTCTTCTCCAACATACAAGGAATACACAGTTAACGATCAAGGGAGGAGGCTGTTTCCTTCAGAAGGGTCAGTATCCCTAGTGTTTCGTCCAACTCACTTACACCTCAGAATTCACCACCTGGTTCACCACCTCCTGAAGAAAACGTTAGAATGGCTTCCATTAGAGAACTCTCTTCATCTGTGGTTCAAGAAGGACTTCCTACAAGTATTGTGTACCCTGCACCTGCTCCAGGGAAGACGGCTGACTTTGAGTTAAGAAGTGGATTGCTTCATAGGCTTCCAACGTTCCATGGCCTCAATATGGAGGATGCCAACAAGCATCTTAGGGAGTTTCAATCCGTGTGTATCAACATGTTACCACAAGGAGCGGATGAGAATATCCTTAAGATGAAGGCATTTCCCTTCTCTCTAGCTGACCGTGCAAAAGATTGGCTCTATGAACTGCCTTCTGGACGAATTACTTCATGGAACACTATGATGAAGGCATTCTTAGAGAAGTACTTTCCAGCTTCAAAGATCATCACACTCCGGAAGAAGATAAGTGGAATTAAGCAGGCTCAAGATGAATCTTATTCCGCTTATTATGAGAGGTTTTCATCCTTGATTGCACAATGTCCTCAACATCAGATGAAGGAAGAAACCTTGCTAACTTGTTTCTATGAAGGTCTCCTACCCTTGGAACGTGATATGCTAGATGCTGCGGCTGGGGAGCCTTTGTAGACAAGTCACCTACTGAAGGGCGAGCTATGATAGAGAACAGAGCAAAGAACGCCCAACAATACGAGGGTGGGCCTCACAACTAGAAAGGTGGTGAGATAGGCACTTCGGTTATTGAGGATAGATTGAATAAACTCACCCTTCTCATGGATCAAGTTGTGAGTGCCAAGGGAATATTGCAAGCTTGTGGAGTATGTTCGATGCAAGGGCATGTAACTGATCAATGCCCTCAGTTATCAGAGAGTGGAGGATGGGAATCATTGAACGCCATTGGAGGTTACCAAGGAAATCATGGGGGCCCTCAACGTCCAAGATATGATCCTTACTCAAACACTTACAATCCTGGATGGAGGGACCACCCCAACTTCAAGTGGACAAACAATGAAAACACTCAGAATCCCCTTGGAGGAAATTTCCAACGTCCTCAAGGGCCACCATTTCAAGGACAATCTTTTCAAGGACCTCAAGGACCACCATTCCAAAGGCCCTACATGCAAAATCAACATGCTTCAGGGAGTTCAAATCAGAGCGTTAACTATGATAAGATGTTTGAAGCTCTCACTAGTTCTACTCAAGCTTTGGTTCAAGGACAACAGACCCACACCAAAGACATTGCGGATCTCAAGAACCAAATGGGCCAAGTTGTGGATTTTATGAGCAAGATTCATGAGACTGGGAAGCTCCCTAGTAACACCATACGAAATCCAAAGGGTAATGTGGAGAATGCATCTTTGGTGACTACTAGGAGTGGAAGGGTATTTGTGGATCAACCTAAAAAGCCAAGGAGGCTCAAGTGAACATTGAAGTTGAGGAGGAACAAGAAGCTACCAAGAAGAGCCTTGAAAAAGACCCTGCAACGTCCAAGGAAGAGACTAGGACGTCTTCACCTTCTAGAGCAAAACCGAAACCAAAAGGTAATGATTCTAACTTGAATACTTCGGTTATTGCTAACCCTTCTTCGTCTTGTATGCCCTTTCCACGCAGATTTGCTATATCGAAGAAGGATGAAAGTGACCAAGCTATCTTGGAAACTTTCAAGAAGGTGCAAGTAAATTTACCCCTCCTTGAGGCTATCAAGCAAGTGCCTAGGTATGCTAAGTTTTTGAAAGAGCTTTGTACCTCAAGGAGGAGAAAAGGTGAGAAAGAGGTAGTAAAGGTAAGTGAAAATGTATCTGCCTTGATTCAGAGGAAACTACCCCATAAATGCAAAGACCCTGGAAGTTTTACTATTCCATGCACTATTGGTACTTCTAGGTTTGAGAACGCTATGTTAGACTTAGGGGCTTCTGTGAACGTCATGCCCTATTCTGTTTATGAAACCCTAGGTCTAGGTGAGCTTAAATCTAATAATGTTATCATTCAGTTAGCTGACAGGTCTAATGCATACCCTAGAGGTTTGTTGGAAGATGTCCTTGTGCAGGTTAATCATCTTTTCTTTCCAGCTGACTTCTATGTGTTGGAGATGGAAGACTCCCCAGTGAGTTCAACGCCATTGCTATTGGGTCGCCCTTTCCTAAGGACGGCCAGGACCAAGATAGATGTGTATGATGGCTCTCTCACCATGGAATTTGATGGTGACGTTATTGGCTTCAACATATTTGAAGCTATGAGGTATCCTCTTGATGTTCATGATTGTTTTTCTATTGATATTCTGGACAACCTTGCACAGGAAATGTTTGATATCATGAATGAGGATACTTTGGTCACCACACTGGAGCAAGGAGTGGGATACACCAAAGATGGCGTCACACTCCATGAAGATGTGCTCAAGGAAACATGTGAGGACGAAATCATTGCTAATGTGTCCTTCCTTGAGGCATCATCCTTTGTAGGTAAGTCTCCTCCACCCTTGTCCATTCAGTTATCTGCTAATAAGACTTTACCTTCAGTGATCCAGGCACCAGAACTTGAACTTAAACCTTTACCAGACCACTTGAAGTATGTCTACTTAGGAGACAAGGAGACTTTACCAGTGATTGTATCCTCCTCTCTTACTTCGTCTCAAGAGGAGAGATTGGTGGAGATGTTAAAGCAACACAAGACCGCCATAGGATGGACATTGGCGGATATCAAGGGAATAAGCCCTACTACTTGCGTCCATAGGATACTTCTTGAGGAGGGGACAAAACCCACTAGAGAGGCTCAACGTCGTCTCAACCCTCCTATGATGGAAGTTGTGAAGAAGGAGGTCATCAAACTCCTAGATTGTGGCGTCATATACCCCATTTCAGACTCCAAATGGGTGTCCCCAGTTCAAGTTGTACCTAAGAAGTCAGGAGTGACTGTTGTGAAGAATGCAGAAAACGAATTGGTACCCCAAAGGACAGTTACTGGCCACAGAGTTTGCATTGACTACAGGAAGCTCAACGCAACAACAAGGAAAGATCACTTTCCTCTTCCATTCATTGATCAGATGCTTGAGCGTTTGGCTGGACATGATTACTACTGCTTCTTGGATGGCTACTCAGGGTACAATCAGATTGCCATAGCCAATGAAGACCAAGAGAAGACGACATTCACTTGTCCCTTTGGAACATTTGCTTATCGTCGTATGCCTTTTGGACTATGCAACGCCCCAGGTACCTTTCAAAGGTGTATGGTAAGTATATTTTCGGATTATATTGAGAAAATCATAGAGGTATTCATGGATGACTTTTCTGTTTTTGGAAAAAGCTTTGATGATTGTCTTAATAATCTGGAAATTATTTTAAAGCGTTGTGTGGAAACTAACCTTGTGCTAAATTGGGAAAAGTGTCATTTTATGGTTAGACAAGGTATAGTTCTAGGACATATTGTCTCTTCTAGGGGAATTGAGGTTGATAAAGCTAAGGTAGACCTTGTGCGTTACTTACCCTCTCCCACTTCTGTGAGAGAGATTCGTTCTTTTCTTGGCCATGCAGGGTTTTACAGGAGATTTATCAAGGATTTCTCCAAGATTTCGAGACCTCTATGCCAACTACTCCAAAAGGATGTGTCGTTTGTGTTTGACAAGGAGTGTCAAGAGGCCTTTGACAAGCTCAAGGAGCTATTGACGTCTGCCCCTATCATGCTACCTCCAGATTGGTCCTTGCCCTTTGAGTTGATGTGTGACGCCTCTGACTATGCAGTTGGAGCTGTTTTGGGGCAAAGGAAGGACAAACGACCGTATGCCATCTACTACGCCTCAAGGACTCTGAATGATGCACAACTGAACTACTCAACTACAGAGAAAGAGCTCCTTGCAGTTGTTTTTGCCCTTGAGAAGTTTCGTTCCTACTTACTTGGTACCAAGGTGATTATTTATACTGACCATGCAGCTTTGAAGTACTTGATGACCAAGAAGGAGGCGAAACCAAGGCTCATTAGATGGATCCTACTCTTGCAAGAGTTTGACGTTGAAATCAAGGACAAGAAGGGTAGTGAGAACGTGGTAGCTGACCACTTGAGTCGTTTGGTGCACGCAGAAGACCCTCTCCCTTTGGTGGAGACGTTTCCAGATGAACAACTCTTTGGAATCCAGGTAAGTGAACCATGGTATGCGGATATTGTGAATTACATTGTTTCTAGGAAGATTCCTGATACCATGTCACGTGCTCATAGAGATAGGCTTAAGAAAACTGTTAAGCAATATGTTTGGGATGAACCTTATCTGTGGAAATATTGCTCTGATCAATTGATTAGGAGATGTGTGCCTGAACATGAACATAATGCCATACTTTCTTTTTGCCATTCTAAAGCATGTGGAGGTCACTTTGGGTCTAAGAAAACTGCGTTTAAAGTGTTGGAATCTGGGTTCTTTTGGCCAACCTTATTTAAGGATGCATATGCATATTGTTTAACTTGTGATAGATGCCAAAGAACAGGAAATCTAAGCTCTAGAGATCAAATGCCTTTATCCAATATCATAACTGTTGAAATATTTGATGTCTGGGGTATAGATTTCATGGGACCTTTTCCTTCATCTTTTGGATTTCTCTATATCTTGCTTGCTGTGGATTATGTGTCGAAATGGGTGGAGGCAAAAGCCACTCGAACTAATGACTCTAAGGTTGTTGCAGATTTTATCAAGTCTAACATCTTTAGCAGGTTTGGCATGCCTAGAGTTCTCATTAGTGATGGTGGTTCCCACTTTTGCAATCGAACGATTGAGGCTCTCTTGAAGAAATATGATGTGACACATAAGGTTTCTACACCTTATCATCCCAAACAAGTGGACAAGCTGAAGTCTCAAATCGTCAAATCAAGGGAATATTGGAGAAGACTGTGAACCCTAACAGAAAGGATTGGTCCTTGCGTTTGGAGGATGCTTTGTGGGCCTACAGAACTGCATACAAAACTCCCATAGGTATGTCCCCATATCGAATTGTCTATGGCAAACCGTGCCATTTACCTGTGGAGTTAGAGCACAAAGCTTGGTGGGCTGTGAAGCAGTTTAACATGGATCTAGATGAGGCTGGGCTTCATAGGAAGCTACAATTGCAAGAGTTAGAGGAGATTAGGAATGATGCTTTCGAAAGTGCCAAGATCTACAAGGAAAGACTAAGGCCTTCCATGATAAGATGATTCGTAGGAAGATTTTGTTGTGGGACAGAAAGTTCTTTTATTCCATTCTCGTCTTAAACTCTTTCCAGGTAAACTTCGTTCTCGTTGGATTGGACCTTTTGTTATTACTCATGTGTTTCCTCATGGAGCTGTGCAGATAAAGAGTGAACAAACAGGTAACGAGTTCAAAGTGAATGGCCATCGCCTCAAGCCATACTATGAGACGTTTTGTGTGGAGGATGTACCCCTCCAAAACGCTCCACAACATGAGGATTAATTGGAGGTACAAGTCTAGGCTGAAAGACTATAAACATTAAGCGCTGCTTGGGAGGCAACCCAATTCAGAAGTAGCTGTGAAGGAGTCTACACACGCAGATTTGATTTCTCCTTCCCTATTTCTCTTTCTTTTCATGTTTTCTTTTTGAACTTAGTAGACATTTTCGTAAATCTCTATCCTTTATGCTTATTTGTTCATTGCATGCTTATGATTGATTACATTGAGGACAATGCAATATTTAAGTGTGGGGAAGGGATTTACACTTTTGTCTTGAGTCATATATATTGAAAAATAAAAAAAATCAAAAAATGTCAAAAATCAACAAAATTTCGTTGCTTTATGAGTCATTGAGTCATGTTTTGGGTGAAATAATTTCTTCATCGTAGGCGCATCTATTAAGGTGTGATGTCTAGGTTTGGTTTGGATACGAGAAGTGCTAGCAAAGGGTCTCGTCCCTCGCTAAACAAGTGAGCTGAGCTCCGCCAAAATCGTTCCCTTCCTTACCTGGTCACATCCCAAAGGAGTTACCGAAAGGAGAAAGGAAATAACCCTAGTCCTTAGTTAACGTCTATGAGTCTTTATCTTGTGTTATTTTGTTTTGAGTCTTAGGATGCCCTTTCAACTGTCTAGGATGATTCTATATCTCTGAAATTACGACTAAAAGAGAATCACAAAATTGAGATGACTTTAAAATGGTATTCTTTGGTTAATTGAGATATATGAAAAATGTGTGCCTTGTAGTGGATATGGATTTCGTGACTTTGGTACAGAATATGAGCATGTTAAGATGAGTTTTGATTCATATAACCCATGTGAGATAATTGAGCCCATGTCCCTTTTTCTTGGAGTGATAATGAAAATATATTCTTATTTTCTTGGCGATGTTTGATAATCTCATTATTCTTTCATTTGATTGACTACTTGCCATAGATTAAGTTTGATGGACTAGAGAATGCTAGAATTCACTCTTGTGCTTGTTGAGACGTTATATCAATACATGGCCCTGATTCTGGAAAGGATAGAGGCAACCTAGGAATCACCACCATTGCCATATAAACCTGTGTCCCTATTTGTGCCCGTCGTGGGACTCCCCTAGATAAACCCCTTTGAGCCTACGTTAAGCCTTTTCTTTCATCACCCTTAAAATCTTTAACCTAAACCTTAGTATAGCTATAACCCTACCCTTTGTTCTAAGAACTTAGTGGAGCTAAATTGAGACTTTACTTGAAGATTTTTGGCGTCCATAATAAAGAATGAGAAGAGGTGAAAGCTCAAGTGTGGGGGTAGACTTGTCCATAAGAGAAAAATGTATGAAAAAGCCGAGAAAAAGAAAGTGAAAAAGAAAAAGTGTACGGCTAGAAAACAAAAAGAAAGAAAAAGATAAATATCTATGGATTTTAGTCCCCCATACTTGGTGAGTTTGGAGTTTACTTTGATTGAAGGCCCATTACAGAAAAATTTGGCCTTTGTCCAACTCATTAGTAACCAAAGGAAGTTTAGAGTGAAGTTTGGGCCCAACATGAAGACATTAGGCCCCTTTATAACGCCCCATGGGAAGTGACGTTTTTGCATACTTGGTGATTTCTAGAAGTCTCTCTACATTTGCATGAGCTCCGCTAGGTTTTTAGGACACTTTGTTAAATTCCTTACCCTTCGTTTCTTTAAACCTTGAGCCATGGCCCCATTACAACCTTTGATAAGACCTTCTTGATCCTTAAGATGGGACAGTCCTTGATGTGGAGATGAGTTACAAGAGTTGAACCTATGGCTTGGGTCCATCTGTGCAAGTAGTTGATATCTTTCATGAGATCTTTAAAAAAAATTATACATGTGCTTTCGTTTCTTGCATTATGTGATACACTTGCTATCTTTCACATATACTTGAGTGTATAAGCTTTTAAGCATTGCCATGATCTGAGAGAAGAAAGAGTGGATATACTTTGTGAGGATTTGAATCATACTTGTTTGAAACATGCTTAACAGAAACCATCACCATTGTTCCAACCAAGTCCTACTTGTGTATATGTAACTTATGTGTTTTAATTAACTCTCGAATGCCTAAACATTGATTCTTGGTGAAGTGCTAATCTTGGTGTTATGAAAGTAAGAGATTGCTGAGACAAAAGTTAAAGGGCAATAGAGTCTGTTATGTGTCAAGTCTTTAAATTTTTTGAGTCGTAGTCGTGTGTGTTGTGATTTTGCTAAGGGACTAGCAAAAGCTAAGTGTGGGGGAATTTGATAGGAGCATTTTAATGCGACGTTTTAACTGCATTTCCCTACATTTTTCTGCGCCATTTCCTTGAAAAATCCCTGTTTGGGAAAGTTTCCATTTTTGATTGGGAAAGTTCCTTATTGTAGAAAGTTTCCATTTTTGTTCTCATTTCTCATTTCTCATTTTTAGTAAGTTTCTATTTTTCATTTTTAGAAACTTTCCATTTCTCAATTTTAGAAAGTTTCTATTTTTCAAATTAGGTAAGTTTCCATTTTTCATATTAGTTTCTATTTTCAGGACCTCCGAGCTAAAAAGTGGAAATGAATGCACGAATGGAAAGAGGAGCTTGCGAACATCAAGACGAACGAATATGAGAAGAATTGGGCCACACATTTGAGCAGAAATGAAGAAACAAGCTTTCCTAATCCAACTAGGAAACCCTGCGAAATGGAGGAAGGCTTTCCGAGCAAGTTTCCAACGCAACCATGAAAAAGAAATGGAAAAATAATGAGTTTTGCGTTGGAAGATGAGAAGACTTGAAGTTGAAGCAACGAGGCCCAAGAACTCTATGGATTTTCGGCAAAATGGATCAAGGCCCATCAAAAGCCCATGGAATTAGGGTTTGTGACGCATGGAGGAAACCCTAGGGTTGCATTGCCGTGAAAATCAAAAGGAGGAGGCAAAAGTGGCGTGAAAAATCAAGGGAAGAATCAAAGATTACGCAAGAGATTTTCTAGGGTGGAGTTTAAGGAAAGAAATCAAGAAAGAGACCAAATTGCGTCTAGGTTCATTCCTAGAAACCCTAAGCATGTTTTGGCCGAAATATCAAGAAGAAAATCAGAAAATATTCAAGGAATTTCGGCAAGAATATATTAGGGTATCTCCTTGGAGTTTTATGATTGGTTGGATGACACACTAGGGCTTACTTGGCAATTTCTCATTGGTGGAAGGCATGTGGAATTATTAATTTAATTCCTTGGTAAATAAATCAGAAAACTCACGGCTTGGAAGCCAAGACATGCCGTTCCCTATATATACACTCACCCTAGACGTCTCCAAACACACTTTACAATTCAGAAAATTCTCTCTACGCGCGGAAGCTCTCTCCATTCTCTAGTGCAACTTTTGGCGTTTTCAAGCAAGGAAGGAAGAAGCAAGCTTAGGCCGTGAGCATCATCATCCATTCCACCTTGAAGCCGTGTACTTTGAAGCTTGCTTTCGAGTTTCATTAGTTCATCATTCGAGTTATTCATCCATCTCTCCATTCACGGTGTAATTCAACCTTCTTTCTTGTAATCACTTTTGATTCTCCTTGTTTGATTTCGTTGGATGTTGTTCTAGTTAACATTGATGTTTGAACAAGGTTTATAATCTGAAATTTATGATTGATTAAGGATTTTCGATTTCTATGTTGTGATTCCAAAGTTGCTTATGTGTGATTGTTCGATTGAATTTGCTTTATAGATAACTTTTATTTTAATCTTATGTGGTTCGAAACACTTAGGGTTTTGATATAATTGATGCTAGGTTTAAGAACATGAAATCGACTTTTCGTTTTGTGTAAACTTGAATCAAAGTAGTAAAGGTTTTGGACAAAAATCGAATTCAATTGAAGAGGATTGCAATTAGGTGAACTTATTCATACTAAGTTGTACACTTGAGTTGATAGCCTTTCCTTGAACTTCTTGCGTTGAACATGTATGATTGACTAGCTTTCTAGGGTTTGATTACATGTTTGATAGGATTAATCTATGTGCTTTCATTTAGATTAATTAGCATTGAAAAGTAAAATATGGGAAATCGTTTGCTTTCGAATGTTTCACATGGTCAACTCCTTTCACATGACTTGGAAGAACAATATAGGTTTGTATTCGAATTTAATCATGAAATCGGTTTTAATCTTTGTTTCTTACATATCATTCTTGTATTTGTGTTTTTGTTTATACTTAGTTTTATTCTTTCTTTTAATTTTCGAAAACCAAAACCTAAAACCTCCCCTAAATCGTAAATGTTTATATTATGTAAATATTATACTTTGTTTTATTTTAATTGTTTATATTGTCCTACATTGACAGGTGTACCCTCAATCCCCGGAATACAACGATCCCTACTTGCTTATACTACTAATGATATTTCTAGGTTGAATTATATGCTTGCTTTGAGCGTATCAATAATAAATAGCATAGGGCTTCTTATCCTTCCTCTGGCCCAACACAGCTCCAACAGCATAGTCGGAAGCATCACACATAAGCTCGAAGGGTAGACTCCAATCCGGAGGGCATATGATGGGGCTGTGGTCAACAACTCCTTGAGCTTTTCAAATGCCTTCTTGCAATCCTCATTGAACACAAAGGGCACGTCCTTTTGCAATAGGGCACACATAGGTCTCGCCACCTTGGAGAAGTCTTTGATAAACCGCCTGTAAAATCCTGCATGGCCAAGAAAAGAGCGTACCTCCCTCACAGTTGTGGGGGAGGGTAAGTGACGTACAAGATCAACCTTAGCCTTATCTACCTCAATGCCCTAGCAGAAATTATGTGTCCTAACACTATCCCCTGTGTTACCATGAAGTGACACTTCTCCCAATTCAGCACAAGGTTAGTTTCTACACACCTTTCAAGTATCAATCCTAGATTCTCTAAACAAGTATCAAAATCTTTACCGAAGACACTAAAGTCATCCATAAAGACTTCAATAATATTTTCAATGTATTCTGAGAAAATGGAAAGCATACATCTTTGGAAAGTACCTGGTGCGTTGCACAAGCCGAAGGGCATGCGCCTATAAGCAAAGGTCCCAAAGGGGCACGTGAAGGTTGTCTTCTCCTGGTCCTCGTGGGCAATGCAGATCTGGTTGTACCCACTATATCCATCCAAGAAGCAATAGTAAGAATGGCCTGCTAAGCGTTCCAACATCTGGTCCATGAAAGGCAAGGGCATATGATCTTTCCTCGTTGTGGCGTTCAGCTTTCGGTAATCGATACATACCCTATGACCAGTCACTAATCTCTGGGGCACTAGCTCATTATCCTCGTTCTTTACTACTGTCACCCCAGACTTCTTGGGCACCACTTGCACTGGAGAGACCCACTTACTATCAGAAATGGGGTAGATCACGCCACAATCTAGCAACTTGATCACCTCGTCTTGGACTACCTTCATCATGGGCGGATGTAGACGTCTTTGGGCTTCTCTTGTGGGCTTGGCGTCACCTTCTAACAGGATCCGATGGACACATGTGGTTGGGCTGATCCCCTTGATATCTGCTAGAGTCCAACCAATGGCAGTCTTGTGCTTCTTCAACACTTCCACCAACTTCCTTTCTTGCTCTACCTCCAATGTTGATGATATAATCACTGGAGGGTCTCCTTTTCTCCTAGGTACGCGTACTTCAAATGCTCAGGGAGTACCTTCAATTCCAACTTGGGTGCCTGAACCATAGAGGGCAACATTTTATTAGTAGAAACTGGAGTTGACAAATAGGAACTGGACCTCTTTATAGGCTGAGCCTCAAGTGAGGCCACAGTCTTGATCACTCTGGGCTCTTCAACGTCCCACTCAACCTTGGGGATAGGTTTTCCATGTGCATCATATTCGACCCCCTCCGCTAGGGTCATAGCCAATGCCTCCTCAACCAGTGCTTCAGAAAACCTGTGCGAGTGAATCAACTACATCAATAGCAAAGCAAGGTTTCAAATCAGAAATAGGGTACCTCATGGCTTCAAGAATGTTGAAGCGTATAACATCACCATTAAACTCCATGGTGAGAGTCCCTTGTACACATCGATCTTCGTTCTTGCAGTCCTCATAAAGGGTCGCCCTAAAAGTAATGGAGTGGTATTTAGGGGTGATTCCTCCATGTCCAATACATAGAAATCCGCAGGGAATATCAGATGGTTTACCTGCACAAGAACATCCTCAACATACCCTTCAGGGTATTTGTTAGACCTATCAGCAAGTTGAATGACAACATTATCCCTTTTAAGAGGGCCTAGACCTAGGGACACATACAAATTATAAGGCATAACATTTATGGAAGCCCCTAAGTCTAACATCACATTTCAAACCTGGTGTCACCAATGATACAGGGAACAGAAAAATCCCTGGGTCCTTCAACTTTGGGGGTAGTTTCCTCTGGATAACGGCTGATACCGTTTCACTCATTTCACCACCTCCTTCTCTCTTGTCTGCCTCCTTGTGGTGCATAGCTCCTTTAAGAACTTGGCATACTTAGGCACTTGTTTGATGCACTCGATCAGGGCATGTTCACTTGAACCTTCTTGAAGATTTCCAAGATCTCTTGATCAGATTTATCTTTCTTCGTCTTGGCAAACCTGCTTGGGAAAGGTATAGAAACAACTGGGTTAGTCTTAACTAAACCACCTGAGTTAGGAATCGTACCTTTGGTGTGCCTCAGCTTGGGGCACGTTAACTTCCACCATTGATGTAGCTGGGTCCTTCTCAACATCCTTCTTGGACACCTCCACAACATCTTCTTCTTCATTATAGGCCACTTGGGCCTTCTTGTGGCTCTGGAGGATCCACTAGCATACGTCCACTCCTAGTGATGATGGCTTTAGCGTGCTCATTCCTTGGGTTAGGCACCGTTTGCTTGGTAGCTCTCCTGTTTCAGCAATTCGGCCCATGAAATCCACCACCTGGCCCATTTGATTCTTGAGCTCTGCAATATCCTTTGAATGGGTCGCTTGTCCTACAACCAAAGCTTGAGTAGCCGTGTTAAGTTGTTGTTGCCCCGCAGCAAGGGACTTCAACAGTTCATCATAATTAGGGGCACTCAAAGTATTAGAAACAGGAGGTGAAGGGACAATATTGGGAATACCAAAAGTTTGAGGTACCTGAGGCCTCAAAAACAAACCTGGTGGGCGCTGAGAATTCTGACCTGGGCCTTGAGGTGGTCTCAAGGTGTTATCATTGTTGGCCCAACGAAATTGTGGGTGGTCTCTGAGCCCAGGATTGTACGTATTGGAATAAGGGTTGTACCTCGAGCCTCCTTGATACCCAGGGCGTTAACAGATTCCCATGCTTCTGGAGAGGCAAGCTGGGGGCATTTATCAGTGGGGTGCCCTTGAGTCAAGCACATCCCACACACTTGAGCCATTACGCCTTCTTCACTAACGTTTAAGACTTGAGACAACAGAGTAGACATTTTGTTGACCTTGTCTTCAAGAACAGAGTTAGTGGACACCTCGTGTACCCTCCGTTGAGAGGAAAGCACCCCTCATATTGCTGATAGTTTAGTGCACGATTAGTAAGTAGCTCTTTGGCATTAGCAGGTGTCCTATCCATAAAGGACCCTCCAGCAGCAGCATCTAACAAACCACGCTCATTAGCGGTGAGTCCCTCATAAAAATAGGTAAGGAGGGACCCCTCACTCATCCCATGGTTAGGGCATGATGCTACAAGGCTCTTAAACCTGTCCCAGTAATTGCAGAAATTCTCCTCATGTCCTTGCGTGATTCCACTAATCTGCTTCCTCAAAACAGTGACTTTTGAGGCAGGAAAGTACTTTGTAAGGAACTCGCTTTTCATCCTATCCCAAGTGTTGATAGTCCCAGCAGGCAGCTCAAATAGCCAAGTCTTGGCCTTGTCCTCCAAAGTAAAGGGGAATGCCTTCATCTTCAAGATATTGATATCAGCTCCTTTAGGACACATACTCCACAGACAAACTCGAACTCCTTGAGATGCTTGTTGGTGTCTTCACTATTCATCCCATGAAACTTGGGTAGGTGATGCAAAAACCCACTCTTTAACTCAAAATCATCATTAAGCCCCTCTCTTGGTTGTGGATAGACAATGCATAAGGGTGCAGCACCTCCACCCGTAGGATTAGACAGTTGCCTAATAGTCTCAGTCATTGGTGCTTGTACTTGCTCAGCAGGGGCGTGCTCTTCCTCTTCTGCGTCTGCAACGTCCTCTCACAGTGACCTCCTCTTCTTCCTCTTCAAAGACTTGTTCTTCTCCTTCTTCAGAATGGTCAGGTTTGTTGATCTCCTCGGTTGATCTAGTTGAGGAGTTACCTGAATAGCTAGAGTCCTGAGAGTCCCTCCTTTCTAGAGGAGGGATGTCTGAAAAAGAGAGGTTCGCCCTTTGCTTAGCACGTTCCAATTTTTCGAAGAGCTCCTTAGTCTTATTTGAAATAGTGGACATTCATGGACCTTTAAGACCAAATCAAGTGTTAGTAACATATACAAGGTTCGGAATATAAACATTATGCTTTTCCTTAAGGTCCACATGCCACATTAGGGTTAAAGGAAAGGCACAACCTAAACTTTCTAAGTTACTTTTATTTTACATACTTAGGTACGGGAACAGAGGACCTCATTGTGCAATGGGACTATAGAACAGCTACCCTTGACAAGGTCATGTTTGATCCAATATACCTTAAGTATGTCACACAACTGATGCACCTAAAAGCAAGCGCATAATTTAACCCTGAAAATATCGTAGTAGTACGTAATAAATAGGGATCGTTCTATTCCGGGGATTGAGGGTACACCTGTCATTGTCAAACAATTAAACAATTAAAATTAAAACAAAGTATAATATTCACAAGATATTCACAACTATAAACATTGTACACGAAAAGGGGGGATTTTGTTTTTGGTTTTTCGAAAATAAAACTAAGTTAACAAAACAATTAAAATGCAAAAACATAAATACGAATGGAATGAGAGAACAAAGATCAAAATCGAAACATATGATTAAAATTGACTCAAAACCTAATATTGTTCATCTAAGTCATGAGAAAGGAGTTGATCATGTGAAACATTCGAAAGCAAATGAATTCCCATTTTTACTTTTCAATGCTAATTAACCTAAGCGAAAGCACCTAGATTAATCCTATCAAACATGCAATCAAACCCTAGAAAGCTAGTCAATCATGTCATGTTTAACGCATTACACATAGAGAAAGGCTATCAACTCAAGTGTACAACTTAGTATGGAAAAGTCCACCTAATTGCAATCCTCGTTAATTAAATTCGATCTTTGTACAAAACCTTTACTACTTTGATTCAAGTTTACACAAAACGAAAAGTCGATTTCATGTTCTTAAACCTAGCACCAATTATATCGAAACCCTAAGTGTTTGCAACCACATAAGATTAAAATACAAAAGTTATCTATAACGCAAATTTAATTAAACAAACCCACATAAGCAACTCTCGAATCACAATAATATGAATCTGAAAATTCTCAATTAACCATAAAAATTCCAGAAATTAATATTTGTTCAAACACATATGTCAACTAGTTCATAACCAACGAAATTCAAAGCAAAGGTTACAAAGGAGAATCGGATTACACCGTGAGATGGGGATGGTGATGAACGATTGATGTGGTGGTCTCTTGAATCTCGAAAGCAAGCTTCAAGGTTGGAGATGGATGATGGATGCTCACGGCTATGCTTCTTCTCCTTGGCCTTGCTTGAACTCGTGGAGATGACTAGAGGATGGAGAAACTCACGGCTATGCTAAGAAGATTTTCTGATTTTTTCTAAAGTGTAAATTGTATGGGAAGAGGAACCTTTGACGTTGAGAAAGGGGAGTTTATATAGGAGCATGGCTAGGGTTCACAAAGCAATCAGAATTTTCCACATAGCTTCAACCAATGATAATTTGCCAAGTAAGCTTGTGATGTGGTCCAACCAATCATAGAAGTCAAGTAAGCCTTGTGAGTGTTCCAACCAATCAAAATTCTCTAAAATAACTCCCTAATATTTAATTGCCGAATTTCCTTGAAATTATTCTGATTTCTTCATGAATTTCGGCCAACATTCCTTTAGGAATTAGGGATGAATCTGGACGCCTTTTGAGCTTTTCCTTGGTGCACACATATTTTCCTTCCATAAATATCTCCCTTGAATCTCTCTTGGCTCATCTCCTTGATTATTTCTGTTTTCAGTTGCAATCACACCAAATATTCCCCACAAATTTCTTTCCATAAAGTCTCCAAGAAATCTCTCTTGAATCCTCAATCAATCATCTTAATTCCCACATTGTCACTTGTTTTCCTTGTCATCTTCATGAAGCTTCTCGTTCCATTATGAACTCAATCAGCTTATTTATTCCAAGACCTGAAAATAGAAGATTTCTAAATAAGAAATGGAAACTTTCCTAAACTAAAATGGAAACTTCTAAAAATGGAAAATAGAAACTATAAAACGAAACTTTCTACATTAGGAACTTTCCCAATCAAAGAATGGAATTCCCTAAACAGAGTTTATTAAGGAAATAACGCAGAAAATATAGGGAAATAACAGTTAAAACGTCGCATTAAAATGCTCCTATCAAATTCCCCCACACTTAGCTTTTGCTAGTCCTAGCAAAATCACACAAGACTCAACTAAGACTCAACGAAAATTTAAGACTCTACACAAACAATGACTCTATTGCCCTTCAACTTTTTGTCTCAGCATCTCTTACTTTCAAACACCAAGATTAGCACTCAACCAGAATCAATGTTTAAGCATTCGAGAGTTATTGAAACACATAATCTCACTTACACAAGTAGGACTGGTTGTAACAATGGTGATGGGTTATGTTAAGCACGTTTCAGACAAGTATGATTCATATCCTCACAAGGTATATCACTCTTCTTCTCTCAGATCTAGGCAATGCTTAAAAGCTTATAATCATTCATTATATGTGAGAGAAATATTTTGAGGCAATCAAAACTCACATATATAAGAAACGAAAAGCACTTTGTGAATAAATTTTTTTTTCAAAAGATCTCATGAAAGATATCAA
The DNA here is from genome assembly GCF_002994745.2 of Rosa chinensis. Taxonomy (NCBI): domain Eukaryota; kingdom Viridiplantae; phylum Streptophyta; class Magnoliopsida; order Rosales; family Rosaceae; genus Rosa; species Rosa chinensis. The sequence continues at coordinate 49,733,060 of NC_037092.1, forward strand.
CTACTTGCACGGATGGACCCAAGCCATAGGTCAACTCTTGTACTCATCTCCATATCAAAGGCTGTCCCATCTTAAGATCAAGAAGGACTTCTCAAAGGTTGTAATGGGGCTAAGGCTCAAGGTTTTAAGAAATGAAAGGTAAGGATTTTAACAAAGTGTCCTAAAACCTAGCAGAGCTCATGTACTGTAGAGACTTCTAGAAATCCACCAAGATATATCAAAATGTCCCATCCCATAGAGGTAATGTAAAGAGGCCAAATGTCTTCATTTTGGGCCCTAACTTCACTTTAAACTTCCTTTGAACTCTAGTGAATTGGACAAAGGCCAAATTTTTCTGTAGTGGGCCTTCAATTCAAAACAAACTCCAAACTCACTAAGTATGGGGGACTAAAATCCATAGATATATTTTCTTTTTCTTTTCTAGCCGTACACTTTTTTTTTCATTTCTTTTTTTCACGGCTTTCACATATTTTTCTCTGTATGGACAAGTCTACCCCACACTTGAACTTTCACCTCTTCTCAATCTCATTCTCAATGCCAAATCCTTAAGTAATGTCCCAAAAGATAGCTCCACTAAGTTTTTAGAACAAAGGGTAGGAGTGTAGCTATACTAAGGTTCAGGTTAAGGATTTTAAGGGTGATGAAAGAAAAGGCTTAACGTAGGCTCAAAGGGGTTAAACTAGGGGAGTCCCACGACGGGCACAAAAGGGGACACAGGCTTATTTGGCAATGGTGGTAATTCCTAGGGTGCCTCTATCCTTTCCAGAATCAGGGACATGTATTGATAAAAGTCTCACAAGCACAAGAGCGAATTCTAGCATTCTCTAGTCCATCAAACTTAATCTATGGCAAGCAGTCAATCAAATGAAAGAATAATGAGATCATCAAAATATCGCCAAGAATTAAGAATATATTCTTTTTAATTATCACTCCAAGAAAAGGGACATGGGCTCAATATCTCACATGGCTTTTATGAATCAAAACTATCTTAACATGCTCATATTCTGTACCAAGGTTACGAAATCCATATCCACTACTCATGCACACATTTTCATATATCTCAATTAACCAAAGAATACCATGTTAAAATCATCTCAATATTGTGATCCTCTTTTAGCCATAATTCAGAGATATAGAATCATCTAGACAGTTGAAAGACATCCTATGACTCAAAAACAAAAACAAAAACAAAAGACTCAATAAATGCAATTTTTTTTTTTTTTTTTTGACATTTTTTCGATTTTTTTGTATTTTTGAATATATATGACTCAAGACAAAATATAAATCCCCTTCCCCCACACTTAAATATAGCATTGTCCTCAATGTAATCAATTATAAGCATGCAATGAAACATTAAGCATAAATAGAAGGCATTTACGAAACAAATCCAAAAATAAAAACAAAGAAGAAAATTTAAAAAAATAAAAATAAAAGAAATAGGGAAAGAGAAAGCAAATCTGTGTTATTGACTCCTTCACAGCTGCTTCTGAATTGGGTTGCCTCCCAAGCAGCGCTTGAGTTTAACGTCTTTCAGCCAGACGGTACTCCATTAAAAAAGTTAGTGACTATAATTAACAAAGAAATACAAAATATACAAATAGTAACTAAGGAATACAAACTACAAGTATAATTAGCAATATATGTACATACACACAAGTAAGACACAAGTGAGTAAAAAAAAAAACATGAAAAATATTTACACAAGTGTTTTTTTTTTTTTTTTTTTTTTTTTGTACCTTAGTGTATCACAACATTTTTTTTGTTATAAATATTGTTGATATCGACCTAATTCCAAGCGGTAAATCAAGTGGACTGCGGCCCAAGTATAGTCGCTAGACACAAATCCTTTCAAATCCTTTGGGCAACCTTACTGAAATGGCCAGGTAGTGGAGGACGAACACGAGAGGAAAAATCCATTTTGGCATGAAGCTGCTCCACATTAGTGGTTTAGGCCCATTTGCAAGCACTTCTGGATTCAAAAACCCGTCATGAACGTTGTCCCCTTCCTAGACACCATTCCACATAGGCTATACTTACTAAGATGAAAAAGTTCATAAGTGTGAAGACAGTTCAACAAGTGTTAATAAAGGCCGCCCTCAACCTTAAGGGACCTGAACTAGGTACCAATAAGGGGTTTAGGCCAATATTAACAAAGAGACTTCACCTATTCCTCTCAATTTACAACTTACAATTAAAATTCGTGTTCAACAATATAAAAAACAACCTAAGTAATTAATTAACAATTAACTAACAAAAAAATTATATAATTAACAAGAGATTTTTTTTTTTTCGAACAAAATAAACAAAACAATTATCACATATTTAACAAGTGATTTTTCAATCCCCGGCAACGGCGCCAAAAATTGATACACAACCATTTAACCCGAAAATGTCATTAGTAGTACGTAATAAATAGGGATCTTCTATTCCGGGGATTGAGGGTACACCTGTCATTGTCAAACAATTAAACAATTAAAATTAAAACAAAGTATAATATTCACAAGATATTCACAACTATAACATGTCACGAAAAGGGGGGATTTGTTTTTGGTTTTTTCGAAATAAATAAGTAACAAACAATTAAAATGCAAAAACATAAATACGAATGGAATGAGAGAACAAAGATCAAAATCGAAACATATGATTAAAATTGACTCAAACCTAATATTGTTCATCTAAGTCATGAGAAAGGAGTTGATCATGTGAAACATTCGAAAGCAAAGAATTCCCATTTTTTACTTTTCAATGCTAATTAACCTAAGCGAAAGCACCTAGATTAATCCTATCAAACATGCAATCAAACCCTAGAAAGCTAGTCAATCATGTCATGTTTAACGCATTACACATAGAGAAAGGCTATCAACTCAAGTGTACAACTTAGTATGAAAAGTCACCTAATTGCAATCCTCGTTAATTAAATTCGATCTTTGTACAAAACTTTACTACTTTGATTCAAGTTTACACAAAACGAAAAGTCGATTTCATGTTCTTAAACCTAGCACCAATTATATCAAACCCTAAGTGTTTGCAACCACATAAGATTAAAATACAAAAGTTATCTATAAGCAAATTTAATTAAACAAACCACATAAGCAACCTCGAATCACAATAATATGAATCTGAAAATTCCAATTAATCATAAAAATTCCAGAATTATATTGTTCAAACACATATGTCAACTAGTTCATAACCAACCACGAAATTCAAAGCAAAGGTTACAAAGGAGATCGGATTACACCGTGAGATGGGGATGGTGATGAACGATTGATGTGGTGGTCTCTTGAATCTCGAAAGCAAGCTTCTGATGCGGCTGAAATAGCCTCACAATTTAACCCTGCAAAATGTAGTTGTCAGTATAGGATAAGCAGGGATCGTTCAGTCCGGGGATTGTAGGGTACACCTACACAAAAAGGTCAATTAACAAATAAAAGAATAAATGGGGGTTTTTGGAATTGGTTTCTAATCTACTTAAAATAAAAACAAAACAAATAAAACTATATACAATGATCGACTTCCCTAACCTAGACCAATACCACTCGAAATTACTAAGTGTAAAAACAGAAAATCCATTTCAACATGCTACAAAAATGTGCCCACCTTAAATGCCTAGATAAGAGCCAAATGAAAAGCCTCAGCGGATCAATCCATTTATCTGATTCGTTCTAATGTAGGTTTGGATCGGAAAAGTCCTTACCAAGCCTAATACTACTAATTTCGAAAACACTCAGCGTAATTCTCTTAACTAGTAGTATCATCTAACCCTCGAATCAACTCACACGTGCAAATTAACCATTACACATAGAATTTAACACGTAATTTCCAGAATCGTTTAACCATTGAACATAGTTTTTACCACTTTTTAGAACTAATTGCTACTTGTTTAACTCAGCGCCTTAACAAATAACAATTACTCTTGGCAAATTAAGAAAACACACAAGAACTCTCACCGTTATTCTAGCATGCAAACTTATGAACTTAACTCTGAAAATTACCTAAACACATAAAAGGGCACAAGATTTAACATGCATCATAAAAGAATTCTCGAATTTAACTCAATAATAAACTGAAAATCTCAAAAATATTAATAAAAATATTCTGAAAATCTCATGTCTCCAATTACACAACTTGCAAATTGAAACACACAAAACCGAAACAAAAATATAAGTAGAGTCATAGTTACACTTTGAAGCTTTCCTCAGCGGCTTAGCAACAAGGTGATGAACTCGTCTCTGCTATGGTGGTGGAGCGTCCTTGACTCAGCGCCTTAGAGCTTTGTAGATTGATGGATGGATGGTGTCACGGTCTTGTAGGAGATGAAGGTTTGAGGAGTGAATTGGGCAGTCTGGAATGGTTTTGGCCAGGAAGTGATAGCAATGAATACTGGTCAAGAAGTGATCTTGGCTGGGAAGTGATCAAATTCAGTTCTGGACGTTGCCTATTTATAGGGGAGCATTGGTTGGCTTTTCCCAACTGAAACGTCTTCTTTATGGCCTTAACTCCTCTCATAATGGGGCAATTCCTTTAATTTCCAAGCTGAAACATCTTTCTCTTATTATTTTTCCAGCTGAAACATCTTTTTCTTTTATTCCTCAACTGAAAACGTCTTTCTCCTTTATCCCCAACTGAAAACGTCTTTCTCTTATTTATTTTCCAGCTGAAACATCTTTTTCTTTATTCCTCAACTGAAAACATCTTTTCTCCTTTATTTCCCTTCTTCATTGCTTGGTCAAATATCTTAATGCTTTATTTATGACTCCATCATTGCTGTTTCCAAGAGTTCAACCAGGCAACGTTTCCTACAACAAGCAGGAGAATATCAGAATTTTCTAGAGAAAATAAAGGGAAATTAAAATGTAAAGACCGCAAAAATAGTTGACAGTTAGGAATCCTGATCCAGCTAGGATTTTTCATGAATTTTACTTTTCCGCCTATTTCACTCCAAACACTCAACAAGACTTTCAAAATGACTTAATGACTCAAAACACTAAACTAAGGGAGAAATAAGGCTAAAATGAGGCACATAATTAATAATATCGTCACACTTTTTTGCTCCTATCAACTACCCCACACTTAGCTTTTGCTAGTCCCTTAGCAAAACAAAAATACAAAACAAAACAACGACTCAACAAAAAAACAAGTAATGACTCTACTTCCCCTAACTGTTGTCGCAGAGACTCCAAACTCATGGCTTCACGTTAAACACTTAATCAAAATTGCATAGATAATTCCATGGTTAATAAACCTGTGACATTCATATGACTAAGCAAGATATGGAGAACTTAAGTTATACAGTGAATGATAGCATGTTTCGAACAAGTCCAATCCAAACTCACAGGGCATACTCTCGATTTTCTCTCAGAAATGGCTATGCTTAAAAGCTTCACTCTCAAGTATATGCAAGAGAATAAATTGTAAGGCAACAAACAGCTTGCATATTTCATCAATAAATGCATTTTGGTGAAGAATTATTAAAGACCTCATGAAATGACTAAGTGCACAAATGGACCTAAACCATAAGCTCGACTGCGTACCTGACTCCACTAACCAAAGACAGCCCATCTCAAGGATCAAGTCAGCACTTAAAACAGGTTGTAATGGGGCTAAGCTAGGGTTTTCGAAATGAAGATTAAGGATACAAAAATCCTAAGAACCTAGCAGAGCATATAAGGACCACCTTATATCACCATTTTTGTGGGCCAATTATCATTGTTTTGGGCCCAACCTTCACTCTAACCAACATGGGAATGGACAAAGGCATAATTTTCAACTTTGAGCCTTCTACAAATTTGAAAGTCCAAAACCACACTTCAACAATTCCCAAGAGTTTTCTTTTCAATTTTTCTTCTATTTTGCCGCTTTTCTTTCTTTCTTTTCATTTTCATTTTCTTTCATTTTTTTTTTTTTACGGCAAATTTTTTTTTTTTCTCTTCTTTTTTTCTTGGATTTTCCCCACCCCACACTTGTCTTTCATCGTCACCCCTACATACTATGTCATGCTCTACTAAGTCCCTAAGACAAGGGTAGAGATATCCTGTACTAAGCTCATGGTAGGGTAGTGAGGGTGATGAAACAAAGGTTTTCAACGTAGGCTCAAAGGGGTTCATTCTAAGGAGTCCCACGACGGGCACAGTTGGGACACATGCTTGTTTGGCTATGGTGGTTACCCTAATGCCTTCTATCCTATCCAGGATCAGTGCATATTATGGCATACAAGTTTTGACAGTCACAACAGCCGAGTTCTAGTACTCTGTAGTCCATTAAAATCTATGGCACATGATCATTGGATTTTCAAAGAATGATGAGGTTTTGCAAATACAGCCACGAAATTCTAGAATTATCAGTTAAGCACTCAAAAGAAAGTATTTAGCTCAATAACTCACTTTGGGTCAAATGAATCAGACTTAATCCTAGCATGCTTAATGAACCAAGTTACAATCCTATCTCAAATCTTCATACAAGCATCACAATGTCGATTAACCACAGAATTCAATTAAGTCATATTTCGATTGTGAAAACCTTCAGCCATGAATTCAGAGACATGTTCATCCTAGACGTTAGGGGCATCCTAAGACTCAAACACTCAAAAAGACTATAAAACTAACTTTTTTGTTTTTTTTTTTTTTTTTAAACCGAAAAAAAAAATTCTGAAATAAAGGTGTAAACCCACCCCACACTTAGAATCTACATTGTCCTCAATGTAGGCAAAAAATATGGTATATAGACCCTAAATATGGGGGGCTACGAAAATAAGAGAAGGGTAAAATAAACAAACAAATAAAGACACAAGTACAATTCAACCGAAGCAAGTGAAGGGATAGAAATTTCAAACTCTCGTTGATGGCTCCTCCACAGCTTCGATTGAAATGGGTTGCCTCCCATGTAGCGCTTAATATTTATAGTCCTTCAGCCTGGACTCTTCTCCTTGTTCACACGTCATGGGGTGCCTCCTAGAGGGGTATCTCTTCCAATGTGTGCCCCACCAAGGACTCATAGTAGGGCTTGAGACGATGCCCATTTACCTTGAACTCCTTCCCGTCTTCTCACTCTTGATCTCTACAGCACCATGAGTAAACACATTTGTAACTATAAATGGACCAACCCAACGAGAACGAAGTTTACCCGGGAATAGCTTAAGTCTGGAATGGAATAACAGAACTTTCTGGCCCACTTGGAAGCTTTTTCCGCGAATCATTTTGTCATGGTAGGCCTTTGTCTTCTCCTTGTAGATCCATGAAGCATCGTAGGCCTCATTCCTTATCTCCTCAAGCTCATTTAGCTGTAGCTTCCTATGTAGGCCCGCTTCATCATAATCCATGTTGAACTTCTGGACAGCCCACCAAGCCTTGTGCTCTAGCTCCACTGGAAGGTGGCATGCCTTTCCGTAGGCCAACCTAAAGGGAGACATCCCAATAGGCGTCTTGTAGGCCGTTCTGTAGGCCCACAACGCATCATCCAATCTCTGGCTCCAATCCTTCCTTGTCGGGCCCACTGTCTTCTCAAGTATCCTCTTGATCTCCCTGTTGGATACCTCTGCTTGGCCACTGGTCTGAGGGTGGTAGGGCGTGGACACCTTATGGGTTACCCCATACTTCTTCAGCAAAGCCTCGATTGTACGGTTACAAAAGTGAGAACCTCCATCACTGATTAGCACACGTGGCACTCCAAACCTGGAAAATATGTTAGTTTTCAAGAAACCTGCAACCACTTTTGAATCGTTAGTCCTGGTGGCTTTTGCTTCCACCCACTTTGATACATAGTCCACAGCCAATAGTATATATAAACAACCATTAGACGAGGGAAATGGGCCCATAAAGTCAATGCCCCAAACATCAAAAATTTCTACATTTATTATTGGGCTCATGGGCATTTGATCTTTTGGGCCAAGATTACCAGTCCGTTGGCACCTATCACAAGAAATACAAAACAAGTTTGCATCCTTGAAGATAGTGGGCCAATAAAATCCACAATCTAAGACCTTCAAGGCTGTTCTACGAGGCCCAAAGTGGCCTCCACAAGCCTCACTATGGCAAAATGATAGAATTGACCTATGCTCAGACTCTGGGACACATCTCCTAATGACTTGGTCACTACAATGTTTCCATAAATAGGGCTCATCCCAAATAAAGTGCCTAGCCATTTTCTTCAATTTATCCTTACTAGCTTTGGAAAGTGTGTCAGGAAATGTCCTAGTGACTAAATAGTTAACTATATCCGCATACCAGGGCACACTAACCTCTATCCCAAAGAGCTGCTCATCTGGGAAAGTTTCCTGTAGGGGCTGGACGTCCTCCTCGTGTACTATCCTGCTCAAATGGTCCGCCACCACATTCTCGCTGCCCTTCTTGTCCTTGATCTCTAAGTCAAATTCCTGAAGCAACAGGATCCATCGAATTAATCTGGGCTTGGCCTCCTTCTTGATCATCAGAAATCTCAAGGCTGCATGGTCAGAGTAAACAATTACTTTAGAGTGCAATAAATAAGAACGAAACTTATCTAAAGCAAAGACTACAGCCAAGAGTTCTTTTTCAGTGGTGGAGTAGTTGAGCTGGGCGTCGTTGAGGGTCCGAGAAGCATAGTAAATAGCATAGGGCTTTTTATCCTTCCTCTGGCCCAACACAGCTCCAACAGCATAGTCTGATGCATCACACATAAGCTCGAAGGGTAGACTCCAATCCGGAGGGCATATGATGGGGGCCGTGGTCAACAACTCCTTGAGCTTTTCAAACGCCTTCTTGCAATCCTCATTGAACACAAAGGGTACGTCCTTTTGCAATAGGGCACACATAGGTCTCGCCACCTTGGAGAAGTCTTTGATGAACCGCCTATAAAATCCTGCATGGCCAAGAAAAGAGCGTACCTCCCTCACAGTTGTGGGGAGGGTAAGTGACGTACAAGATCAACCTTAGCCTTATCTACCTCAATGCCCCTATTAGATATTATGTGTCCTAACACTATTCCTTGTGTCACCATGAAGTGACACTTCTCCCAATTCAGCACAAGGTTAGTTTCTACACACCTCTCAAGTATCAATCCTAGATTCTCTAAACAAGTATCAAAATCTTTACCAAAGACACTAAAGTCGTCCATAAAGACTTCAATAATATTTTCAATGTATTCTGAGAAAATGGAAAGCATACATCTTTGGAAAGTACCTGGTGCGTTGCATAAGCCGAAGGGCATGCGCCTATAAGCAAAGGTCCCAAAGGGGCATGTGAAGGTCGTCTTCTCCTGATCCTCGTGGGCTATGCAGATCTGGTTGTACCCACTATATCCGTCCAAGAAGCAATAGTAGGAATGGCCCGCTAAGCGCTCCAACATCTGGTCAATAAAAGGCAAGGGCATATGATCCTTCCTTGTTGTGGCATTCAGCTTCCGGTAGTCGATACATACCCTGTGACCAGTGACTAATCTCTGGGGCACTAGCTCATTCTCCTCGTTCTTCACCACTGTCACCCCAGACTTCTTGGGCACCACTTGCACAGGAGAGACCCACTTACTATCAGAAATGGGGTAGATCACCCCACAATCTAGCAACTTGATCACCTCGTCTTGAACCACCTTCATCATGGGCGGATGTAGACGTCTTTGGGCTTCTCTTGTGGGCTTGGCGCCATCTTCTAATAGGATCCGGTGGACACACGTGGTTGGGCTGATCCCCTTGATATCTGCCAGAGTCCACCCAATGGCAGTCTTGTGCTTCTTCAACACGTCCACCAACTTTCTTTCTTGCTCTACCTCCAGCGTTGATGATATGATCACTGGGAGGGTCTCATTTTCTCCTAGGTACGCGTATTTCAAATGCTCAGGGAGTACCTTCAATTCCAACTTGGGTGCCTGAACAATAGAGGGTAGCATTTTATTAGTAGAAACCGGAATTGACAAATAGGAAATTGACCTCTTTATAGGTTGAGCCTCCAGTGAGGCCACAGTCTTGATCACTCTAGGCTCCTCAACATCCCACTCAACCTTGGGGATAGGTTCCCCATTTTCATCATATCCGACCCCCTCCTCTAGGGTCAGAGCCAATTCATCCTCAACCATTGCTTCAGAGAAAACCTGCGCGAGTGAATCAACTACATCAATAGCAAAGCAAGGTTTCAAATCAGAAACAGGGTACCTCATGGCTTCAAGAATGTTGAAGCGTATAACATCACCATCAAACTCCATGGTGAGAGTCCCTTTGTACACGTCGATTTTAGTTCTTGCAGTCCTCATAAAGGGACGCCCTAAAAGTAATGGAGTGGTATTTAGGGGCGATTCCTCCATGTCCAATACGTAGAAATCCGCAGGGAATATCAGATGGTTTACCTGCACAAGAACATCCTCAACATACCCTTGAGGGTATTTGTTAGACCTATCAGCAAGTTGAATGACAACATTATCCCTCTTAAGAGGGCCTAGACCTAAGGACACATACAAATTATAAGGCATAACATTTATGGATGCCCCTAAGTCTAACATCACATTTTCAAACCTGGTGTCACCAATGATACAGGGAACAGAAAAACTCCCTGGGTCCTTCAACTTTGGGGGTAGCTTCCTCTGGATAACGGCTGATACTGTTTCGCTCATTTTCACCACCTCCTTCTCTCTTGTCTGCCTCCTTGTGGTGCATAGCTCCTTCAAGAACTTGGCGTATTTAGGCACCTGTTTGATGCACTCAATCAAGGGCATGTTCACTTGAACCTTCTTGAAGATTTCCAAGATCTCTTGATCAGATTTATCTTTCTTCGTCTTGGCAAACCTGCTTGGGAAAGGTATAGAAACAACTGGGTTAGTCTTAACTAAACCACTAGAGTTAGGAATTGTACCTTTGGGTGCCTCAGCTTGGGGCAAGTCAACTTCCACCCTTGTTGTAGCTGGGTCCTTCTCAACATCCTTCTTAGACACCTCCACAACGTCTTCTTCTTCATTATGGGCCGCTTGGGCCTTCTTGTGGGCTTTGGGAGGGTCAACTAGTACGCGCCCACTCCTAGTGATGATGGCTTGGGCGTGCTCATTCCTTGGGTTAGGCACTGTGTTGCTTGGAAGTTTCCCTGTTTCAGCAATCCGGCCCATGAAATCCACCACTTGGCCCATTTGATTCTTGAGCTCTGCAATATCCTTTGAATGGGTTGCCTGTCCTACAACCAAAGCTTGAGTAGCCGTGTTAAGTTGTTGTTGCCCCGTAGCAAGGGACTTCAACAGTTCATCATAATTAGGGGCATTCAAAGTATTAGAAACAGGAGGTGGAGGGACAGAATTGGGAATACCAAAAGCTTGAGGTACCTGAGGCCTCAAAAACAAACCTGGTGGGCGCTGAGAATTCTGACCTGGGCCTTGAGGTGGTCGCAAGGTGTTATCATTGTTGGCCCAACGAAAGTTGGGGTGGTCTCTGAGCCCCGGATTGTAAGTATTTGAGTAAGGGTTGTACCTCGGGCCTCCTTGACCTCCTTGATACCCTAGGGCGTTAACAGATTCCCATTCTTCTGGAGAGGCAAGTTGGGGACATTTATCTGTGGGGTGCCCTTGAGTCGAGCACATCCCACACACTTGAGCCATTGCTCCTCCTCCATTAACGTTTAAGACTTGAGACAGCAAAGTAGACATCTTGTTGACCTTGTCTTCAAGAGCAGAGTTAGTGGACACCTCATGTACCCTCCGTTGAGAGGCAAGTACCCCCTCATATTGTTGATAGTTTAACGCACGATTAGTAAGTAGCACCTTGGCATCAGCAGGTGTCTTATCCATAAAGGATCCTCCAGCAGCAGCATCTAACAGACCACGCTCATTAGCGGTGAGTCCTTCATAAAAATAGGTAAGGAGGGACCCCTCACTCATCCCATGGTTAGGGCATGATGCTACAAGGCTCTTAAATCTATCCCAATAATTGCAGAAATTCTCCTCATGTCCTTGCGTGATTCCACTAATCTGCTTCCTCAAAACAGTGACCTTTGAGGCAGGAAAGTACTTCGTAAGGAACTCGCCCTTCATCCTATCCCAAGTGTTGATAGTCCCAGCAGGCAGCTCAAATAGCCAAGTCTTGGCCTTGTCCTCCAAAGTAAAGGGGAATGCCTTCATCTTCAAGATATTGATATCAGCTCCTTTAGGGCACATACTCCCACAGACAAACTCGAACTCCTTGAGATGCTTGTTGGTGTCTTCACTACTCATCCCATGAAACTTGGGTAGGTGATGCAGAAACCCACTCTTTAACTCAAAATCATCATTAAGCCCCTCTCCTGGTTCTGGATAGGCAATGCATAAGGGCGCAGCACCCCCACCTGTAGGATTAGACAGTTGCCTAATAGTCTCAGCCATTGGTGCCTGTACTTGCTCAACACGGGTGTGCTCTTCTGTATCTGCAACGTCCTCTTCAGTGACCTCCTCTTCTTCCTCTTCAAAGACTTGTTCTTCTCCTTCTTCAGAATGGTCAGGTTTGTTGATCTCCTCGGTTGATCTAGTTGAGGAGTTATAACCTGAATAGCTAGAGTCTTGAGAATCCCTCCTTTCTAGAGGAGGGCGGTCTGAAAAAGTGAGTTCTGCCCTTTGCCTAGCACGTTCCAATTTTTCAAAGAGCTCCTTAGTCTTATCAGAGACAGTGGACATTCATGGACCTTTAAGACCAAATCAAGTGTTAGTAACATATACAAGGTTCGAAATACAAACATTATGTCTTTCCTACTTTCTAAGTTACTTTTACATTTACATACTTAGGTACTGGAACAGAGGACCTCGTTTGTGCAATGGGACTATAGAACAGCTACCCTCGACAAAGTCATGTTTAATCCAATATACCTTAAGCAGGTCACACATCATTTTTTTTTTTATTTTTTTTTTATTATAAACATAGTTAATATCTCAATTGATTCCAAGTTGTAAGTCGAGCCCAATAGAAACCACTACTATTGGTGAGATACGATATAGAGATAGTCGCCCAGACATAAGTCTCTTTCCTTTGTTTCAGAAGGCAGAATGGCCAGATTAAGAGGTAAGTGAGAGGGAGGACTCATTTTAGTGATACTACGGAGGCTACTCCCTCATTGAGGTTTAGGCCCCTATCGGCTACTCCCACATAGTGGTTTACGCTCATTCTATAGTATCTCTGAGATCCAATTGAACCCATCACCCAGGGTCTCAACCTAAGACACCATCCGTATGCGCCCCTTACTCAGCTGGGAAATTAACTAATGTGTTAGACCGTTCTCCAAGTGCTAATAAAGGCCGCCCTCAACCTCAAGAGACCTGAGTAAGGTACTAATGAAGGGTTTAGGCCAATATTAACAAAAGGGCCCTTGTCTACTCATACGATTTTACACACTTACAACAATTAAGTATTTAGCTGAATTCATATCCACATACAATTTTACAACAATTAAGTAAATTAATCTAAATGAAACACATACAATTTACAATATGCTTAAAAAAACAACTTCTACAAATTGTACAACAATGATAAAAGACATGCTTAATTTTGTAACACTCATAAAACTTAAACTAAATCACAATTAAAGCTTGGCCTAACCGAAATCGCAATTTGTCACCATTCCACAAGTGTAGTACAAAAATTAGCATTCATTCTATATACAACAAAATCGATGACACTTTAAGTGCAAGGGATTTTAACAATCCCCGGCAACGGCGCCAAAAATTGATGCGGCTGAAATAGCCTCACAATTTAACCCTGCAAAATGTAGTTGTTAGTATAGGATAAGCAGGGATCGTTCAGTCCGGGGATTGTAGGGTACACCTACACAAAAAGGTCAATTAACAAATAAAAGAATAAAATGGGGGTTTTGGAATTTGGTTCCTAATCTACTTAAAATAAAAACAAAACAAATAAAACTATATACAATGATCGACTTCCCTAACCTAGACCAATACCACTCGAAAATTACTAAGTGTAAAAACAGAAAATCCATTTCAACATGCTACAAAAATGTGCCCACCTTAAATGCCTAGATAAGAGCCAAAATGAAAAGCCTCAGCGGATCAATCCATTTATCTGATTCGTTCTAATGTAGGTTTGGATCGGAAAAGTCCTTACCAAGCCTAATACTACTAAATTTCGAAAACACTCAGCGTAATTCTCTTAACTAGTAGTATCATCTAACCCTCGAATCAACTCACACGTGCAAATTAACCATTACACATAGAATTTAACACGTAATTTCCAGAATCGTTTAACCATTGAACATAGTTTTTACCACTTTTTAGAACTAATTGCTACTTGTTTAACTCAGCGCCTTAACAAATAACAATTACTCTTGGCAAATTAAGAAAACACACAAGAACTCTCACCGTTATTCTAGCATGCAAACTTATGAACTTAACTCTGAAAATTACCTAAACACATAAAAGGGCACAAGATTATAACATGCATCATAAAAGAATTCTCGAATTTAACTCAATAATAAACTGAAAATCTCAAAAATATTAATAAAAATATTCTGAAAATCTCATGTCTCCAATTACACAACTTGCAAATTGAAACACACAAAACCGAAACAAAAAATATAAGTAGAGTCATAGTTACACTTTGAAGCTTTCCTCAGCGGCTTAGCAACAAGGTGATGAACTCGTCTCTGCTATGGTGGTGGAGCGTCCTTGACTCAGCGCCTTAGAGCTTTGTAGATTGATGGATGGATGGTGTCACGGTCTTGTAGGAGATGAAGGTTTGAGGAGTGAATTGGGCAGTCTTGGAATGGTTTTTGGCTGGGAAGTGATAGGCAATGAATTATCTTGGTCAAGAAGTGATCTTGGCTGGGAAGTGATGCAAATTCAGTTCTGGACGTTGCCTATTTATAGGGGAGCATTGGTTGGCTTTCCCAACTGAAACGTCTTCTTTATGGCCTTAACTCCTCTCATAATGGGGCAATTCCTTTAATTTCCAAGCTGAAACATCTTTCTCTTATTTATTTTTCCAGCTGAAACATCTTTTTCTTTTATTCCTCAACTGAAAACGTCTTTTCTCCTTTATTCCCCAACTGAAAACGTCTTTCTCTTATTTATTTTCCAGCTGAAACATCTTTTTCTTTTATTCCTCAACTGAAAACATCTTTTCTCCTTTATTTCCCTTCTTCATTGCTTGGTCAAATATCTTAATGCTTTATTTTATGACTCCATCATTGCTGTTTCCAAGAGTTCAACCAGGCAACGTTTCCTACAACAAGCAGGAGAATATCAGAATTTTCTAGAGAAAATAAAGGGAAATTAAAATGTAAAGACCGCAAAAATAGTTGACAGTTAGGAATCCTGATCCAGCTAGGATTTTTCATGAATTTTACTTTTTCCGCCTATTTCACTCCAAACACTCAACAAGACTTTCAAAATGACTTAATGACTCAAAACACTAAACTAAGGGAGAAATAAGGCTAAAATGAGGCACATAATTAATAATATCGTCACACTTTTTTGCTCCTATCAGCTTCAAGGTTGGAGATGGATGATGGATGCTCACGGCTATGCTTCTTCTCCCTTGGCCTTGCTTGAACTCGTGGAGATGACTAGAGGATGGAGAAACTCACGGCTATGCTAAGAAGATTTTCTGATTTTTTTCTAAAGTGTAAATTGTATGGGGAAGAGGAACCTTTGACGTTGAGAAAGGGGGAGTTTTATATAGGAGCATGGCTAGGGTTCACAAAGCAATCAGAATTTTCCACATAGCTTCAACCAATGATAATTCGCCAAGTAAGCTTGTGATGTGGTCCAACCAATCATAGAATGCCAAGTAAGCCTTGTGATGTGTTCCAACCAATCAAAATTCTCTAAAATAACTCCCTAATATTTAATTGCCGAATTTCCTTGAAATTATTCTGATTTTCTTCATGAATTTCGGCCAACATTCCTTTAGGGAATTTAGGGATGAATCTGGACGCCTTTTGAGCTTTTCCTTGGTGCACACATATTTTCCTTCCATAAATATCTCCCTTGAATCTCTCTTGGCGTCATCTCCTTGATTATTTCTGATTTTCATGTTGGCAATCACACCAAATTATTCCTCCAACAATATTTCTTTCCATAAAAGTCTCCTAAGAAAATCTCTCCTTGAAATCCTCAATCAATCATCTTTAATT
This sequence comes from Rosa chinensis, assembly GCF_002994745.2. Lineage (NCBI taxonomy): Eukaryota > Viridiplantae > Streptophyta > Magnoliopsida > Rosales > Rosaceae > Rosa > Rosa chinensis. Next base: position 49,749,115 of record NC_037092.1, read on the forward strand.
CCCACATTGTCACCTTGTTTTTCCTTGTCATCTTCATGAAGCTTCTCGTTCCATTTATGAACTCAATTCAGCTTATTTATTCCAAAGACCTGAAAATAGAAGATTTCTAAAATAAGAAATGGAAACTTTCCTAAACTAAAATGGAAACTTTCTAAAAATGGAAAATAGAAACTATAAAACGGAAACTTTCTACAATTAGGAACTTTCCCAATCAAAGAATGGAAACTTCCCTAAACAGAGTTTTATTAAGGAAATAACGCAGAAAATATAGGGAAATAACAGTTAAAACGTCGCATTAAAATGCTCCTATCAACAACATTTTATTTTTGAGTTTGTTATAAAAATAGTTAATATCTCAACTGATTCCAAGTTGTATGTCGATCCCAATAGAAACCACTACTATTGGTGAGATACGATATAGGGATAGTCGCCTAGACATAAGTCTCTTTCCTTTGTTTCAGAAGGCCAGATGGCCAGATTAAGAGGTAAGTGAGAGGGAGGACTCATTTTGGTGATACTACGGAGGCTACTCCCTCATTGAGGTTTAGGCCCCTTTCGGCTACTCCCACATTGTGGTTTACGCTCATTCTATAGTATCTCTGAGATCCAATTGAACCCATCACCCAGGGTCCCAATCTAAGACACCATCCATATGCGCCCCTTACTCAGCTGGGAAATTAACTCATGTGTTAGACCGTTCTCCAAGTGCTAATAAAGGCCGCCCTCAACCTCAAGAGACCTTAGCAAGGTACTCATGAAGGGTTAAGGCCAATATTAACAAAAGGGCCCTTGTCTACTCATACGATTTTACACACTTGCAACAATTAAGTATTTAACGAAATTCATAACAACCTAAGTAAATTAATCTAAGTGAAACATAAACAATTTACAAGATACTAAAAAAAACTTGTACAAATTGCACAACAATTATAAAAGACATGCTTAATTTAGTAACACTCATAAAACTTAAACTAAATCACAATTATAGCTTGGCCTAGCAAAAATCGCAATTTGTCACCATTCCACAAGTGTAGTACAAAAATTTAGCATGCATTCTATATAAATACAAAATTAATGACACTTTAAGTGCTAGAGATTTTAACAATCCCCGGCAACGGCGCCAAAAATTGATGGGGCTGAAATAGCCTCACAATTTAACCCTGCAAAATGTAGTTGTCAGTATAGGATAAGCAGAGATCGTTCAGTCCCGGGATTGTAGGGTACACCTACACTAAGAGGTCAATAAACAAATAAAAGAATAAAATGGGGGGTTTTGAGATTTGGTTCTAATCTACTTAAAATAAAAACAAAACAAATAAAATTATGTACAATGATCGACTTCCGTAACCTAGACCACTACCACTCGAAAATTACTAAGTGTAAAAACAGAAAATTCATTTCAACATGCAACAAAAACGTGCCCATCTTAAATGCTAGATAAGAGCCCAAATGAAAAGCTGTCACGGTCCATTCCATTACTCAGCAATTAACACGTAATTTCCAGTATCATTCAATCATTAAAGCATGATTTTTACCACTCTTTAGAACTAATTACTACTTGTTTAACTCAGCGTCTTAACAAATAATAATTACTCTTGGCAAATTAAGCAAACACACATGAATACTCAGCGTGATTCTAGCATGCAAACTTATTAACCTAACTCTGAAAATTATCTAAACACATAAAACGGCACAAGATTATAACATGCATCGTGAAAGAATTCTCGAAATTAACTCAATAATAAACTGGAAATCTCAAAAATATTAACAAAAATATTCTGAAAATCTCATGTCTCCAATTACACAACTCACAAATCCAAACACACAAAACCGAAACAATAATTATAAGTAGAGTCATAATTACACTTTTGAAGCTTTCCTCAGCGGCTTAGCAACAAGGTGATGAACTCGTCTCTGCTATGGTGGTGGTGGAGCGTCCTTGACTCAGCGCCTAAGAACTCGTAGATTGATGGAAGGATGGTGGTCACGGCCTTGTATGTGATGGAGGTTTGAGAAGTGAATTGGGTAGAGCTATGGAATAATTTTCAGCTAGGAACTGATAAGCTAGGAAGTGATCTTGGTCAGGAAGTGATCTTGGTCAGGAAGTGATGATTTTGGAGTAGAGAATGGCTGCTATTTATAGTGGAATTCTCATCTCTTGTGATGCAATCATGGCCAATCATCTTGAGGTGATTTCTCCTCCAAATTTGCTTGATTTTCTCTTGACAAAGTCATGAATTTTCTGATTTCTTTTCCCCTTAATGGCTCGTTGTATATGCCTTGAATAGTGACCAGATACATCCCTTATTCTTCTCCTTTGATTTGCACTAATTTCTTCCAAGAATTGTGCACACAATAAACTCCTACAATCAAGAAAAATCAGAATTTAATTAGAGTTTATAATCAATAAGAAATCAGATAATTAGGAATAAATATTGATTAAAAACAATCCATTTTATCTCCTCGAATTCTTCCTGATTAATCCTTCAATTTTTCTTGATTTCATCACTCAAGAGTTTCTAATGGAATGGACTCTCATTAAAATAGGAAAATCAGAAATAGAAAAGTTTAAAAGAAGAAAGTTCCCAAAACAAAATAGGAAATATTTCCTAAAATGAAAGAGGAAAGTTTCTAAAATGACTTGTCCTTAATTTACTCTCATTTCTGCTCTTTTTTACCTCTTTTCACCATTTTCGACCATGAAGTAGCTAAAAACACAAACTATATTATAATTATTAATTTTAAGAGAATAACTTAGCTAAATGAGGAAAAATACATATTAAAAACGTCACACTTTGTGCTCCTATCAACATGTTTCCTTGAGCACATCTTCATGGAGTGTGACGCCATCCTTGGTGTATCCCACTCCTTACTCGAGTGTGGTGACCAAAGTATCCTTATTCATGATATCAAACATTTCCTGTGCAAGATTGTCCAGAATATCAATAGAAAAACAATCATGAACATCAAGGGGATACCTCATAGCTTCAAATATGTTGAAGCCAATAATGTCACCATCAAATTCCATGGTGAGAGAGCCATCATACACATCTATCTTGGTCCTGGCCGTCCTTAAGAAAGGGCGACCCAATAGCAATGGCGTTGAACTCACTGGGGAGTCCTCCATCTCCAACACATAGAAGTCAGCTGGAAAGAAAAGATGATTAACCTGCACAAGGACATCTTCCAACAAACCTCTAGGGTATGCATTAGACCTGTCAGCTAACTGAATGATAACATTATTAGATTTAAGCTCACCTAGACCTAGGGTTTCATAAACAGAATAGGGCATGACGTTCACAGATGCCCCTAAGTCTAACATAGCATTCTCAAACCTAGAGTTACCAATAGTGCATGGAATAGTAAAACTTCCAGGATCCTTGCATTTGTGGGGTAGTTTCCTCTGAATTAAGGCAGATACGTTCTCACTTACCTTGACTACCTCCTTCTCACCTTTATTTCTCCTTGAGGTACAAAGCTCTTTCAAGAACTTAGCATACCTAGGCACTTGCTTGATAGCCTCAAGGAGGGGTAGATTAACTTGCACCTTCTTGAAAGTTTCCAAGATAGCTTGGTCACTTTCATCCTTCTTCGACTTAGCAAATCTGCGTGGAAAGGGCATACAAGACGAAGAAGGATTAGCAATAACCGAATTAGACAAGTTAGAATCATTACCTTTAGGTTTCGGTTTTGCTTTAGAAGGGGAGGACGTCCTAGTTTCTTCTTTGGACGTTGCAGGGTCCTTTTCAAGGCTCTTCTTGGTAGCTTCTTGTTCCTCCTCAACTTCAATGGCCACTTGAGCCTCCTTGGCTTTCTTAGGGTGATCCACAAACACCTTTCCACTCCTAGTAGTCACCAAAGATGCATTCTCCACATTTCCCTTAGGATTTCGTATGGTGTTACTAGGGAGTTTCCCAGTTTCATGAATCTTGCTCATAAAGTCCACAACTTGACCCATTTGGTTCTTAAGATCTGCAATGTCTTTGGTGTGGGTCTGTTGTCCTTGAACCAAAGCTTGAGTAGAACTGGTGAGAGCTTCAAACATCTTATCATAGTTAACGCCTTGATTTGAACTCCCTGAAGCATGTTGGTTTTGCATGTAGGGCCTTTGGAATGGTGGTCCTTGATGTCCTTGAAAAGATGGCCCTTGGAATGATGGTGGTGCTTGAGGACGTTGGAAACTTCCTCCAAGGGGATTTTGAGTGTTTTCATTGTTTGTCCACTTGAAGTTGGGGTGGTCCCTCCATCCAGGATTGTAAGTGTTTGAGTACGGATCATATCTTGGACGTTGAGGGCCCCCATGATTTCCTTGGTAGCCTCCAATGGCGTTCAATGATTCCCATCCTCCACTCTCTGATAACTGAGGGCATTGATCAGTCTCATGCCCTTGCATAGAACACACTCCACAAGCTTGCAATATTCCCTTTGCACTCACAACTTGATCCATGAGAAGGGTGAGTTTATTTAATCTATCCTCAATGACCGAAGTACCTATCTCACTCACCTTCCTGGTTGTGAGGCCCACACCCTCATACTGTTGGGCATTCTTTGCTCTATTCTCAATCATAGCTCGCCCTTCAGTAGGTGACTTATCCACAAAGGCTCCCCCAGCTGCAGCATCTAACATGTCACGTTCCAAGGGTAGGAGACCTTCATAAAAACAAGTAAGCAAGGTTTCTTCCTTCATCTGATGTTGAGGACATTGTGCAATCAAGGATGAGAACCTCTCATAATAAGCGGAATAAGATTCATCTTGAGCTTGCTTGATTCCACTTATCTTCTTTCTGAGTGTGATGATCTTGGAAGCTGGGAAGTACTTCTCTAAGAATGCCTTCATCATAGTGTTCCAAGAAGTAATTCTTCCAGAGGGAAGTTCATAGAGCCAATCCTTGGCACGGTCAGCTAGAGAAAAGGGAAAAGCCTTCATCTTAAGGATATTCTCATCCGCTCCTTGTGGTAACATGTTGATACACACAGACTGAAATTCCCTAAGATGCTTGTTGGCATCTTCCATATTGAGGCCATGGAACGTTGGAAGTCTATGAAGCAATCCACTCTTCAGCTCAAAATCCGCAGTCTTTCCTGGGGCAGGTGCAGGGTACACAATACTTGTAGGAAGTCCTTCTTGAACCACAGATGAAGAGAGTTCTCTAATAGAGGCCATTCTAACGTTTTCTTCAGGGGGTGGTGAACCAGGTGGTGAATTCTGAGGTGTAAGTGAGTTGGACGAAACGCTAGGTGATACTGACCCTTCAGAAGGAAACAGCCTCCTCCCTTGATCGTTAACTGTGTATTCCTTGTATGTTGGAGAAGAGGGCTTTTTGTACTCAAGTAGTGAAGAGTTCTTCAAACGAGCGAGCCTTGCTTCAATTTCTTTGACTGTAGAAGGTCTAGAAGGCTCGGTCATTCATAGAGATCTTGAACATTTTTTAAAAAAAATTAGAGAAGTTAGTAAATTGTATAGTGAACTAAATACAAGTGAATGATTTATACATAAACGTCACTATTCACGAGTCACTATTCACGATTTACTATTCACGAATTTACAAGTATAAAGAGAAGTATAAATTACAAAAATTTCACAAAGTATGATGTTACATATATATACAAATTTTAGTTAGGGTATGGCATAGTTAATAAAAGTTTGAATCCCATTATAAGCCCTTAACCAAAGTTTAGACGTGCGGCCCAAGGGCTCGATCCTTAATACTAGTCGCCCTCCTCAATCTTTTGGTAACTCTTTTCACATAGAGCCAGGTAGCAAAGGAACGATTTTGGCGGAGCTCAGCTCACTTGTTTAGCAGGGGACGAGACCCTTTGCTAGCACTTCTCGTATCCAATCAACCTAGACACCCTATGCTACTAAGGTGCGCCACATGAAAGAGAAGGGTGCAAGACTAATGTCAAAGACAAAGTCCTTCACCTATTCCATTATGGTCAAAAACTTATAATAAAATTCATACTCTCAAAAACCTGATTTTTACTATTCACGAAAATTTTATACAATTTTCTTTTCTTTTCTTTTATTCACAATTGTTTTCAACACTTAGGTACGGGAACAGGGAGTCTCGATGTGCAATGGGACTGAAACAGCTACCCTTTTCAAGACTATGTTTAATCCAATATACCTTAGTGCATCACAACATTTTCTTTTGTTATACATATCATTGGTTTCGAATTAAATCCCAAGTGGTAAATCAAGTGGACGTGCGGCCCAAGTATAGTTGTCTCGACACAAAGTCCCTCCTACATCCTTTGGGCAACCTTACTGAAATGGCCAGGTAGGGGAGGGCGAACACAAGAGGTAGAATCCATTTTGGCATGAGCTACTCCCACAATGTGGTTTAGGCCCATTTGTAAGCACTTCTGGATCCAAAACCCGTTATGAACGTTGTCCCCTTCCTAGACACCATCCCACATAGGCTATACTTACTTAGATGAAAAAGGTCCTAGGTGTGAAGACAGTTCAATGAATATTAATAAAAACCGCCCTCAACCTTAAGGGACCTGAACTAGGTACCAATAAGGGGTTTAGGTCAATATTAATAAACACGACTTCACCTATTCCTCTTTAATTTACAACTCACAATAAAACTCGTATTCAATAATATAAATAACAACCTAAGTATTTTCTTTACTAAATTTCGATCACAATATGAACATATATATAATATTTACGAAAACAACAATATTCACAATGCAACAAGTGATTTTTCAATCCCCGGCAACGGCGCCAAAAATTGATACGCTCAAAGCAAACATATAATTTAACCCTAGAAATATCATTAGTAGTATAAGCAAGTAGGGATCGTTCTATTCCGGGGATTGAGGGTACACCTGTCAATGTAAGACAATTTAAACAATTAAAATAAAACAAAGTATCATATTCACACAAATACATATTATTTACGAATTCAAAGGGGTTTTAGGGTTTGGTTTTCGAAAATTAAAAACAAGAATTAAAACTAAGCATAAACAAAAACACAAATACAAGAATGAAATGTAAGAAACAAAGATTAAAACCAGGTTCATGATTAAATTCGAATTAACTTTATATTGTTCTTCCAAGTCATGTGAAAGGAGTTGATCATGTGAAACATTAGAAAGCAAACGAATTCCCATATTTTACTTTCAACGCTAATTAATCTAAGTGAAAGCACAAAGACTAATCCTATCAAACATGTAATCAAGCCCTAGAAAGCTAGTCAATCATACATATTCAACGCAAGAAGCATCAAGAAAGGCTATCAACTCAAGTGCACAACTTAGTATGAATAAGTTCACCTAATTGCAATCCTCTTCAATTGAATTCGATTTTTGTCCAAAACCTTTACTACTTTCGATTCAAGTTACACAAAACAAAAAGTTGATTTCATGTTCTTAAATCTAGCACCACTCATACATAAACCCTAAGAGTTTCGAACCAATTAAGATTAACATACAAGAGATATCTATAAAGCAAATTCAATCGAACAATCACACATAAGCAACTTTGGAATCACAACATAGAAATCGAAAATCCTTAATCAATCATAAATTTTCAGAATATAAACCTTGTTCAAACATCAATGTTAACTAGAACAACATCCAACGAAATCAAACAAGGAGAATCAAAAGTGATTACAAGAAAGAAGGTTGAATTACACCGTGAATGGAGAGATGGATGAATAACTTGAACAATAAACGAATGAAGCTTGAAAGCAAGCTTCAAAGTGCACGGCTTCAAGGTGGAATGGATGATGATGCTCACGGCCTAAGCTTGCTTCTTCCTTCCTTGCTTGAAAACGCCAAAAGTTGAACTAGAGAATGGAGAGAGCTTCCGCGCGTAGAGAGAATTTTCTGAATTGTGAAGTGTGTCTTGAAACGTCTAGGGTGAGTGTATATATAGGGAACGGCATGTCTTGGCTTCCAAGCCGTGAGTTTTCTGATTTATTTACCAAGGAATTAAATTAATAATTCCACATGCCTTCCACCAATGAGAAATTGCCAAGTAAGCCCTAGTGTGTCATCCAACCAATCATAAAACTCCAAGAAGATACCCTAATATATTCTTGCCGAAATTCCTTGAATATTTTCTGATTTTCTTCTTGTATTTTCGGCCAAAATATACTTAGGGTTTCTAGGAATGAATCTAGACGCCATTTGGTGCTTTTTCTTGATTTCTTTCCATAAATTCCACCCTAGAAAATCTCTTGCGTAATCTTTTATTCTCCCTTGATATTTCACGCCACTTTTCTCTCCTCCCTTTAGTTTTCACGGCAAAGCATCCCTAGGGTTTCCTCCATGCGTCACAAACCCTAATTCCATGGGCTTTGATGGGCCTTGATCCATTTTGCCGAAAATCCATAGAGTTCTTGGGCCTCGTTGCTTCAACTTCAAGCCTTCTCATCTCCAACGCCAAAACACATTATTTTTCCATTTCTTTTTCATGGTTGCGTTGGAAACTTGCTCGGGAAGCCTTCCTCCATTTCGCAGGGTTTCCTAGTTGGATTAGGAAAGCTTATTTCTTCATTTCTGCTCAATTGTGTGGCCCAATTCTTCTCATATTTGTTCGTCTTGACGTTCGCAAGCTCCTCTTTCCATTCGTGCGTTCATTTCCACTTTTTAGCTCGGAGGTCCTGAAAATAGAAACTAATATGAAAAAATGGAAACTTACCTAATTTGAAAAATAGAAACTTTCTAAAATTTAGAAATGGAAAGTTTCTAAAAATGAAAAATAGAAACTTTCCAGAAATGAGAAATGAGAAATGAGAAATGAAAAATGAGAAATGAAGAATGAGAAATGAGAAATGAGAAATGAAAAATGAGAAATGAAGACAAAAATGGAAACTTTCTACAATAAGGAACTTTCCCAATCAAAGAATGGAAACTTTCCCAAACAGGGATTTTTCAAGGAAATGGCGCAGAAAAATGTAAGGAAATACAATTAAAACGTCGCATTAAAATGCTCCTATCACTTAGCAACAAGGTGATGAACTTGTCTCTACTATGGTGGTGGAGCGTCCTTGACTCAGCGCCTTAGAGCTTTGTAGCAAAAATTGATGCGGCTGAAATAGCCTCACAATTTAACCCTGCAAAATGTAGTTGTCAGTATAGGATAAGCAGGGATCGTTCAGTCCGGGGATTGTAGGGTACACCTACACAAAAAGGTCAATTAACAAATAAAAGAATAAAATGGGGGGTTTTGAAAGTTGGTTTCTAATCTACTTAAAATAAAAACAAAACAAATAAAACTATATACAATGATCGACTTCCCTAACCTAGACCAATACCACTCAGAAATTACTAAGTGTAAAAACAGAAAATTCATTTCAACATGCTACAAAAATGTACCCATCTTAAATGCCTAGATAAGAGCCCAAATGAAAAGCCTCAGCGGATCAATCCATTTATCTGATTCGTTCTAATGTAGGATTGGATCGGAAAAGTCCTTACCAAGCCTAATACTACTAATTTTCGAAAACAATCAGCGTAATTCTCTTAACTAGTAGTATTATCTAACCCTCGAATCAACTCACACGTGCAAATTAACCATTAGACATAGAATTTAACACGTAATTTCCAGAATCGTTTAACCATTGAACATAGTTTTTACCACTTTTTAGAACTAATTGCTACTTGTTTAACTCAGCGCCTTAACAAATAACAATTACTCTTGGCAAATTAAGAAAACACACAAGAACTCTCACCATTATTCTAGCATGCAAACTTATTAACCTAACTCTGAAAATTACCTAAACACGTAAAAGGGCACAAGATTGTAACATGCATCATAAAAGAATTCTCGAAATTAACTCAATAATAAACTGAAAATCTCAAAAATATTAACAAAAATATTCTGAAAATTTCATGTCTCCAATTACACAACTCACAAATTGAAACACACAAAACCGAAACAAAAATTATAAGTAGAGTCATAGTTACACTTTGAAGCTTTCCTCAGCGGCTTAGCAACACGGTGATGAACTCGTCTCAGCGATGGTGGTGGAGCGTCCTTGACTCAGCGCCTTAGAGCTTTGTAGATTGATGGATGGATGGTGTCACGGTCTTGTAGGTGATGGAAGTTTAAGGAGTGAATTGGGCAGTCTTGGAATGGTTTTTGGCCAGGAAGTGATAGGCCGGGAAGTGATGCAAATTCAGTTCTGGACGTTGCCTATTTATAGGGGAGCATTTGTTGGCTTTACCAACTGAAACGTCTCCTTTATGGCCTTAACTCCTCTCATAATGGGGCAATTCCTTTAATTTCCGAGCTGAAACGTCTTCCTCTTATTTATTTTTCAGCTGAAACATCTTTCTCTTTTATTCCTCAACTGAAAACGTCTTTTCTTCTTTATTTCCCTTCTTCATTGCTTGGTCAAATATCTTAATGCTTTATTTTATGACTCTATCATTGCTGTTTCCAAGAGTTTAACCAGGCAACGTTTCCTACAACAACCAGGAGAATATCAGAATTTTCTAGAGAAAATAAAGGGAATTAAAATGTTAAAGACCGCAAAAACAGTTGACAGTTAGGAATCCTGATCCAGCTAGGATTTTTCATGAATTTTACTTTTTTCGCCTATTTCACTCCAAACACTCAACAAGACTCTCAAAATGACTTACTGACTCAAGACACTAAACTTAAGGGAGAAACAAAGCTAAAATGGGGCACATATTCAATAATATTGTCACACTTTTTGGTCCTATCAATTGATGGATATCCGGTGGTCACGGTCTTGTAAGATATGGAGGTTTGAGGAGTGAATTGGGTAGTCTTGGAATGATCTTGGCTGGGAAGTGATGCAAATTCAGTTCTGGACGTTGTCTATTTATAGGGGAGCATTGGTTGGCTTTTGTCGATCATACCCTTCATCATTGGACGGATGAGATTGCACCGTATTTCCTTTAATTTTACAGCTGAAACATCTTTCTCCTTTAAGGCCTTAACTCCTCTCATAATGGGGCAATTCCTTTAATTTCCAAGCTGAAACATCTTTTTCTTATTTATTTTTCAGTTGAAACATCTTTCTCTTTTATTCTTCAACTGAAAACATCTTTCTCCTTTATTCCCCAACTGAAAACGTCTTTCTCCTTTATTCCCCAACTGAAAACATCTTTCTCCTTTATTCCCCTTCTTCATTGCTTGGTCAAATATCTTAATGCTTTATTTTATGACTCCATCATTGCTGTTTCCAAGAGTTCAACCAGGCAATGTTTCCTACAACAAGCAGGAGAATATCAGAATTTTCTAGAGAAAATAAAATGTAAAGACCGCAAAAACAGTTGATAGTTAGGAATCCTGATCCAGCTAGGATTTTTCATGAATTTTACTTTTTCCGCCTATTTCACTCCAAACACTCAACAAGACTCTAAAAACGACTCAATGACTAAAAACACTAAACTTAAGGGAGAAACAAGGCTAAAATGGGGCACATATTCAATAATATCGTCACACTTTTTGCTCCTATCAACTACCCCACACTTAGCTTTTGCTAGTCCCTTAGCAAAACAAAACAACGACTCAACAAAAAACAAGTAAATGACTCTATTGCTCCTAACTGTTGTCTCAGAGACTCCAAACTCATGGCTTTCACGTTAAACACTTAATCAAAATCGCATAGATAATTCCATGGTTAATAAACATGTGACACTCATATGACTAAGCAAGATATGGAGAACTTAAGTTATATAGTGAATGATAGCATGTTTCGAACAAGTCCAATCCAAACTCACAAGGCATACTCTCGATTTTTCTCTCAGAAATGGCTATGCTTAAAAGCTTCACACTCAAGTATATGCAAGAGAACATATTGTAAGGCAACAAACATCTTGCATATTTCATCAATAAAAGCATTTTGTGAAGATTTATTAAAGACCTCATGAAATGACTAAGTGCACAAATGGACCTAAACCATAAGCTCGACTGCGTAACTGACTCCACTAACCAAAGACTGCCCATCTCAAGGATCAAGTACGCACTTAAAACAGGTTGTAATGGGGCTAAGCTAGGGTTTTCGAAATGAAGATTAAGGATACAAAAATCCTAAGGACCTAGCAGAGCATATATGGACCACCTTATGTCATCTTTTTTGTACGCCAAATATCATTGTTTTGGGCTAAACCTTCACTCTAACCAACATGGGAATGGACAAAGGCATAATTTTCAACTTTGAGCCTTCTACAAATTTGAAAGTCCAAAACCACACTTCAACAATTTCCCAAGAGTTTTCTTTTCAATTTTTCTTCTCTTTTGCCGTTTTTCTTTCTTTCTTTCTTTCTTTTTTTTTTTTTTTTCATTTTCTTTCATTCATTTTTCACGGCAATCTTCTTTCTTTTTCTTGGTTTTTCCCCACCCCACACTTGTCTTTCATCGTCACCCCTACACTATGTCATGCTCTACTAAGTCCCTAAGACAAGGGTAGAGATATCCTGTACTAAGCTCATGGTAGGGTAGTGAGGGTGATGAAACAAAGGTTTTCAACATAGGCTCAAAAGGGTTCATTCTAAGGAGTCCCACGACGGGCACAATTGGGGACACATGCTTGTTTGGCTATGGTGGTTACCCTAATGCCTTCTATCCTATCCAGGATCAGTGCATATTATGGCATACAAGTTTTGACAGTCACAACAGCCGAGTTCTAGTACTCTCTAGTCCATTAAAATCTACGGCACATGATCATTGGATTTTCAAAGAATGATGAGGTTTTGCAAATACAGCCATGAAATTATGAATTTATCAATAAGCACTCGAAAAGAAGGTATTTTAGCTCAACAGCTCACTTAGGGTCAAATGAATCAGACTTAATCCTAGCATGCTTAATGAACCAAGTTACAATCCTATCTCAAATCTTCATACAAGCATCACAACGTCGATTAACCACAGAATTCAATTAAGTCCTATTTCGATTGTGAAAACCTTCAGCCATGAATTCAGAGACATGTTCATCCTAGACGTTAGGAGCATCCTAAGACTCAAACACACAAAAAGATTATAAAACTAACTTCTTTTTTTTTTTTTAGGTATAAACTGATTTAAAGGTGTAAACCCACCCCACACTTAGAATCTACATTGTCCTCAATGTAGGCAAAAAAATATGGTATATAGACCCTAAATATGGGGGGCTACGAAAATAAGGGAAAGGTAAAATAAACAAACAAACCAAGACACATGTACAATTCAACCTAAGCAAGTGAAGGGATAGAAATGTCAAACTCTCGTTGATGGCTCCTTCACAGCTTCGGTTGAAATGGGTTGCCTCCCATGCAGCGCTTAATATTTATAGTCCTTCAGCCTGGACTTTTCTCCTTGTTCACACGTGCTCATTCCTTGGGTTGGGCACCGTGTTACTTGGTGGCTTCCCTGTTTCAGCAATCCGACCCATGAAATCCACCACTTGGCCCATTTGATTCTTGAGCTCCGCAATATCCTTTGAATGGGTCGCCTGTCCTTCAATCAAAGCTTGAGTAGCTGTGTTAAGTTGTTGTTGCCCCACAGCAAGGGACTTCAACAGTTCATCATAATTAGGGGCACTCAAAGTATTAGAAACAGGAGGTGGATTGACAGAATTGGGAATACCAAAAGTTTGAGGTACCTGAGGCCTCAAAAACAAGCCTGGTGGGCGCTGAGAATTCTGACCTGGGCCTTGAGGTGGTCTCAAGGTGTTATCATTGTTGGCCCAACTAAAGTTGGGGTGGTCTCTGAGCCCAGGATTGTATGTATTAGAGTAAGGGTTGTACCTCGGGCCTCCTTGACCTCCTTGATACCCTAGGGCATTAACAGATTCCCATCCTTCTGGAGAGGCAAGCTGGGGACATTTATCTGTGGGGTGCCCTTGAGTCGAGCACATCCCACACACTTGAGTCATTGCTCCTCCTCCATTAACGTTTAAGACTTGAGACAACAGAGTAGACATCTTGTTGACCTTGTCTTCAAGAGCAAAGTTAGTGGACACCTCATGTACCCTCCGTTGAGAGGAAAGCACCCCCTCATATTGTTGATAGTTTAGTGCACGATTAGTAAGTAGCACCTTGGCATCAGCAGGTGTCTTATCCATAAAAGATCCTCCAGCAGCAGCATCTAAAAGACCACGCTCATTAGCGGTGAGTCCTTCATAAAAATAGGTTAGGAGGGACCCCTCACTCATCCCATGGTTAGGGCATGATGCTACAAGGCTCTTAAATCTATCCCAATAATTGCAGAAATTCTCCTCATGTCCTTGCGTGATTCCACTAATCTGCTTCCTCAAAACAGTGACCTTTGAGGCAGGAAAGTACTTCGTAAGGAACTCGCCCTTCATCCTATCCCAAAGTGTTGATAGTCCCAGCAGGCAGCTCAAATAGCCAAGTCTTGGCCTTGTCCTCCAAAGTAAAGGGAAATGCCTTCATCTTCAAGATATTGATATCAGCTCCTTTAGGGCACATACTCCCACAGACAAACTCGAACTCCTTGAGATGCTTATTGGTGTCTTCACTACTCATCCCATGAAACTTGGGTAGGTGATGCAGAAACCCACTCTTTAACTCAAAATCATCATTAAGCCTCTCTCCTGGTTCTGGATAGGCAATGCATAAGGGCGCAGCACCCCCACCTGTAGGATTGGATAGTTGCCTAATAGTCTCAGCCATTGGTGCCTGTACTTGCTCAACACGGGCGTGCTCTTCCTCTTCTTCCTCTTCAATGACCTCCTCTTCTTCCTCTTCCAAGACTTGTTCTTCTCCTTCTTCAGAATGGTCAGGTTTGTTGATCTCCTCGGTTGATCTAATTGAGGAGTTATAACCTGAATAGCTAGAGTCCTGAGAATCCCTCTGTCACGCCCCTGATTTTTACACACATGAAAATCGATATATATAACCCCATAATTATATATGCGTGAACGTCCAGTCATCAATACAAATACCTGAAATCTTTTTCCCTTAACTTGCACACATATTGATGCCCTGAACCCTCAAAGTTAATATACACTCGCATCCAAAGAGTTATATATTACACAAGCTTACGAATTAAATTGTCAACAACAAAATAAAACGTAAAGGCTGCTCAGAGTAACTATACAACGGAAGTCCTTATCAAAAGTAAAGTCACAAAGGTGGCTTCCTACCGTAAAGCTGCTAGCTTGCTGCCTCAACCTCGATTTTTTCCTAACCTGCAGGATTAACCCCTACACCGTTGGAATGGTGCACCGGGTTGCCACACAACAAACCCGGTAAGCTTTTGCAAGCCCGTATGAGTAACTCAAAACACACATGCACAACTCACGCCAAAAACGAGGAAAAACTTTCAACTCGCGAATAAAGAAAACATACCATGCTTCCAAAATCAATACTCTTTTCCCAAAAGAAACAACGAAAGTCACATCGTGACAAAATCATATAAATCGTTAACCTAACAATTCAAATATGATAAATTGATCCAACCTGGATAAAACAACAAATCGGTCCAACCTGGACAAAACAATAAATAGGCCCAACCTGGACAAAGCAACAAATAGGTCCAACCTGGACAAAACAACAAATAGGTCCAACCTGGACAAAGCATCAACACAAATAAATCATACCTATTGTTAACCTAACAAGTAGAATATGATAAATCGATCCAACCTGGATAAAACAACAAATCGGTCCAACCTGGACAAAATATGTACCCAGGAGTCTTAAGTAACCTACTTAGATCCCTAAGGTACGATGGCAGACAGACTAGAGCTCTAACTGAATCGTAACCTGTCACCCGGCCAAGGTTCAATCTTACGATATAATATTGCCATGAGGATGCAACCTGCAACCCTGGATCCTTAGGCCAACCTGACCCTCAGATCAAAACGTTAAATCAACCCAAAAGGAGAAATCACAACCTGTGACTCTCAAATCCTCAGACCACCAGTCGTCAGATCAAAACGTTAAATCAATTCAAAAGGAGAAATCACAACCTGTGACTCTCAAATCCTCAAACACTTTTCAAAACAATAGAAATATCATTTCCCACCAATTGTTTTCCAAAAGCCACAACCCAAAACAATAAAAAGCATCGTTTCATGCATATTGTTTCACAAATCCACAACTAATACATGAATACGTATGTATATATATACATCCCATAATATATATATACACACACATAGTCATCTACACGGAAATGTCACTAATACCATCTACAGTTTGCAGTTAACCAATTAACTCTCAAAACAATAAGGGTATTCCCGTTCGTGAAATGAACTTCGTGAGATTACTCACCTCGAACTCCTGCTGCGTCTTCAATACAGAACCGAACCAAACTATCACCAACAACTCGTTCAAATACTTCGTCAAGTACCTAATCACATACGGTTCCAACTTAGTAACGATTTATATTTGATTTAAGTTCGAAACCCCTGTTTTGAACTAAAATCCCCCCAAAGTGGTGCCAATCGAGGCGAAACCACATCCGAGACCTCCCAACGTCTCTGGGATACGCCCACGATCGATGTGACCAAACCACAAGTCGATCGGATGCTCAAATCCTCACGGATAGCATAAATTGGTCGGTATGAAACTGCAAAAATCATAACAATTCCAAACGAACTCCAAAACTTGCATATTATATATCGAAACGCTCGTATCAACGAGTAGAACATATATAATAACAGAAACATTTCTTTAAGTGGCCGGAACACCGCCGGAACGCCACCACAGACGGTGGTGCGCCGCCGCCGGCCAAAAACACATTATTTCACAAAACTCCCAACATCAAAAAGCTTCATCTAAGCATGCTTGTGAACTTTCATAACAGAATCGAAGTCAGAAAACAAGCCTAAGGGATCGAAAACTACCTCACAAGCCGTGAACAGTGATCCCAACTGAGTTGATCGAAGTTTCACGTGAATCGATCCAAACAACCACCAAGGATCGATCGGCGAGCTTGTTCTGAACTCAACTAAGGAAACTCAAAGCCTTGCCGACGTCGGAGTTGTGTTTTCCGGCCGGGTCCGAAAACACCAACCTGCACCGCCTTGTAGCGCCGCTGTGGAGGAGAATCGGCGCTAGAGGACACCAGAGGGACGACCAGACGGAGGAGACGATGCTATCTGGAAAGTTTCGTCGCCGGAGACCGCCGCAGTCCGCCGGAAAAGTCGGGTCGGATCGACCGGGTCCGGGTCGGGTCAGTCGGATAATTTCGAATCTGAAGGTGCGAACGAGAGAGAAGAGAGAGAGAAGGGATTTCCGGAAACGGAAATAATGAAAAATAGTAAGTTTCCAACTTGGGAAACTTCTATTTATACAAAAATGGAAATTCCTTCCAATGGCCATAACTTCCTCATACGAATTCCGATTCTCGCGTTCCACATGTCCACGAACTCGTATCGACGCGCTCTACAACTTTCGTGAAGGAAGTTTTCGGAGAATCCCTACGAATAAAAAGTCAACCTTTGGCAACCCCCTAATACCATATTCTTCAATTAATTATTCGCCCGAAACACTTCCGCTCCATCCACGAGCCACGAAACCGTCCAATAGTTATAAAATTAATTCCGGAAAATCCTCGGAAAATAATTACGAATTTCCGGGGCATCACACCCTCCTTTCTAGAGGAGGGCGGTCTGAAAAAGTGAGTTCTGCCTTTTGCCTAGCACGTTCCAATTTTTCAAAGAGCTCCTTAGTCTTATCAGAGACAGTGGACATTCATGGACATTTAAGACCAAATCAAGTGTTAGTAACATGTACAAGGTTCGAAATACAAACATTATGTCTTTCCTACTTTCTAAGTTACATTTAAATACTTAGGTACTGGAACAGAGGACCTCGTCTGTGCAATGGGACTATAGAACAGCTACCCTCGACAAAGTCATGTTTAATCCAATATAGCTTAAGCAGGTCACACATCATTTTATTATTATTATTATAAACATAGTTAATATCTCAATCGATTCCAAGTTGTAAGTCGAGCCAAATAGAAACCACTACTATTGGTGAGATACGATATAGGGATAGTCACCCAGACATAAGTCTCTTTCCTTTGTTTCAGAAGGCCGGATGGCCAGATTAAGAGGTAAGTGAGAGGGAGGACTCATTTTGGTGATACTTGATAAGAGCACAAAGTGTGACGTTTTTAATATGTATTTTCCCTCATTTGGCTAAGTTATTCTCTTAAAATTAATAATTATAATAAAGTTTATGTTTTTAGTTACTTCAAGGTTGGAAAGGGTGAAAACAAGTGAAAAAGAGCAGAAATGAGCATAAATTAATGACAAGTCATTTATGAAACTTTCCTCTTTCATTTTAGGAAATATTTCCTATTTTGTTTTAGGAAACTTTCTTCATTTGAACTTTTCTATTTCTGATTTTTGTATTTTAATGAGAGTCCATCCCATTAAAAACTCTTGAGTGATGAAATCAAGAAAAATTGAAGGATTAATCAGGAAGAATTCGAGGAGATAAAATGGATTGTTTTAATCAATATTTATTCCTAATTATCTGATTTCTTATTGATTATAAACTCTAATTAAATTCTGATTTTTCTTGATTGTAGGAGTTTATTGTGTGCACAATTCTTGGAAGAAATTAGTGCAAATCAAAGGAGAAGAATAAGGGATGTATCTGGTCGCTATTCAAGGCATATACAATGAGCCATTAAGGGGAAAAGAAATCAGAAAATTCATGACTTTGTCAAGAGAAAATCAAGCAAATTTGGAGGAGAAATCACCTCAAGATGATTGGCCATGATTGCATCACAAGAGATGAGAATTCCACTATAAATAGCAGCCATTCTCTACTCCAAAATCATCACTTCCTGACCAAGATCACTTCCTGACCAACATCATTTCCTGGCTTATCAGTTCTTAGCTAAAAATTATTCCATAGCTCTGCCCAATTCACTTCTCAAACCTCCATCACCTACAAGATCGTGACCACCATCCTTCCATCAATCCAAGAAGTTCTTAGGCGCTAAGTCAAGGACGATCCACCACCATAGCGGAGACGAGTTCTTCACCTTGTTGCCAAGCCGCTAAGGAAAGCTTCAAAGTGTAACTATGACTCTACTTACAATCTTTGTTTCGGTTTTGTTTGTTTGGATTTGTGAGTTGTGTAATTGGAGACATGAGATTTTCAGAATATTTTTATTAATATTTTTGAGATTTTCAGTTTATTATTAAGTTAATTTTGAGAATTCTTTGATGATGCATATTACAATCTTGTGCCCTTTTATGTGTTTAGGTAATTTTCAGAGTTAGATTGATAAGTTTGCATGCTAGAATAAAGGTGAGAGTTCTTGTTTGTTTGCTTCATTTGCCAAGAGTAATTGTTATTTGTTAAGGCGCTAAGTTAAACAAGTAGCAATTAGTTCTAAAAAGTGGTAAAAATCATGTTTCAATGGTTAAACGATTCTGGAAATTACGTGTTAAATTCTATGTGTAATGGTTAATTTGCACGTGTGAGTTGATTCGAGGGTTAGATAATACTACTAGTTAAGAGAATTACGCTGGAAATTACGTGTTAAATTCTATGTGTAATGGTTAATTTGCACGTGTGAGTTGATTCGAGGGTTAGATAATACTACTAGTTAAGAGAATTACGCTAAGTGTTTTCGAAAATTAGTAGTATTGGGCTTGGTAAGGACTTTTCTGATCCAAGCCCACATTAGAACGAATGAGATAAATGGATTGATCCGCTAAGGCTTTTCATTTGGACTCTTATCCAGGCATTTAAGATTGGCACATTTTTGTAGCATGTTGAAAAGGATTTTCTGTTTTTGCACTTATTAATTTTCGAGTGGTAGTGGTCTAGGTTACGGAAGTCGATCATTGTAGATAATTTTATTTGTTTTGTTTTTATTTTAAGTAGATTAGAACCAAATCTCAAAACCCCCATTTTATTCTTTTATTTGTTTATTGACCTTCTAGTGTAGGTGTACCCTACAATCCCCGGACTGAACGATCCCTGCTTATCCTATACTGACAATTACATTTTGCAGGGTTAAATTGTGAGGCTATTTCAGCCGCATCAATTTTTGGCGCCGTTGCCGGGGATTGTTAAAATCTCTAACGCTTAAAGTGTCATTAATTTTTTATCTATATAGAATGCATGCTAAATTTTTGTACTACATTTGTGGAATGGTGACAAATTGCGATTTATGCTAGGCCAAGCTATAATTGTGATTTAGTTTAAGTTTTATGAGTGTTACCAAATTAAGCATGTATTTTATAATTGTTGTGCAATTTGTAGAGGTTTTATTTTTCAGCATATTGTAAATTATATGTGTTTCACTTAGATTAAGCATGATGTAAATTGTAATTAATATACTTAGGTTGTTTTGAATTTCATTAAATATTTAATTGTTGTAAGTGTGTAAAAATAAAAAAAATAAAGAAAATTAACTCAAAAAAAAAAAAAAAAAAATTTGTTGTGTGAGCAAGGAGAAGAGTCCAGGCTGAAGGACTATAAATATTAAGCGCTGCATGGGAGGCAACCCATTTCAACCAAAGCTGTAGAGGAGCCATCAACGAGAGTTTGACATTTCTATCCCTTCACTTGTTTAGGTTGAATTGTACTTGTGTCTTTTATTTTCGTTTTTGCTTTTTTGTTTTCGTATTTATTATCGTAAATTCCATTCCTATATGCTTAATTGTTCCATTGCATGCTTATGATTGATTACATTGAGGACAATGCAATATTTAAGTGTGGGGGAAGGGATTTATACTTTTGTCTTGAGTCATATATAATGAAAATACAAAAAAAATTGAAAAATGTCAAAAATTTAAAAAATTTGTTGCTTTTATTTATTGAGTCAAAATGATTTTTGGGTGAAATATCTTCTTCATCGTAGGCGCATCTGATGGGATGTGATGTCTAAGGTCTAGTTTGGATCCGAGAAGTGCTGACAAAGGGTCTCGTCCCCTGTCAAACAAGTGAGCTAAGCTCCGCCAAAATCGGTCCCTTCTTCACCTGGTCATGTCCCAAAGGAGTTACCGAAAGGAGAAAGGAAATAACCCTAGTCCAAAACCTTTTTGGCGTCAGTCTTAGTCTTTTGTTTTTATTTTTTTTGAGTCTTAGGATGCCCTGAACTGTCTAGGATGATTCAATATCTCTGAAATTATGGCTAAAAGAGGATCACAATATTGAGATGATGTTAAATGATATTCTTTTGTTAATTGAGATATATGAAAAATATATGCATGAGTAGTGGATATGGATTTCGTAACCTTGGTACAGAATATGAGCATGTTAAGATGAGTTTTGATTCATAAAAGCCCATGTGAGATATTTGAGCCATGTCCCTTTTTCTTGGAGGAATGAAAGAATATATTCTTATTTTCTTGGCGATGTTTTGATGATCTCATTATTCTTCATTTGATTGATTGCTTGCCATAAATTAAGTTTGATGGACTAGAGAATGCTAGAATTCACTCTTGTGCTTGTTGAGACTTTTATCAATACATGTCCCTGATTCTGGAAAGGATAGAGGCATCATAGGAACCACCACCATAGGCAAATTAACTTGTGTCCATATTTGTGCCCGTCGTGGGACCCCCTTAGATAAACCACTTTGAGCCTACATTGAGCCTTTTCTTTCATCACCCTTAAATTCCTTAACCCTTAACCTTAGTATAGTTACAATCCTACCCTTTATTCTAAGAATTTAGTAGAGCTATCTTTTGAGACTTACTACATGGATTCGATGGCAAGGATGAAGATTGAGAAGAGGTGAAAGTTCAAGTGTGGGGGTAGACTTGTCCATAAGAAAAAAAATGTGGAAGCCTTGAAAAAGAAATGAAAGAAAAAAAAATGTGTAAAGAAAAACAAAGAAAAAAAAATATATGCATATGGATTTTAGTCCCCCATACTTGGTGAATTTCGAGATTGTTTTGAATTGAAGGCCCATTACATAAAAATTTGGTCTTTGTCCAGTTCACGAGGGTTCAAGTGGATTTCTAGAAGTCTCTCTACATCAAAATGAGCTCTACTAGGTTTTTAGGATACTTTGACATTCCTTAACCTTTGTTTCTTAAAACCTTGAACCTTAGCCCCATTTCAACCCTTTAAAGTCCTTTTTGATCCTTAAGATGGGACAGCCTTTGATCTGTGGAGATGAGTTATAAGAGTTGAACCTATGGCTTGGGTTCATCCGTGCAAGTAGTTGATATCTTTCATGAGATCTTGAAAAATTATATTCACAAAGTGCTTTTCATTTCTTATATGTGTGAGCTATTTGATTGCCTCAAAATATTTTCTCTCACATATAATTGAGTGATTATAACCTTTTAAGCATTACCTTGATCTGAGAGAAGAAAAAGTGAATATACCTTGTGAGGATATGAATCATACTTATCTGAAACATGCTGAGCTCCACCCATCACCATTGTTACACCCAAGTCCTATTTATTTATATGTGGATTATGTGTTTGAATTAACTCTCGAATATCCAAATATTGATTCTTGATTAAAGTGCTAATTTTGATGCCATGAGAGTAAGGATTTCAGAGACAAATGTTAAGGGCAATATAGTCTTTGTATGTCATTTGTGTAGAGTCTAGTAGTGAATTGTTTATTTTGTGATAGGAGCATTTTAATGCGACGTTTTAACTGCATTTCCCTACATTTTCTGCGTTATTTCCTTAATAAAACTCTGTTTAGGAAAGTTTCCATTCTTCGATTGGGAAAGTTCCTATTGGTAGAAAGTTTCTATTTTGTAGTTTCTATTTTTCATTTTTGGAAAGTTTCCATTTTCAGTTTAGGAAAGTTGCCATTTTTCATTTTAGGAAAGTTTCTATTTTTCTTACTAGTTTCTATTTTCAGGACCTCGGAGCTAAAAAGGGAAATGAACTCACAAATGGAAAGAGGAGCTCGCCAATGTTGGAAGGAGACAAAATGAGATACAAAGGGCTGCATAAATAAGCTGAAAAGAAGAAATGAAGTTTTCCTGGTTCAACCAGGAAATCCTGTTTCAACCAGGAAACCTTGTCCAGAAGAGGAAACCCTGCCAAAACAAGACTCTTGAGTCAACCAAGAAAGGAAAGCAGAAAAATGAAGTGTCATGGCATTGAAAGAAGCTTCTTGAAGACATTAGAAGATGACATGGCTTGAAGGTGACGCACAAAGGCCCAAGAACTCTCAAGAGGTTATGGATTTCGGCAAATGGATAAAGGCCCATGAAAATTAGGGTTTGTGACACATGAGAGATATTTTTGGAGAATATATATGTGTTTGCCGTAAAATACAAAGAGGAAAAGGAGGAGGCAACATGAAAATCTAAAAATATAATTGAAGATTTTGATTGGAGTAATTCAAGGGAGATTTTTAAGGGCAAAGAGATATTCTTGGAAGATTTAAATGTGATTTTTGGCCGAAAATGGTGAAGCAAATCAACATTTATTTATGGAATTTGCGCAATTACTTTCCCAAGGATATTTGTGGCCGAAATTGGTGAAGCAAATCAGAATTTATTTATGGAATTTCGGCAATTACTCTCTCCTAAGATATTCTTGGCCGAAATTAATGAAGAAAATCAGAAAATCCTTATATAATTTCGGCAAGGATATATATATTAAAGGAATGTAGGGAATTAATTTGGAGAGTTTTGATTGGTTAGATGACACACCAAGGCTTACTTGGCATTCTACGATTGGTTGGACCACATCACAAGGCTTACTTGGCATCATACCATTGGTTGAAGTGATGTGGAAATTTCTGATTGCTTGGAGAACCCTAGCCGTGCCCCTATATATTCTCCCCTTTTCTCAACGTCAGGGGTCCTCTCCCCCATACAATTTACACTTTAGAAAAAAATCAGAAAATCTTCTTAGCATAGCCGTGAGTTTCTCCATCCTCTAGTCATCTCCACGAGTTCAAGCAAGGCCAAGGGAGAAGAAGCATAGCCGTGAGCATCCATCATCCATCTCCAACCTTGAAGCTTGCTTTCGAGATTCAAGAGACCACCACATCAATCGTTCATCACCATCCCCATCTCACGGTGTAATCCGATTCTCCTTTGTAACCTTTGCTTTGAATTTCGTTGGTTATGAACTAGTTGACATATGTGTTTGAACAAATATTAATTTCTGGAATTTTATGATTAATTGAGAATTTTCAGATTCATATATTGTGATTCGAGAGTTGCTTATGTGAGTTTGTTTAATTAAATTTGCATTATAGATAACTTTTGTATTTTAATCTTATGTGGTTGCAAACACTTAGGGTTTTGATATGAATGATGCTAGGTTTTAAGAGCATGAAATCGACTTTTCGTTTTGTGTAAACTTGAATCAAAGTAGTAAAGGTTTTGTACAAAGATCGAATTTAATTAAAGAGAATTGCAATTAGGTGGACTTTTCCATACTAAGTTGTACACTTGAGTTGATAGCCTTTCTCTATGTGTAATGCGTTAACCATGACATGATTGACTAGCTTTCTAGGGTTTGATTGCATGTTTGATAGGATTAATCTAGGTGCTTTCGCTTAGGTTAATTAGCATTGAAAAGTAAAAAATGGGAATTCATTTGCTTTCGAATGTTTCACATGATCAACTCCTTTCTCATGACTTAGATGAACAATATTAGGGTTTGAGTCAATTTTAATCATATGTTTCGATTTTGATCTTTGTTCTCTCATTCCATTCGTATTTTTATGTTTTTGCATTTTAATTTTTTTGTTAACTTAGTTTTATTTTCGAAAAACCAAAAACAAAATCCCCCCTTTTCGTGTACAATGTTTATAGTTGTGAATATCTTTGTGAATATTATATTTTGTTGTAATTTTAATTGTTTGTTTGTGCTACAATGACAGGTGTACCCTCAATCCCCTGAATAGAACGATCCCTATTTGCTTATACTACTAACGATATTTTCAGGGTTAAATTATGCGCTTGCTTTCGAGCGCATCAATTTTTGGCGCCGTTGCCGGGGATTGAAAAATCATTTGTCATATTGTGAATATTTGTTTTGTTTATATGTTGTGTTCGAAAAAGGAAAAAAAAAAAAAATTTTACTTGTAAATTGTTCATAATTTGTTAGTTAATTAGTTAGTTAGTTAATTAATTACTTAGGTTGTTATTTATATTATTGAATACGAATTTTAATTGTGAGTTGTAAATTAAAGAAGGAATAGGTGAAGTCGTGTTTATTAATATTGGCCTAAACCCCTTATTGGTACCTAGTCCAGGTCCCTTAAGGTTGAGGGCGGCCTTTATTAACATTCATTGAACTGTCTTCACACTTAGGATCTTTTTCATCCAAGTAAGTATAGCCTATATGGGATGGTGTCTAGGAAGGGGACAACGCTCATGACAGGTTCTTGAATCCAGAAGTGCTTACAAATGGGCCTAAACCACAATGTGGGAGTAGCTCATGCCAAAATGGATTCTACCTCTCGTGGTCGCCCTCCCCTACCTGGCCATTTCAGTAAGGTTGCCCAAAGGATGTAGGAGAGACTTGGTGTCTAGACGACTATACTTGGGCCGCACGTCCTCTTGATTTACCGCTTGGAATTTAATTTGATATCAATGATATATATAACAAACGAAAATATTGTGATTCACTAAGGTATATTGGATTAAACATAGTCTTGAAAAGGGTAGCTGTTTCAGTCCCATTGCACATCGAGACTCCCTGTTCTCGTACCTAAGTGTTGAAAATAATTGTAAAGGAAAGGAAAGAATGTAAATATTTGTAAGTATTTTCGTACAAAGAAAGAAAAGAAAAGAAAAAAAAAAAACACTTGTGTAAATATTTTTCGTGTTTTTTTTTTTTTACTCACTTGTGTACTTAACTTGTGTCTTATGTAATGACTTGTTAACTTGTGTACTTAACTTGTTAATATTACATGTAGTTTGTAATTTACTAACTTGTTATACTTGTTTATATATTTTTTTTTGTATTTCTTCGTTAATTATAGTCACTAACTTTATTTAATGGAGGTACCGTCTGGCTGAAAGACGTTAAATTCAAGCGCTGCTTGGGAGGCAACCCAATTCAGAAGCAGCTGTGAAGGACTCTTCAATAACACAGATTTGCTTTCTCTTTCACTATTTCTTTTACTTTATAATTTTCTCCTTTATTTTTGTAGTCTTTTCGTAAATTCCATTCCTATATGCTTAATTGTTTCATTGCATGCTTATGATTGATTACATTGAGGACAATGCAATATTTAAGTGTGGGGGAAGGGATTTACACTTTTATCTTGAGTCATATATTGAAAAATACAAAAAAAGTGAAAAATGTCAAAAATTTAAAAATTTTCGTTGCTTTTGTTTTTGTTTTGAGTCTTAGGATGCCCTTTCAACTGTCTAGGATGATTCTATATCTCTGAAATCATGATTAAAAGAGGATCACAAAATTGAGATGATTTTAAATGGCATTCTTTGGTTAATTGAGATATATGAAAAGCATATGCATGAGTGGTGGATATGGATTTCATAACCTTGGTACAGAATATGAGCATGTTTAGATGAGTATTGATTCATAAAATCCCATGTGAGATATCGAGCCTATGTCCCTTTTTCTTGGAGTGATAATTAAAAAGAATATATTCTTAAATTCTTGGCGATGTTTTGATGATCTCATTATTCTTTCATTTGATTGACTGCTTGCCATAGATTAAGTTTGATAGACTAGAGAATGCTAGAATTCACTCTTGTGCTTGTTGAAACGTTATATCAATACATGGCCCTGATTCTGGAAAGGATAGAGGCACCCTAGGAATTACCACAATTGCCAAATAAACCTGTGTCCTTAATTGTGCCCGTCGTGGGACCCCCCTAGATAAGCCCATTTGAGCCTACATTAAGCTTTTCATTCATCACCCTTAAAATCCTTAACCATGAAGCTTAGTATGGTTACAACCCTACCCTTTGTTCTAAGAACTTAGTGGACCTATCTTTTGAGACATACTACGTGGGTTTGGTGCTCAGGATGAAAATTGAGAAGAGGTGAAAGTTCAAGTGTGGGGGTAGACTTATCCATAAAGAAAAAAAAAATGTGTGAAAAAGCCGAGGAAAAGAAAGTGAAAAAGAAAAAATGTGTACGGCTAAAAGAAAGAAAAATGTTTATGGATTTTAGTCCCCCATACTTAGTGATTTTGGAGTTTACTTTGAACTGAAGGCCCATTACAGAAAATATGGCCTTTGTCCAATTCACTAGAGTTCAAAGGAAGTTTAGAGTGAAGATTGGGCCCAACATGAAGACATTAGGCCCTTTTATGATCACCCCTAGGGAAAGTGACGTTTTTACAATGCCTTGCTGGAATTTCTTGAAGTCTCTACATTTACATGTGCTCTGCTAGGTTTTTAGGACACTTTGATAAATCCTTACCTTTCGTTTCTTTAAACCTTGAGCCTTAGCCCCATTACAACCCTTGAGAAGACCTTCTTGATCCTTAAGATGGGACAGCCCTTGATGTGGAGATGAGTTACAAGAGTTGAACATATGGCTTGGGTCCATCTGTGCAAGTAGTTGGTACCTTTCATGAGTTCTTTAAAAGAAAAATGTATGCATGTGCTTTCGTTTCATATAATATGTGATATACTTGCTATCTTTCACATATACTTGAGTGTATAAGCTTTTAAGCATTACCTTGAATTCTGAGAGAAGAAAGAGTGGATATGCCTTGTGAGGATTGAATCAAACTTGTTTGAAACATGCTTGACAGAACCCATCACCATTGTTACAACCAAGTCCTACTTGTGTATATGTAAATTATGTGTTTCAATTAACTCTCGAATGCTTAAACATTGACTCTTGGTTAAGTGCTAATCTTGGTGTTGTGAAAGTAAGAGATTGCTGAGACAAAAAGTTGAAGGGCAATAGAATTTTCGTTTGGTTGAGTCTTTAAATTTTCGTTGAGTCTTAGTGTGTGTCTTTGTGTGATTTTGCTAAGGGACTAGCAAAAGCTAAGTGTGGGGGAATTTGATAGGAGCATTTTAATGCGACGTTTTAACTGCATTTCCCTACATTTTCTGCGTTATTTCCTTAATAAAACTCTGTTTAGGAAAATTTCCATTCTTCGATTGGGAAAGTTCCTATTTGTAGGAAGTTTCTATTTTGTAGTTTCTATTTTTCATTTTTGGAAAGTTTCCATTTTCAGTTTAGGAAAGTTGCCATTTTTCATTTTAGGAAAGTTTCTATTTTTCTTACTAGTTTCTATTTTCAGGACCTCGGAGCTAAAAAGTGGAAATGAACTCACAAATGGAAAGAGGAGCTCGCCAATGTTGGAAGGAGACAAAATGAGATACAAAGGGTGATAGGAGCATTTTAATGCGACGTTTTAACTGCATTTCCCTGTACTTTCTGCGTTATTTCCTTAATAAAACTCTGTTTAGGAAAGTTTCCATTCTTTGATTGGGAAAGTTCCTATTTGTAGAAAGTTTCTATTTTGTAGTTTCTATTTATCATTTTTAGTAAGTTTCCATTTTCGGTAGTTTCTATTTTTCATTTTTTAGAAAGTTTCCCATTTTCAGTTTAGGAAAGTTGCCATTTTTCATTTTAGGAAAGTTTCTATTTTTCTTATTAGTTTCTATTTTCAGGACCTCCGAGCTAAAAAGTGGAAATGAACTCACAAATGGAAAGAGGAGCTTGCGAAAGTCAAGGGGAGTAAAAATGAAGAACAATGGGCCACAGAAATGAGCAGAAATGAAGAAAAGAAGTTTTCCTGGTCCAACCAGGAAACCCTGCGAAAAGGAGGAAAGCTTACCTATGAAGTTTCCAACGTTATCATGAAAAAGAAATGGAAAAATGAAGTGTTATGACGTTGGAAGGTGACAAGGCTTGAAGTTGAAGCAACAAGGCCCAAGAACTCTCAAGAATGAAGTGGATTTTCGGCAAATGGATCAAAGGCCCATTAAGCCCATGCAAGTAGGGTTTATGACGCATGAATAAACCCTAGGGGAGAATTTGCCGTCCAAAGCAAGAGAGAAACAAGGAAGTTGGCGTTAAAAATCAGAAAATAAGAAGAGATTTTCTAGGGAGATTTTCTAGGGCTATTTTTATGGAAAGAAAATACTTGGAGATAAACCCTAGAGATATTATTGCCGTGGAATTCCAAGAGGAAAAGAAGGAATTGCCGTGAATTAAAGAAGAAACCCTAGAGAATTCGGCAAGGAGATATTCAAGGGAGAAATAAAAGGAAAGAGAAAAAGGTGGAGACCAAGAAAAGCTCAAAAGAAGTCTAGATTCATCCCTAGAATTCCTAAAGGAAGTTTGGCCGAAATTAAACAAGAAAAATCAGAAATAATCTCAAGGAATTTCGGCAATATTTCTAGGGAATTAAATGGAATTTTGTGATTGGTTGAACCACCTCATAGGGCTTATGTGGCAAGAATTCATTGGAGGAAATTATGTGGAGGAAGCAAGCACATGCCGTTGATAGGAGCAAAAAAGTGTGACGATATTATTAATTATGTGCCTCATTTTAGCCTTATTTCTCCCTTAGTTTAGTGTTTTGAGTCATTAAGTCATTTTGAAAGTCTTGTTGAGTGTTTGGAGTGAAATAGGCGGAAAAAGTAAAATTCATGAAAAATCCTAGCTGGATCAGGATTCCTAACTGTCAACTATTTTTGCGGTCTTTACATTTTAATTTCCCTTTATTTTCTCTAGAAAATTCTGATATTCTCCTGCTTGTTGTAGGAAACGTTGCCTGGTTGAACTCTTGGAAACAGCAATGATGGAGTCATAAAATAAAGCATTAAGATATTTGACCAAGCAATGAAGAAGGGAAATAAAGGAGAAAAGATGTTTTCAGTTGAGGAATAAAAGAAAAAGATGTTTCAGCTGGAAAATAAATAAGAGAAAGACGTTTTCAGTTGGGGAATAAAGGAGAAAAGACGTTTTCAGTTGAGGAATAAAAGAAAAAGATGTTTCAGCTGGAAAAATAAATAAGAGAAAGATGTTTCAGCTTGGAAATTAAAGGAATTGCCCCATTATGAGAGGAGTTAAGGCCATAAAGAAGACGTTTCAGTTGGGAAAGCCAACCAATGCTCCCCTATAAATAGGCAACGTCCAGAACTGAATTTGCATCACTTCCCAGCCAAGATCACTTCTTGACCAAGATAATTCATTGCCTATCACTTCCCAGCCAAGATCATTCCAAGACTACCCAATTCACTCCTCAAACCTCCATATCTTACAAGACCGTGACCACCATCCATCCATCAATCTACAAAGCTCTAAGGCGCTGAGTCAAGGACGCTCCACCACCATAGTAGAGACAAGTTCATCACCTTGTTGCTAAGCCGCTGAGGAAAGCTTCAAAGTGTAACTATGACTCCACTTATAATTTTTGTTTCGGTTTTGTGTGTTTCAATTTGCGAGTTGTGTAATTGGAGACATGAAATTTTCAGAATATTTTTATTAATATTTTTGAGATTTTCAGTTTATTGTTGAGTTAATTTCGAGAATTCTTTTATGATGCATGTTACAATCTTGTGCCATTTTACGTGTTTAGGTAATTTTCTGAGTTAGGTTAATAAGTTTGCATGCTAGAATAACGGTGAGAGTTCTTGTGTGTTTGCTTAATTTGCCAAGAGTAATTGTTATTTGTTAAGGCGCTGAGTTAAACAAGTAGTAATTAATTCTAAAAAGTGGTAAAAATACGATTCTGGAAAGTACGTGTTAATTGCTATGTGTAATGGTTAATTTGCACGTGTGAGTTGATTCGAAGACCGGATCAGATAAATGGATTGGACCGTGACAGCTTTTCATTTGGGCTCGTATCTAGGCATTTAAGGTGGGCACATTTTTGTAGCATGTTGAAATGAATTTTCTGTTTTTACACTTAGTAATTTCCGAGTGGTAGTGGTCTAGGTTAGGGAAGTCGATCATTGTATATAGTTTTATTTGTTTTGTTTTTATTTTAAGTAGATTAGAAACCAAATCTCAAAACCCCCCATTTTATTCTTTTATTTGTTAATTGACCTTTTTGTGTAGGTGTACCCTACAATCCCCGGACTGAACGATCCCTGCTTATCCTATACTGACAACTACATTTTGCAGGGTTAAATTGTGAGGCTATTTCAGCCGAATCAATTTTTGGCGCCGTTGCCGGGGATTGTTAAAATCCCTTGCACTTAAAGTGTCATCGATTTTGTTGTATATAGAATGCATGCTAATTTTTGTACTACACTTGTGGAATGGTGACAAATTGCGATTTCGGTTAGGCCAAGCTTTAATTGTGATTTAGTTTAAGTTTTATGAGTGTTACAAAATTAAGCATGTCTTTTATCATTGTTGTACAATTTGTAGAAGTTGTTTTTTTTAACCATATTGTAAATTGAATGTGTTTCACTTAGATTAATATACTTAGGTTATGAATTTAGCTAAATACTTAATTGTTGTAAGTGTGTAAAATCGTATGAGTAGACAAGGGCCCTTTTGTTAATATTGGCCTAAACCCTTCATTAGTACCTTACTCAGGTCTCTTGAGGTTGAGGGCGGCCTTTATTAGCACTTGGAGAACGGTCTAACACATTAGTTAATTTCCCAGCTGAGTAAGGGGCGCATACGGATGGTGTCTTAGGTTGAGACCCTGGGTGATGGGTTCAATTGGATCTCAGAGATACTATAGAATGAGCCTAAACCACTATGTGGGAGTAGCCGATAGGGGCCTAAACCTCAATGAGGGAGTAGCCTCCGTAGTATCACCAAAATGAGTCCTCCCTCTCACTTACCTCTTAATCTGGCCATCCGGCCTTCTGAAACAAAGGAAAGAGACTTATGTCTGGGCGACTATCCCTATATCGTATCTCACCAATAGTAGTGGTTTCTATTGGGCTTGACTTACAACTTGGAATCAATTGAGATATTAACTATGTTTATAAAAAAAAAAAAAAAAAAAAAAAAAAAAATTGATGTGTGACCTGCTTAAGGAATATTGGATTAAACATGACTTTGTCGAGGGTAGCTGTTCTATAGTCCCATTGCACAAACGAGGCCTTCTGTTCCAGTACCTAAGTATGTAAATATAAAAGTAACTTAGAAAGTTAAGGAAAGACATAATGTTTGTATTCCTAACCTTGTATATGTTACTAACACTTGATCTGGTGAGTCCTTTGTGGAGCACACATTGGAAGAGATACCCTCCAGGAGGAACCCAAGGAATGAGCACGTGTGAACAAGGAGAAAAGTCCAGGCTGAAGGACTATAAATATTAAGCGCTGCATGGGAGGCAACCCATTTCAACCGAAGCTGTGAAGGAGCCATCAACGAGAGTTTGACATTTCTACCCTTCACTTGCTTAGGTTGAATTGTACTTGTGTCTTTGTTTGTTTGTTTATTTTAGCTTTCCCTTATTTTCGTAGCCCCCCATATTTAGGGTCTATATACCATATTTTTTTTGGCCTACATAGAGGACAATGTAGATTCTAAGTGTGGGGTAGGTTTACACCTTTATTTTAGTTAAAAAAAAAAAAATATTCTATGGTTTTTTTTTAGTGTCTTTTTTTTTGTTTTGTTTGCTTGAGTCTTAGGATGCCCCTAACGTCTAGGATGAACATGTCTCTGAATTCATGGCTGAAGGTTTTCACAATCGAAATAGGACTTAATTGAATTCTGTGGTTAATCGACATTGTAATGCTTGTATGAAGATTTGAGATAGGATTGTAACTTGGTTCATTAAGCATGCTAGGATTAAGTCTGATTCATTTTACCCTAAGTGAGCTGTTGAGCTAAAATACTTTCTTTTCGAGTGATAATTGATAATTTCATAATTTCGTGGCTGCATTTGCAAAACCTCATCATTCTTTGAAAATCCAATGATCATGTGCCATAGATTTTAATGGACTAGAGAGTACTAGAACTCGGCTGTTGTGACTGTCAAAACTTGTATGCCATAATATGCACTGATCCTGGATAGGATAGAAGGCATTAGGGTAACCACCATAGCCAAACAAGCATGTGTCCCCAACTGTGCCCGTCGTGGGACTCCTTAGAATGAACCCCTTTGAGCCTACGTTTAAGACCTTTGTTTCATCACCCTCACTACCCTACCATGAGCTTAGTACAGGATATCTCTACCCTTGTCTTAGGGACTTAGTAGAGCATGACATAGTATGTAGGGGTGACGATGAAAGACAAGTGTGGGGTGGGGAAAATCCAAGAAAAAAAAAAGAAAAAAAAAAAATTTGCCGTAAAAAAATGAAAGAAAATGAAAATGAAAAAGAAAGAAAGAAAAGCAGCAAAAGTGAAGAAAAATTGAAAAGAAAATGCTTGGGAAATTGTTGAAGTGTGGTTTTAGACTTTCAAATTTGTAGAAGGCTCAAAGTTGAAAATTATGCCTTTGTCCATTCCCATGTTGGTTAGAGTGAAGGTTTGGCCCAAAACAATGATATTTGGTCTACAAAAATGATGACATAAGGTGGTCCTTATATGCTCTGCTAGGTCCTTAGGATTTTTGTATCCTTAATCTTCATTTCGAAAACCCTAGCTTAGCCCCATTACAACCTGTTTTAAGTGCTAACTTGATCCTTGAGATGGGCAGTCTTTGGTTAGTGGAGTCAGGTACGCAGTCGAGCTTATGGTTTAGGTCCATTTGTGCACTTAGTCATTTCATGAGGTCTTTAATAATTCTACACAAAATGCGTTTCTTGATGAAATATACAAGCTGTTTGTTGCCTTACAATTTATTCTCTTGCATATACTGGAGAGTGAAGCTTTTAAGCATAGCCATTTCTGAGAGAAAAATCGAGAGTATGCCCTGTGAGTTTGGATTGGACTTGTTCGAAACATGCTATCATTCACTGTATAACTTAAGTTCTCCATATCTTGCTTAGTCATATGAATGTCACAGGTTTATTAACCATGGAATTATCTATGCAATTTTGATTAAGTGTTTAACGTGAAAGCCATGAGTTTGGAGTCTCTGCGACAACAGTTAGGGGAAGTAGAGTCATTTACTTGTTTGTTTTTTGTTGAGTCGTTGTTTTGTTTTGTATTTTTGTTTTGCTAAGGGACTAGCAAAAGCTAAGTGTGGGGTAGTTGATAGGAGCAAAAAAGTGTGACGATATTATTAATTATGTGCCTCATTTTAGCCTTATTTCTCCCTTAGTTTAGTGTTTTGAGTCATTAAGTCATTTTGAAAGTCTTGTTGAGTGTTTGGAGTGAAATAGGCGGAAAAAGTAAAATTCATGAAAAATCCTAGCTGGATCAGGATTCCTAACTGTCAACTATTTTTGCGGTCTTTACATTTTAATTTCCCTTTATTTTCTCTAGAAAATTCTGATATTCTCCTGCTTGTTGTAGGAAACGTTGCCTGGTTGAACTCTTGGAAACAGCAATGATGGAGTCATAAAATAAAGCATTAAGATATTTGACCAAGCAATGAAGAAGGGAAATAAAGGAGAAAAGATGTTTTCAGTTGAGGAATAAAAGAAAAAGATGTTTCAGCTGGAAAATAAATAAGAGAAAGACGTTTTCAGTTGGGGAATAAAGGAGAAAAGACGTTTTCAGTTGAGGAATAAAAGAAAAAGATGTTTCCGCTGGAAAAATAAATAAGAGAAAGATGTTTCAGCTTGGAAATTAAAGGAATTGCCCCATTATGAGAGGAGTTAAGGCCATAAAGAAGACGTTTCAGTTGGGAAAGCCAACCAATGCTCCCCTATAAATAGGCAACGTCCAGAACTGAATTTGCATCACTTCCCAGCCAAGATCACTTCTTGACCAAGATAATTCATTGCCTATCACTTCCCAGCCAAGATCATTCCAAGACTACCCAATTCACTCCTCAAACCTCCATATCTTACAAGACCGTGACCACCATCCATCCATCAATCTACAAAGCTCTAAGGCGCTGAGTCAAGGACGCTCCACCACCATAGTAGAGACAAGTTCATCACCTTGTTGCTAAGCCGCTGAGGAAAGCTTCAAAGTGTAACTATGACTCCACTTATAATTTTTGTTTCGGTTTTGTGTGTTTCAATTTGCGAGTTGTGTAATTGGAGACATGAAATTTTCAGAATATTTTTATTAATATTTTTGAGATTTTCAGTTTATTGTTGAGTTAATTTCGAGAATTCTTTTATGATGCATGTTACAATCTTGTGCCATTTTACGTGTTTAGGTAATTTTCTGAGTTAGGTTAATAAGTTTGCATGCTAGAATAACGGTGAGAGTTCTTGTGTGTTTGCTTAATTTGCCAAGAGTAATTGTTATTTGTTAAGGCGCTGAGTTAAACAAGTAGTAATTAATTCTAAAAAGTGGTAAAAATACGATTCTGGAAAGTACGTGTTAATTGCTATGTGTAATGGTTAATTTGCACGTGTGAGTTGATTCGAAGACCGGATCAGATAAATGGATTGGACCGTGACAGCTTTTCATTTGGGCTCGTATCTAGGCATTTAAGGTGGGCACATTTTTGTAGCATGTTGAAATGAATTTTCTGTTTTTACACTTAGTAATTTCCGAGTGGTAGTGGTCTAGGTTAGGGAAGTCGATCATTGTATATAGTTTTATTTGTTTTGTTTTTATTTTAAGTAGATTAGAAACCAAATCTCAAAACCCCCCATTTTATTCTTTTATTTGTTAATTGACCTTTTTGTGTAGGTGTACCCTACAATCCCCGGACTGAACGATCCCTGCTTATCCTATACTGACAACTACATTTTGCAGGGTTAAATTGTGAGGCTATTTCAGCCGAATCAGCCGTGAACTTCTCTAGGGTTTTGGACGGCTTGGACACCTAGGGGTCGTCCCCTATATATACTCACACATTCTCAACGTCAAGGAGTTCCCACTTTTACGTTTACACTTTGAAAAAAATCAGAAAAACTCTCTCTAGCTAGCCGTGTTCATCTCCATCCTCTAGGGCAACCACGAAGTTCAAGCAAGGCCAAGGAAGAAGAAGACAAGCCGTGCACATCATCCATCACCATCCTTGAAGATTGCTTTCGAAATTCAAGAGACCATTAATCACTTCATTCATCTCATCTTCATCACGGTGTAATCCGATTCTCCTTGTACCTTTGCTTTGTATTTTCGTTGGTTTTGCCTTAGTTGACACATATGTATGAACAAGTGTTGTTTTCTGAAATTTTATGATTAATTGTTAATTTTCAGATTCATATATTGTGATTTATGGTTGCTTTTGTGTGAGTGTTTGATTAAATTTGCATGATAGAAATCTTTTGTATGATAATCTTGAATGGTTCGAAACATTTAGGGTTTTTATGTGAATGTTGCTACGAATTTGAGAACATGGATCAACTTTTTGGTTTTGTGTTCTTGAATCGATAAGTAGTAAAGGTTTTGTACAAAAACCGAATTTAATCAAAGAAGATTGCAATTAGGTGGACTTTTCCATACTAAGTTGCACATTTGAGTTGATAGCCTTTCTAGGTGCTTAATGCGTTAAACATGACTTGATTGACTAGCTTTCTAGGGTTTGATTGCATGTTTGATAGGAGTAATCTAGGTGCTTTCAC
Source organism: Rosa chinensis (assembly GCF_002994745.2). NCBI lineage: Eukaryota > Viridiplantae > Streptophyta > Magnoliopsida > Rosales > Rosaceae > Rosa > Rosa chinensis. Next base: position 49,785,461 of record NC_037092.1, read on the forward strand.
TTAGGTTAATTAGCATTGAAAGTAAAATATGTGAAATTGTTTGCTGATGAACGTTTCACATGATCAACTCCTCTTGCATGACTATGATGAACAATGATGAACTTGAATTGATTTTAATTATATATTTCGGTTTGATCTTTGTTCTTGCATTTCATTTGTATTTTTATGTTTTTGCATTTTAATTATTTTGTTAGCTTAGCTTTTATTTTCGAAAAAGAAAACCAAAAACAACAAAATCCCCCCTATTTTCGTAAATAATGTTTATAATTGTAAATACCTTTGTGAATATTATACTTTGTTTTAATTTTAATTGTTTGTTTGTCCTACATTGACAGGTGTACCCTCAATCCCCGGAATAGAACGATCCCTATTTACTTTATACTACTAATGACATTTCAGGGTTAAATTGGTCGCTCAACAAAAGTGACATCAAAGGGCTGCATAAATAAGCTGAAATGAAGTTTTCCTGGTTCAACCAGGAAACCTTGTCCAGAAGAGGAAACCCTGCCAAAACAAGACTCTTGAGTCAACCAAGAAAGGAAAGCAGAAAAATGAAGTGTCATGGCATTGAAAGAAGCTTCTTGAAGACATTAGAAGATGACATGGCTTGAAGGTGACGCACAAAGGCCCAGAACTCTCAAGAGGTTATGGATTTCGGCAAATGGATAAAGGCCCATGGAAATTAGGGTTTGTGACACATGAGAGATATTTTTGGAGAATATATATGTGTTTGCCGTAAAATACAAAGAGGAAAAGGAGGAGGCAACTGATAGGAGCAAAAAAGTGTGACGATATTATTGATTATTTGCCCCATTTTAGCTTTGTTTCTCCCTTAAGTTTAGTGTTTTGAGTCAGTAAGTCATTTTGAGAGTCTTGTTGAGTGTTTGGAGTGAAAAAGGCGGAAAAAGTAAAATTTATGAAAAATCCTAACTGGATCAGGATTCCTGACTGTCAACTATTTTTGCGGTCTTTACATTTTAATTCCCTTTATTTTCTCTAGAAAATTCTGATATTCTCCTGCTTGTTGTAGGAAACATTGCCTGGTGGAACTGTTGGAAACAGCAATGATGGAGTCATAAAATAAAGCATTAAGATATTTGACCAAGCAATGAAGAAAGGGGAATAAAGGAGAAAGACGTTTTCAGTTGAGGAATAAAAGAGAAAGATGTTTCAGCTGAAAAATAAATAAGAGAAAGACGTTTTAGCTTGGAAATTAAAGGAATTGCCCCATTATGAGAGGAGTTAAGGCCATAAAGGAGACGTTTCAGTTGGGAAAACCAACCAATGCTCCCCTATAAATAGGCAATGTCCAGAATATAATTTGCATCACTTCCCAGCCAAGATCACTTCCCAGCCAAGATCACTTCTTAGCCAAAAACTTTTCCAAGACTCTGCCCAATTCACTTCTTAAACTTTCATCACCTACAAGACCGTGACACCATCCATCCATCAATCTACAAAGCTCTAAGGCGCTGAGTCAAGGACGCTCCACCACCATCGCAGAGACGAGTTCATCACCGTGTTGCTAAGCCGCTGAGGAAAGCTTCAAAGTGTAACTATGACTCTACTTATAATTTTTGTTTCGGTTTTGTGTGTTTCAATTTGTGAGTTGTGTAATTGGAGACATGAAATTTTCAGAATATTTTTATTAATATTTTTGAGATTTTCAGTTTATTATTGAGTTAATTTTGAGAATTCTTTTATGATGCATGTTACAATCTTGTGCCCTTTTATGTGTTTTGGTAATTTTCAGAGTTAGGTTCATAAGTTTGCATGCTAGAATAACGGTGAGAGTTTTTGTGTGTTTGCTTAATTTGCCAAGAGTAATTGTTATTTGTTAAGACGCTGAGTTAAACAAGTAGCAATTAGTTCTAAAAAGTGGTAAAAATCATGCTTTAATGATTAAATGATTCTGGAAATTACGTGTTAAATTCTATGTGTAATGGTTAATTTGCACGTGTGAGTTGATTCGAGGGTTAGATAATACTACTAGTTAAGAGAATTACGCTGAGTGTTTTCGAAATTTAGTAGTATTAGGCTTGGTAAGGACTTTTCCAATCCAAACCTACATTAGAACGAATCAGATAAATGGATTGATCCGCTGAGGCTTTTCATTTTGGCTCTTATCTAGGCATTTAAGGTGGGCACATTTTTGTAGCATGTTGAAATGAATTTTCTGTTTTTACACTTAGTAATTTCCGAGTGGTATTGGTCTAGGTAAGGGAAGTCGATCATTGTAGATAATTTTATTTGTTTTGTTTTTATTTTAAGTAGATTAGAAACCAAATTCAAAAACCCCCCATTTTATTCGTTTATTTGTTAATTGACCTTTTTGTGTAGGTGTACCCTACAATCCCCGGACTGAACGATCCCTGCTTATCCTATACTGACAACTACATTTTGCAGGGTTAAATTGTGAGGCTATTTCAGCCGCATCAATTTTTGGCGCCGTTGCCGGGGATTGTTAAAATCCCTTGCACTTAAAGTGTCATCGATTTTGTTGTATATAGAATGCATGCTAATTTTTGTACTACACTTGTGGAATGGTGACAAATTGCGATTTCGGTTAGGCCAAGCTTTAATTGTGATTTAGTTTAAGTTTTATGAGTGTTACAAAATTAAGCATGTCTTTTATCATTGTTGTACAATTTGTAGAAGTTGTTTTTTTTTAACCATATTGTAAATTGAATGTGTTTCACTTAGATTAATATACTTAGGATATGAATTTAGCTAAATACTTAATTGTTGTAAGTGTGTAAAATCGTATGAGCAGACAAGGGCCCTTTTGTTAATATTGGCCTAAACCCTTCATTAGTACCTTGCTTAGGTCTCTTGAGGTTGAGGGCGGCCTTTATTAGCACTTGGAGAACGGTCTAACACATAAGTTAATTTCCCAGCTGAGTAAGGGGCGCATGCGGATGGTGTCTTAGGTTGAGACCCTGGGTGATGGGTTCAATTGGATCTCAGAGATACTATAGAATGAGCGTAAACCACTATGTGGGAGTAGCCGATAGGGGCCTAAACCTCAATGAGGGAGTAGCCTCCGTAGTATCACCAAAATGAGTCCTCCCTCTCACTTACCTCTTAATCTGGCCATCCGGCCTTCTGAAACAAAGGAAAGAGACTTATGTCTGGGCGACTATCCCTATATCGTATCTCACCAATAGTAGTGGTTTCTATTGGGCTCGACTTACAACTTGGAATCAATTGAGATATTAACTATGTTTATAATAAAAAAAAAAAAAATTAAAAAAAAAAAATGATGTGTGACCTGCTTAAGGTATATTGGATTAAACATGACTTTGTCGAGGGTAGCTGTTCTATAGTCCCATTGCACAAACGAGGTCCTCTGTTCCAGTACCTAAGTATGTAAATGTAAAAGTAACTTAGAAAGTAGGAAAGACATAATGTTTGTATTTCGAACCTTGTATATGTTACTAACACTTGATTTGGTCTTAAAGGTCCATGAATGTCCACTGTCTCTGATAAGACTAAGGAGCTCTTTGAAAAATTGGAACGTGCTAGGCAAAGGGCAGAACTCACTTTTTCAGACCGCCCTCCTCTAGAAAGGAGGGATTCTCAAGACTCTAGCTATTCAGGTTATAACTCCTCAACTAGATCAACCGAGGAGATCAACAAACCTGACCATTCTGAAGAAGGAGAAGAACAAGTCTTTGAAGAGGAAGAAGAGGAGGTCACTGAAGAGGACGTTGCAGATACAGAAAAGGAAGAGCACACCCGTGTTGAGCAAGTACAGGCACCAATGGCTGAGACTATTAGGCAACTGTCTAATCCTACAGGTGGGGGTGCTGCGCCCTTATGCATTGCCTATCCAGAACCAGGAGAGGGGCTTAATGATGATTTTGAGTTAAAGAGTGGGTTTCTGCATCACCTACCCAAGTTTCATGGGATGAGTAGTGAAGACACCAACAAGCATCTCAAGGAGTTCGAGTTTGTCTGTGGGAGTATGTGCCCTAAAGGAGCTGATATCAATATCTTGAAGATGAAGGCATTCCCCTTTACTTTGGAGGACAAGGCCAAGACTTGGCTATTTGAGCTGCCTGCTGGGACTATCAACACTTGGGATAGGATGAAGGGCGAGTTCCTTACGAAGTACTTTCCTGCCTCAAAGGTCACTGTTTTGAGGAAGCAGATTAGTGGAATCACGCAAGGACATGAGGAGAATTTCTGCAATTATTGGGATAGATTTAAGAGCCTTGTAGCATCATGCCCTAACCATGGGATGAGTGAGGGGTCCCTCCTTACCTATTTTTATGAAGGACTCACCGCTAATGAGCGTGGTCTGTTAGATGCTGCTGCTGGAGGATCCTTTATGGATAAGACACCTGCTAATGCCAAGGTGCTACTTACTAATCGTGCGCTAAACTATCAACAATATGAGGGGGTACTTGCCTCTCAACGGAGGGTACATGAGGTGTCCACTAACTCTGCTCTTGAAGACAAGGTCAACAAGATGTCTACTTTGCTGTCTCAAGTCTTAAACGTTAATGGAGGAGGAGCAATGGCTCAAGTGTGTGGGATGTGCTCGACTCAAGGGCACCCCACAGATAAATGTCCCCAACTTGCCTCTCCAGAAGAATGGGAATCTGTTAACGCCCTAGGGTATCAAGGAGGTCAAGGAGGCCCGAGGTACAACCCTTACTCAAATACTTACAATCCGGGGCTCAGAGACCACCCCAACTTTGCTGTTAACCAAGTTTGAAAAGCTCAAGGAGTTGTTGACCACAGCCCCCATCATATGCCCTCCGGATTGGAGTCTACCCTTCGAGCTTATGTGTGATGCATCAGACTATGCTGTTGGAGCTGTGTTGGGCCAGAGGAAGGATAAAAAGCCCTATGCTATTTACTATGCTTCTCGGACCCTCAACGACGCCCAGCTCAACTACTCCACCACTGAAAAAGAACTCTTGGCTGTAGTCTTTGCTTTAGATAAGTTTCGTTCTTATTTATTGCACTCTAAAGTAATTGTTTACTCTGACCATGCAGCCTTGAGATATCTGATGATCAAGAAGGAGGCCAAGCCTAGATTAATTCGATGGATCCTGTTGCTTCAGGAATTTGACTTAGAGATCAAGGACAAGAAGGGCAGCGAGAATGTGGTGGCGGACCATTTGAGCAGGATAGTACACGAGGAGGACGTCCAGCCCCTACAGGAAACTTTCCCAGATGAGCAGCTCTTTGGGATAGAGGTTAGTGTGCCCTGGTATGCGGATATAGTTAACTATTTAGTCACTAGGACATTTCCTGACACACTTTCCAAAGCTAGTAAGGATAAATTGAAGAAAATGGCTAGGCACTTTATTTGGGATGAGCCCTATTTATGGAAACATTGTAGTGACCAAGTCATTAGGAGATGTGTCCCAGAGTCTGAGCATAGGTCAATTCTATCATTTTGCCATAGTGAGGCTTGTGGAGGCCACTTTGGGCCTCGTAGAACAACCTTGAAGGTCTTAGATTGTGGATTTTATTGGCCCACTATCTTCAAGGATGCAAACTTGTTTTGTATTTCTTGTGATAGGTGCCAACGGACTGGTAATCTTGGCCCAAAAGATCAAATGCCCATGAGCCCAATAATAAATGTAGAAATTTTTGATGTTTGGGGCATTGACTTTATGGGCCCATTTCCCTCGTCTAATGGTTGTTTATATATACTATTGGCTGTGGACTATGTATCAAAGTGGGTGGAAGCAAAAGCCACCAGGACTAACGATTCAAAAGTGGTTGCAGGTTTCTTGAAAACTAACATATTTTCCAGGTTTGGAGTGCCACGTGTGCTAATCAGTGATGGAGGTTCTCACTTTTGTAACCGTACAATCGAGGCTTTGCTGAAGAAGTATGGGGTAACCCATAAGGTGTCCACGCCCTACCACCCTCAGACCAGTGGCCAAGCAGAGGTATCCAACAGGGAGATCAAGAGGATACTTGAGAAGACAGTGGGCCCGACAAGGAAGGATTGGAGCCAGAGATTGGATGATGCGTTGTGGGCCTACAGAACGGCCTACAAGACGCCTATTGGGATGTCTCCCTTTAGGTTGGCCTACGGAAAGGCATGCCACCTTCCAGTGGAGCTAGAGCACAAGGCTTGGTGGGCTGTCCAGAAGTTCAACATGGATTATGATGAAGCGGGCCTACATAGGAAGCTACAGCTAAATGAGCTTGAGGAGATAAGGAATGAGGCCTACGATGCTTCATGGATCTACAAGGAGAAGACAAAGGCCTACCATGACAAAATGATTCGCGGAAAAAGCTTCCAAGTGGGCCAGAAAGTTCTGTTATTCCATTCCAGACTTAAGCTATTCCCGGGTAAACTTCGTTCTCGTTGGGTTGGTCCATTTATAGTTACAAATGTGTTTACTCATGGTGCTGTAGAGATCAAGAGTGAGAAGACGGGGAAGGAGTTCAAGGTAAATGGGCATCGTCTCAAGCCCTACTATGAGTCCTTGGTGGGGCACACATTGGAAGAGATACCCCTCCAAGAGGCACCCCATGACGTGTGAACAAGGAGAAGAGTCCAGGCTGAAGGACTATAAATATTAAGCGCTACATGGGAGGCAACCCATTTCAATCGAAGCTGTGGAAGAGCCATCAACGAGAGTTTGAAATTTCTATCCCTTCACTTGCTTCGGTTGAATTGTACTTGTGTCTTTATTTGTTTGTTTATTTTACCCTTCTCTTATTTTCGTAGCCCCCCATATTTAGGGTCTATATACCATATTTTTTGCCTACATTGAGGACAATGTAGATTCTAAGTGTGGGGTGGGTTTACACCTTTATTTCAGAATTTTTTTCGGTTTAAAAAAAAAAACAACAAAAAAAAAAACAAAAAAAGTTAGTTTTATAGTCTTTTTGAGTGTTTGAGTCTTAGGATGCCCCTAACGTCTAGGATGAACATGTCTCTAAATTCATGGCTGAAGGTTTTCACAATCGAAATATGACTTAATTGAATTCTGTGGTTAATCGATGTTGTGATGCTTGTATGAAGATTTGAGATAGGATTGTAACTTGGTTCATTAAGCATGCTAGGATTAAGTCTGATTCATTTGACCCTAAGTGAGCTGTTGAGCTAAAATACCTTCTTTTCGAGTGCTTATTGATAAATTCATAATTTCGTGGCTACATTTGCAAAACCTCATCATTCTTTGAAAATCCAATGATCATGTGCCGTAGATTTTAATGGACTAGAGAGTACTAGAACTCGACTGTTGTGACTGTCAAAACTTGTATGCCATAATATGCACTGATCCTGGATAGGATAGAAGGCATTAGGGTAACCACCATAGCCAAACAAGCATGTGTCCCCAATTGTGCCCATCGTGGGACTCCTTAGAATGAACCCCTTTGAGCCTACGTTTAAAACCTTTGTTTCATCACCCTCACTACCCTACCATGAGCTTAGTACAGGATATCTCTACCCTTGTCTTAGGGACTTAGTAGAGCATGACATAGTGTGTAGGGGTGACGATGAAAAACAAGTGTGGGGTGGGGAAAAACCAAGAAAAAGAAAGAAGATTGCCGTGAAAAATGAATGAAAGAAAATGAAAAAAAAAAAGAAAGAAAGAAAGAAAGAAAAACAGCAAAAGAGGAGACAAATTGAAAAGAAAACTCTTGGGAAATTGTTGAAGTGTGGTTTTGGACTTTCAAATTTGTAGAAGGCTCAAAGTTGAAAATTATGCCTTTGTCCATTCCCATGTTGGTTAGAGTGAAGGTTTGGCCCAAAACAATGATATTTTGCGTACAAAAATGATGACATAAGGTGGTCCATATATGCTCTGCTAGGTCCTTAGGATTTTTGTATCCTTAATCTTCATTTCGAAAACCCCAGCTTAGCCCCATTACAACCTGTTTTAAGTGCTTACTTGATCCTTGAGATGGGCTGTCTTTGGTTAGTGGAGTCAGGTACGCAGTCGAGCTTATGGTTTAGGTCCATTTGTGCACTTAGTCATTTCATGAGGTCTTTAAAAATTCTTCACAAAATGCGTTTATTGATGAAATATGCAAGCTGTTTGTTGCCTTACAATTTATTCTCTTGCATATACTTGAGAGTGAAGCTTTTAAGCATAGCCATTTCTGAGAGAAAAATCGAGAGTATGCCCTGTGAGTTTGGATTGGACTTGTTCGAAACATGCTATCATTCACTGTATAACTTAAGTTCTCCATATCTTAGTCATATGAATGTCACAGGTTTATTAACCATGGAATTATCTATGCAATTTTGATTAAGTGTTTAACGTGAAAGCCATGAGTTTGGAGTCTCTGAGACAACAGTTAGGGGAAGTAGAGTCATTTACTTGTTTTTTTGTTGAGTCGTTGTTTTGTTTTGTATTTTTGTTTTGCTAAGGGACTAGCAAAAGCTAAGTGTGGGGTAGTTGATAGGAGCAAAAAAGTGTGACGATATTATTGATTATTTGCCCCATTTTAGCTTTGTTTCTCCCTTAAGTTTAGTGTTTTGAGTCAGTAAGTCATTTTGAGAGTCTTGTTGAGTGTTTGGAGTGAAAAAGGCGGAAAAAGTAAAATTTATGAAAAATCCTAACTGGATCAGGATTCCTGACTGTCAACTATTTTTGCGGTCTTTACATTTTAATTCCCTTTATTTTCTCTAGAAAATTCTGATATTCTCCTGCTTGTTGTAGGAAACATTGCCTGGTGGAACTGTTGGAAACAGCAATGATGGAGTCATAAAATAAAGCATTAAGATATTTGACCAAGCAATGAAGAAAGGGGAATAAAGGAGAAAGACGTTTTCAGTTGAGGAATAAAAGAGAAAGATGTTTCAGCTGAAAAATAAATAAGAGAAAGACGTTTTAGCTTGGAAATTAAAGGAATTGCCCCATTATGAGAGGAGTTAAGGCCATAAAGGAGACGTTTCAGTTGGGAAAACCAACCAATGCTCCCCTATAAATAGGCAATGTCCAGAATATAATTTGCATCACTTCCCAGCCAAGATCACTTCCCAGCCAAGATCACTTCTTAGCCAAAAACTTTTCCAAGACTCTGCCCAATTCACTTCTTAAACTTTCATCACCTACAAGACCGTGACACCATCCATCCATCAATCTACAAAGCTCTAAGGCGCTGAGTCAAGGACGCTCCACCACCATCGCAGAGACGAGTTCATCACCGTGTTGCTAAGCCGCTGAGGAAAGCTTCAAAGTGTAACTATGACTCTACTTATAATTTTTGTTTCGGTTTTGTGTGTTTCAATTTGTGAGTTGTGTAATTGGAGACATGAAATTTTCAGAATATTTTTATTAATATTTTTGAGATTTTCAGTTTATTATTGAGTTAATTTTGAGAATTCTTTTATGATGCATGTTACAATCTTGTGCCCTTTTATGTGTTTTGGTAATTTTCAGAGTTAGGTTCATAAGTTTGCATGCTAGAATAACGGTGAGAGTTTTTGTGTGTTTGCTTAATTTGCCAAGAGTAATTGTTATTTGTTAAGACGCTGAGTTAAACAAGTAGCAATTAGTTCTAAAAAGTGGTAAAAATCATGCTTTAATGATTAAATGATTCTGGAAATTACGTGTTAAATTCTATGTGTAATGGTTAATTTGCACGTGTGAGTTGATTCGAGGGTTAGATAATACTACTAGTTAAGAGAATTACGCTGAGTGTTTTCGAAATTTAGTAGTATTAGGCTTGGTAAGGACTTTTCCAATCCAAACCTACATTAGAACGAATCAGATAAATGGATTGATCCGCTGAGGCTTTTCATTTTGGCTCTTATCTAGGCATTTAAGGTGGGCACATTTTTGTAGCATGTTGAAATGAATTTTCTGTTTTTACACTTAGTAATTTCCGAGTGGTATTGGTCTAGGTAAGGGAAGTCGATCATTGTAGATAATTTTATTTGTTTTGTTTTTATTTTAAGTAGATTAGAAACCAAATTCAAAAACCCCCCATTTTATTCGTTTATTTGTTAATTGACCTTTTTGTGTAGGTGTACCCTACAATCCCCGGACTGAACGATCCCTGCTTATCCTATACTGACAACTACATTTTGCAGGGTTAAATTGTGAGGCTATTTCAGCCGCATCAGCAACATGAAAATCTGAAAATATAATTGAAGATTTTGATTGGAGTAATTCAAGGGAGATTTTTAAGGGCAAAGAGATATTCTTGGAAGATTTAAATGTGATTTTTGGCCGAAAATGGTGAAGCAAATCAGCATTTATTTATGGAATTTGCGCAATTACTTTCCCAAGGATATTTGTGGCCGAAATTGGTGAAGCAAATCAGAATTTATTTATGGAATTTCGGCAATTACTCTCTCCTAAGATATTCTTGGCCGAAATTAATGAAGAAAATCAGAAAATCCTTATATAATTTCGGCAAGGATATATATATTAAAGGAATGTAGGGAATTAATTTGGAGAGTTTTGATTGGTTAGATGACACACCAAGGCTTACTTGGCATTCTACGATTGGTTGGACCACATCACAAGGCTTACTTGGCATCATATCATTGGTTGAAGTGATGTGGAAATTTCTGATTGCTTGGAGAACCCTAGCCGTGCCCCTATATATTCTCCCCTTTTCTCAACGTCAGGGGTCCTCTCCCCCATACAATTTACACTTTAGAAAAAAATCAGAAAATCTTCTTAGCATAGCCGTGAGTTTCTCCATCCTCTAGTCATCTCCACGAGTTCAAGCAAGGCCAAGGGAGAAGAAGCATAGCCGTGAGCATCCATCATCCATCTCCAACCTTGAAGCTTGCTTTCGAGATTCAAGAGACCACCACATCAATCGTTCATCACCATCCCCATCTCACGGTGTAATCCGATTCTCCTTTGTAACCTTTGCTTTGAATTTCGTTGGTTATGAACTAGTTGACATATGTGTTTGAACAAATATTAATTTCTGGAATTTTATGATTAATTGAGAATTTTCAGATTCATATATTGTGATTCGAGAGTTGCTTATGTGAGTTTGTTTAATTAAATTTGCATTATAGATAACTTTTGTATTTTAATCTTATGTGGTTGCAAACACTTAGGGTTTTGATATGAATGATGCTAGGTTTAAGAGTATGAAATCGACTTTTCGTTTTGTGTAAACTTGAATCAAAGTAGTAAAGGTTTTGTACAAAGATCGAATTTAATTAAAGAGAATTGCAATTAGGTGGACTTTTCCATACTAAGTTGTACACTTGAGTTGATAGCCTTTCTCTATGTGTAATGCGTTAAACATGACATGATTGACTAGCTTTCTAGGGTTTGATTGCATGTTTGATAGGATTAATCTAGGTGCTTTTGCTTAGGTTAATTAGCATTGAAAAGTAAAAAATGGGAATTCATTTGCTTTCGAATGTTTCACATGATCAACTCCTTTCTCATGACTTAGATGAACAATATTAGGGTTTGAGTCAATTTTAATCATATGTTTCGATTTTGATCTTTGTTCTCTCATTCCATTCGTATTTTTATGTTTTTGCATTTTAATTTTTTTGTTAACTTAGTTTTATTTTCGAAAAACCAAAAACAAAATCCCCCCTTTTCGTGTACAATGTTTATAGTTGTGAATATCTTTGTGAATATTATACTTTGTTGTAATTTTAATTGTTTGTTTGTCCTACAATGACAGGTGTACCCTCAATCCCCGGAATAGAACGATCCCTATTTGCTTATACTACTAACGATATTTTCAGGGTTAAATTATGCGCTTGCTTTCGAGCGCATCATTTTGGTTGAGTCTTTTGTTTTGATTTTGCTAAGGGACTAGCAAAAGCTAAGTGTGGGGGTATTTGATAAGAGCACAAAGTGTGACGTTTTTAATATGTATTTTCCCTCATTTGGCTAAGTTATTCTCTTAAAATTAATAATTATAATAAAGTTTATGTTTTTAGTTACTTCAAGGTTGGAAAGGGTGAAAACAAGTGAAAAAGAGCAGAAATGAGCATAAATTAATGACAAGTCATTTATGAAACTTTCCTCTTTCATTTTAGGAAATATTTCCTATTTTGTTTTAGGAAACTTTCTTCATTTGAACTTTTCTATTTCTGATTTTTGTATTTTAATGAGAGTCCATCCCATTAAAAACTCTTGAGTGATGATGCGCCTGAAAATATCGTTAGTAGTATAAGCAAATAGGGATCGTTCTATTCCGGGGATTGAGGGTACACCTGTCATTGTCAGACAATTAAACAATTAAAATTAAAACAAAGTATAATATTCACAAAGATATTCACAACTATAAACATTGTACACGAAAAAGGGGGCATTTTGTTTTTGGGTTTTTCAAAAATAAAAGGTTAACAAAAGAATTAAAATGCAAAAACATAAAAATACGAATGGAATGAGAGAACAAAGATCAAAATCGAAACAAATGATTAAAATTGACTCAAACCCTAATATTGTTCATCTAAGTCATGAGAAAGGAGTTGATCATGTGAAACATTCGAAAGCAAATGAATTCCCATTTTTTACTTTTCAATGCTAATTAACCTAAGCGAAAGCACCTAGATTAATCCTATCAAACATGCAATCAAACCCTAGAAAGCTAGTCAATCATGTCATGTTTGATAGGAGCAAAAAGTGTGACAATATTATTGAATATGTGCCCCATTTTAGCCTTGTTTCTCCCATAAGTTTAGTGTTTTGAGTCATCGAGTCATTTTGAGAGTCTTGTTGAGTGTTTGGAGTGAAATAGGCGGAAAAAGTAAAATTCATGAAAAATCCTAGCTGGATCAGGATTCCTAACTGTCAACTATTTTTGCGGTCTTTACATTTTAATTTCCCTTTATTTTCTCTAGAAAATTCTGATATTCTCCTGCTTGTTGTAGGAAACGTTGCCTGGTTGAACTCTTGGAAACAGCAATGATGGAGTCATAAAATAAAGCATTAAGATATTTGACCAAGCAATGAAGAAGGGAAATAAAGGAGAAAAGATGTTTTCAGTTGAGGAATAAAAGAAAAAGATGTTTCAGCTGGAAAATAAATAAGAGAAAGACGTTTTCAGTTGGGGAATAAAGGAGAAAAGACGTTTTCAGTTGAGGAATAAAAGAAAAAGATGTTTCAGCTGGAAAAATAAATAAGAGAAAGATGTTTCAGCTTGGAAATTAAAGGAATTGCCCCATTATGAGAGGAGTTAAGGCCATAAAGAAGACGTTTCAGTTGGGAAAGCCAACCAATGCTCCCCTATAAATAGGCAACGTCCAGAACTGAATTTGCATCACTTCCCAGCCAAGATAATTCATTGCCTATCACTTTCCAGCCAAGATCATTCCAAGACTACCCAATTCACTCCTCAAACCTCCATATCTTACAAGACCGTGATCACCATCCATCCATCAATCTACAAAGCTCTAAGGCGCTGAGTCAAGGACGCTCCACAACCATAGTAGAGACAAGTTCATCACCTTGTTGCTAAGCCGCTGAGGAAAGCTTCAAAGTGTAACTATGACTCTACTTATAATTTTTGTTTCGGTTTTGTGTGTTTCAATTTGCGAGTTGTGTAATTGGAGACATGAAATTTTCAGAATATTTTTATTAATATTTTTGAGATTTTCAGTTTATTATTGAGTTAATTTCGAGAATTCTTTTATGATGCATGTTACAATCTTGTGCCCTTTTACGTGTTTAGGTAATTTTCAAAGTTAGGTTAATAAGTTTGCATGCTAGAATAATGGTGAGAGTTCTTGTGTGTTTTCTTAATTTGCCAAGAGTAATTGTTATTTGTTAAGGCGCTGAGTTAAACAAGTAGCAATTAGTTCTAAAAAGTGGTAAAAACTATGTTCAATGGTTAAACGATTCTGGAAATTACGTGTTAAATTCTATGTCTAATGGTTAATTTGCACGTGTGAGTTGATTCGAGGGTTAGATAATACTACTAGTTAAGAGAATTACGCTGAGTGTTTTCGAAAATTAGTAGTATTAGGCTTGGTAAGGACTTTTCCGATTCAAGCCTACATTAGAATGAATCAGATAAGTGGATTGATCCGCTGAGGCTTTTCATTTTGACTCTTATCTAGGCATTTAAGATGGGCACATTTTTGTAGCATGTTGAAATGAATTTTCTGTTTTTACACTTAGTAATTTCCGAGTGGTATTGGTCTAGGTTAGGGAAGTCGATCATTGTATATAGTTTTATTTGTTTTGTTTTTATTTTAAGTAGATTAGGAACCAAATTTCAAAACCCCCCATTTTATTCTTTTATTTGTTAATTGACCTTTTTGTGTAGGTGTACCCTACAATCCCCGGACTGAACGATCCCTGCTTATCCTATACTGACAACTACATTTTGTAGGGTTAAATTGTGAGGCTATTTAAGCCACATCAATTTTTGGCGCCGTTGCCGGGGATTGTTAAAATCCCTTGCACTTAAAGTGTCATCGATTTTGTTGTATATAGAATGCATGCTAATTTTTGTACTACACTTGTGGAATGGTGACAAATTGCAATTTTTGTTAGGCCAAGCTTTAATTGTGATTTAGTTTAAGTTTTATGAGTGTTACGAAATTAAGCATGTCTTTTATAATTGTTGTACAATTTGTAGATGTTTTTTTTTTTAAGCATATTGTAAATTGTATGTGTTTCACTTAGATTTTTTTTTTCAGCATGTTGTAAATTATATATTGTAAAATTGTAGAATGAGTTTTTCTTTTTAAGCATGTTGTAAATTGTATGTGTTTCACTTAGATTAATATACTTAATTGTTGTACATTGTATGTTGTCGTGAATTTAGTTAAATACTTAATTGTTGTACATTGTATGTTGTCGTGAATTTAGTTAAATACTTAATTATTGTAAGTGTGTAAAATCGTATGAGTAGACAAGGGCCCTTTTGTTAATATTGGCCTAAACCCTTCATTAGTACCTTGCTCAGGTCTCTTGAGGTTGAGGGCGGCCTTTATTAGCACTTGGAGAACGGTCTAACACATTAGTTAATTTCCCAGCTGAGTAAGGGGCGCATACGGATGGTGTCTTAGGTTGAGACCCTGGGTGATGGGTTCAATTGGATCTCAGAGATACTATAGAATGAGCGTAAACCACTATGTGGGAGTAGCCGATAGGGGCCTAAACCTCAATGAGGGAGTAGCCTCCGTAGTATCACTAAAATGAGTCCTCCCTCTCACTTACCTCTTAATCTGGCCATTCGGCCTTCTGAAACAAAGGAAAGAGACTTATGTCTAGGCGACTATCCCTATATCGTATCTCACCAATAGTAGTGGTTTCTATTGGGCTCGACTTACAACTTGGAATCAATTGAGATATTAACTATGTTTACAATAAACTAAAAAAAAAAAAAAAAAAAAAAAACGTGTTGTGTGACATGCTTAAGGTATATTGGATCCTCTGTTCCAGTACCTAAGTATGTAAAGTAGCTTAGAAAGTAGGAAAGACATAATGTTTGTATTCCTAACCTTGTATATGTTACTAACACTTGATCTGGTGAGTCCTTTGTGGAGCACACATTGGAAGAGATACCCCTCCAGGAGGCACCCAAGGAATGAGCACGTGTGAACAAGGAGAAAAGTCCAGGCTGAAGGACTATAAATATTAAGCGCTGCATGGGAGGCAACCCATTTCAAACGAAGCTGTGAAGGAGCCATCAACGAGAGTTTGACATTTCTATCCCTTCACTTGCTTAGGTTGAATTGTACTTGGGTCTTTGTTTGTTTGTTTGTTTATTTTACCCTTCCCTTATTTTCGTAGCCCCCCATATTTAGGGTCTATATACCATACTTTTTGCCTACATTAAGACAATGTAGATTCTAAGTGTGGGGTGGGTTTACACCTTTATTTCAGTTAAAAAAAAAAGAAAAAAGAAGAAGTTGGTTTTATAGAGTCTTTTTGTGTGTTTGAGTCTTAGGATGCCTCTAATGTCTAGGATGAACATGTCTCTGAATTCATGGCTGAAGGTTTTGACAATCAAAATAGGACTTAATTGAATTCTGTGGTTAATCGACGTTGTGATCCTTGTATGAAGATTTGAGATAGGATTGTAACTTGGTTCATTAAGCATGCTAGGATTAAGTCTGATTCATTTGACCCTAAGTGGGCTGTTGAGCTAAAATACTTTCTTTTCGAGTGCTTATTGATAAATTCAAAATTTCTTGGCTGTAATTGCAAAACCTCATCATTCTTTGAAAATCCAATGATCATGTGCCATAGATTTTAATGGATTAGAGAGTACTAGAACTCGGCTGTTGTGACTGTCAAAACTTGTATGCCATAATATGCCCTGATCCTGGATAGGATAGAAGGCATTAGGGTAACCACCATAGCCAAACAAGCATGTGTCCCCAATTGTGCCCGTCGTGGGACTCCTTAGAATGAACCCCTTTAAGCCTACGTTGAAAACCTTTGTTTCATCACCCTCACTACCCTACCATGAGCTTAGTACAGGATATCTCTACCCTTGTCTTAGGGACTTAGTAGAGCATGACATAGTATGTAGGGGTGACGATGAAAGACAAGTGTGGGGTGGGAAAAATCCAAGAAAAAAAAAAAAAAGAAAGAAAAAAAAAATTTTGCCGTAAAAATGAAAATGAAAAAGAAAGAAAGAAAAACGGCAAAAGAGAAGAAAAATTGCAAAGAAAACTCTTGGGAAATTGTTGAAGTGTGGTTTTGGACTTTCAAATTTGTAGAAGGCTCAAAGTTGAAAATTAGGCCTTTGTCCGTTTCCATGCTCGTTAGAGTGAAGGTTGGGCCCAAAACAATGATATTTTGCGTACAAAAATGATGACATAAGGTGGTCCATATATGCTCTGCTAGGTCCTTAGGATTTTTGTTTCCTTAATCTTCATTTCGAAAACCCCAGCTTAGCCCCATTACAACCTGTTTTAAGTGCTTACTTGATCCTTGAGATGGGCTGTCTTTGGTTAGTGGAGTCAGGTACGCAGTCGAGCTTATGGTTTAGGTCCATTTGTGCACTTAGTCATTTCATGAGGTCTTTAAAAATTCTTCACAAAATGCGTTTACTGATGAAATATGCAAGCTATTTGTTGCCTTACAATTTGTTCTCTTGCATATACTTGAGTGTGAAGCTTTTAAGCATAGCCATTTCTGAGAGAAAAATCGAGAGTATGCCTTGTGAGTTTGGATTGGACTTGTTCGAAACATGCTATCATTCACTGTATAACTTAAGTTCTCCATATCTTGCTTCGTCATATGAATGTCACATGTTTATTAACCATGGAATTATCTATGCGATTTTGATTAAGTGTTTAACGTGAAAGCCATGAGTTTGGAATCTCTGAGACAACAGTTAGGAGCAATAGAGTCATTTACTTGCTTTTCGTTGAGTCTCTGTTTTGTTTTGTATTTTTGTTTTGCTAAGGGACTAGGAGCATTAAGATGGGGCACATATGTGGACCAAAAAAGTGTATTTTTGAGATGGGCACATAAACTATTTTTGAGATGGGGCACATATGTGGAACAAAAAAGTGTGACGATATTATTGATTAATAATATGTAATAAACTAGATTAGGAACCAAAATTCAAAGAATTAAGATATTAAGCATATTATGGATCGTCACACAAGATGCCCCATCTCAATTATATCACCCAAAAAATTAAGATGGGGCACATATGTGGAACAAAAATAATATTGTCACACATATTAATAAATTTTGTTTTGCGGCAACGGAACCAAGTTGATAGGAGCAAAAAAGTGTGACGATATTATTAATTATGTGCCTCATTTTAGCCTTATTTCTCCCTTAGTTTAGTGTTTTGAGTCATTAAGTCATTTTGAAAGTCTTGTTGAGTGTTTGGAGTGAAATAGGCGGAAAAAGTAAAATTCATGAAAAATCCTAGCTGGATCAGGATTCCTAACTATCAACTATTTTTGCGGTCTTTACATTTTACTTTCCCTTTATTTTCTCTAGAAAATTATGATATTCTCCTGCTTGTTGTAGGAAACGTTGCCTGGTTGAACTCTTGGAAACAGCAATGATGGAGTCATAAAATAAAGCATTAAGATATTTGACCAAGCAATGAAGAAGGGAAATAAAGGAGAAAAGATGTTTTCAGTTGAGGAATAAAAGAGAAAGACGTTTCAGCTGGAAAATAAATAAGAGAAAGACGTTTTCAGTTGGGAAATAAAGGAGAAAAGATGTTTTCAGTTGAAGAATAAAAGAAAAAGATGTTTCAGCTGGAAAAATAAATAAGAGAAAGACGTTTCAGCTTGGAAATTAAAGGAATTGCCCCATTATGAGAGGAGTTAAGGCCATAAAGAAGACGTTTCAATTGGGAAAGCCAACCAATGCTCCCCTATAAATAGGCAACGTCCAGAACTGAATTTGCATCACTTCCCAGCCAAGATCACTTCCCAGCCAAGATAATTCCTTGCCTATCACTTCCCAGCCAAGATCATTCCAAGACTACCCAATTCACTCCTCAAACCTCCATATCTTACAAGACCGTGACACCATCCATCCATCAATCTACAAAGCTCTAAGGCGCTGAGTCAAGGACGCTCCACCACCATCACAGAGACGAGTTCATCACCGTGTTGCTAAGCCGCTGAGGAAAGCTTCAAAGTGTAACTATGACTCTACTTATAATTTTGTTTCGGTTTTGTGTGTTTCAATTTGCGAGTTGTGTAATTGGAGACATGGAATTTTCAGAATATTTTTATTAATATTTTTGAGATTTTCAGTTTATTATTGAGTTAATTTCGAGAATTCTTTTATGATGCATGTTACAATCTTGTGCCCTTTTACTTGTTTAGGTAATTTTCAGAGTTAGGTTCATAAGTTTACATGCTAGAATAACGGTGAGAGTTCTTGTGTGTTTTCTTAATTTGCCAAGAGTAATTGTTATTTGTTAAGGCGCTGAGTTAAACAAGTAGCAATTAGTTCTAAAAAGTGGTAAAAACTATGTTCAATGGTTAAACGATTCTGGAAATTACGTGTTAAATTCTATGTCTAATGGTTAATTTGCACGTGTGAGTTGATTCGAGGGTTAGATAATACTACTAGTTAAGAGAATTACGCTGAGTGTTTTCGAAAATTAGTAGTATTAGGCTTGGTAAGGACTTTTCCGATTCAAGCCTACATTAGAATGAATCAGATAAGTGGATGATACGCTCAAAGCAAGCATATAATTTAACCCTTTAAACATCATTAGTAGTATAAGCAAATAGGGATCGTTCTATTCCGGGGATTGAGGGTACACCTGTCAATGTAGGACAATTTAAACAATTAAAATAAAACAAAGTATAGTATTCACACATATACATATTATTTACGAATTCAAAAGGGGTTTTAGGGTTTGGTTTTCGAAAATTAAAAACAAGAATTAAAACTAAGTATGAACAAAAACACAAATACAAGAATGATATGTAAGAAACAAAGATTAAAACCGATTTCATGATTAAATTCGAATACAAACCTACATTGTTCTTCCAAGTCATGTGAAAGGAGTTGATCATGTGAAACATTCGAAAGCAAACGATTTCCCATATTTTACTTTTCAATGCTAATTAATCTAAATGAAAGCACATAGATTAATCCTATCAAACATGTAATCAAACCCTAGAAAGCTAGTCAATCATACATGTTCAACGCAAGAAGTTCAAGGAAAGGCTATCAACTCAAGTGTACAACTTAGTATGAATAAGTTCACCTAATTGCAATCCTCTTCAATTGAATTCGATTTTTGTCCAAAACCTTTACTACTTTGATTCAAGTTTACACAAAACGAAAAGTCGATTTCATGTTCTTAAACCTAGCACCAATTATATCAAAACCCTAAGTGTTTCGAACCACATAAGATTAAAATACAA
Source organism: Rosa chinensis (assembly GCF_002994745.2). Lineage (NCBI taxonomy): Eukaryota > Viridiplantae > Streptophyta > Magnoliopsida > Rosales > Rosaceae > Rosa > Rosa chinensis. Next base: position 49,805,214 of record NC_037092.1, read on the forward strand.
AAGTTATCTATAAAGCAAACTCAATCGAACAATCACACATAAGCAACTTTGGAATCACAACATAGAAATCGAAAATCCTTAATCAATCATAAATTTTCAGAATATAAACCTTGTTCAAACATAAACGTTAACTAGAACAACATCCAACGAAATCAAACAAGGAGAATCAAAAGTGATTACAAGAAAGAAGGTTGAATTACACCGTGAATGGAGAGATGGATGAATAACTCGAATGATGAACTAATGAAACTCGAAAGCAAGCTTCAAAGTACACGGCTTCAAGGTGGAATGGATGATGATGCTCACGGCCTAAGCTTGCTTCTTCCTTCCTTGCTTGAAAACGCCAAAAGTTGCACTAGAGAATGGAGAGAGCTTCCGCGCGTAGAGAGAATTTTCTAAATTTGTAAAAGTGTGTTTGGAGACGTCTAGGGTGAGTGTATATATAGGGAACGGCATGTCTTGGCTTCCAAGCCGTGAGTTTTCTGATTTATTTACCAAGGAATTAAATTAATAATTCCACATGCCTTCCACCAATGAGAAATTGCCAAGTAAGCCCTAGTGTGTCATCCAACCAATCATAAAACTCCAAGGAGATACCCTAATATATTCTTGCCGAAATTCCTTGAATATTTTCTGATTTTCTTCTTGATATTTCGGCCAAAACATGCTTAGGGTTTCTAGGAATGAACCTAGACGCAATTTGGTCTCTTTCTTGATTTCTTTCCTTAAACTCCACCCTAGAAAATCTCTTGCGTAATCTTTGATTCTTCCCTTGATTTTTCACGCCACTTTTGCCTCCTCCTTTTGATTTTCACGGCAATGCAACCCTAGGGTTTCCTCCATGCGTCACAAACCCTAATTCCATGGGCTTTTGATGGGCCTTGATCCATTTTGCCGAAAATCCATAGAGTTCTTGGGCCTCGTTGCTTCAACTTCAAGTCTTCTCATCTTCCAACGCAAAACTCATTATTTTTCCATTTCTTTTTCATGGTTGCGTTGGAAACTTGCTCGGAAAGCCTTCCTCCATTTCGCAGGGTTTCCTAGTTGGATTAGGAAAGCTTGTTTCTTCATTTCTGCTCAAATGTGTGGCCCAATTCTTCTCATATTCGTTCGTCTTGATGTTCGCAAGCTCCTCTTTCCATTCGTGCATTCATTTCCACTTTTTAGCTCGGAGGTCCTGAAAATAGAAACTAATATGAAAAATGGAAACTTACCTAATTTAAAAAATAGAAACTTTCTAAAATTGAGAAATGGAAAGTTTCTAAAAATGAAAAATAGAAACTTACTAAAAATGAGAAATGAGAAATGAGAAATGAGAAATGAGAAATGAAAAATGAGAAATGAGAAATGAAAAATGAGAAATGAAGACAAAAATGGAAACTTTCTACAATAAGGAACTTTCCCAATCAAAGAATGGAAACTTTCCCAAACAGGGATTTTTCAAGGAAATGGCGCAGAAAAATGTAGGGAAATGCAGTTAAAACGTCGCATTAAAATGCTCCTATCAAATTCCCCCACACTTAGCTTTTGCTAGTCCCTTAGCAAAATTACAACACATACACGACTACGACTCAACTAAAATTTAAAGACTTGACACATAACAGACTCTATTGCCCTTTAACTTTTTGTCTCAGCAATCTCTTACTTTCATAACACCAAGATTAGCACTTCACAAAGAATCAATGTTTAGGCATTCGAGAGTTAATTAAAACACATAAGTTACATATACACAAATAGGACTTGGTTGGAACAACGGTGATGGTTTCTGTTAAGCATGTTTCAAACAAGTATGATTCAAATCCTCACAAAGTATATCCACTCTTTCTTCTCTCAGATCATGGCAATGCTTAAAAGCTTATACACTCAAGTATATGTGAAAGATAGCAAGTGTATCACATAATGCAAGAAACGAAAGCATATGTATAATTTTCTTTTAAAGATCTCATGAAAGATATCAACTACTTGCACAGATGGACCCAAGCCATAGGTTCAACTCTTGTAACTCATCTCCACATCAAGGACTGTCCCATCTTAAGGATCAAGAAGGTCTTATCAAAGGTTGTAATGGGGCCATGGCTCAAGGTTTTAAAGAAACGAAGGGTAAGGAATTTAACAAAGTGTCCTAAAAACCTAGCGGAGCTCATGCAAATGTAGAGAGACTTCTAGAAATCCACCAAATATGCAAAAACGTCACTATCCCATGGGGGTGTTATAAAGGGGCCTAATGTCTTCATGTTGGGCCCAAACTTCACTCTAAACTTCCTTTGGTTACTAATGAGTTGGACAAAGGCCAAATTTTTCTGTAATGGGCCTTCAAATCAAAGTAAACTCCAAACTCACCAAGTATGGGGGGCTAAAATCCATAGATATTTCATCTTTTTCTTTCTTTTTGTTTTCTAGCCGTACACTTTTCTTTTTCACTTTCTTTTTCTCGGCTTTTTCATACATTTTTCTCTTATGGACAAGTCTACCCCCACACTTGAGCTTTCACCTCTTCTCATTCTTTATTATGGACGCCAAAAATCTTCAAGTAAAGTCTCAATTTAGCTCCACTAAGTTCTTAAAACAAAGGGTAGGGTTATAGCTATACTAAGTTTTAGGTTAAAGATTTTTAAGGGTGATGAAAGAAAAGGCTTAACGTAGGCTCAAAGGGGTTTATCTAGGGGAGTCCCACGACGGGCGCAAATAGGGACACAGGTTTATATGGCAATGGTGGTAGTTCCTAGGTTGCCTCTATCCTTTCCAGAATCAGGGCCATGTATTGATATAACGTCTCAACAAGCACAAGAGTGAATTCTAGCATTCTCTAGTCCATCAAACTTAATCTATGGCAAGTAGTCAATCAAGATGAAAGAATAATGAGATCATCAAAACATCGCCAAGAAAATAAGAATATATATTTTCGATTCACTCCAAGAAAAAGGGACATGGGCTCAATTATCTCACATGGGTCTATATGAATCAAAACTCATCTTAACATGCTCATATTCTGTACCAAAGTCACGAAATCCATATCCACTACAAGGCACACATTTTTCATATATCTCAATTAACCAAAGAATACCATTTTAAAGTCATCTCAATTTTGTGATTCTCTTTTAGTCGTAATTTCAGAGATATAGAATCATCCTAGACAGTTGAAAGGGCATCCTAAGACTCAAAACAAAATAACACAAGATAAAGACTCAGTAGACGTTAACTAAGGACTAGGGTTATTTCCTTTCTCCTTTCGGTAACTCCTTTGGGATGTGACCAGGTAAGGAAGGGAACGATTTTGGCGGAGCTCAGCTCACTTGTTTAGCGAGGGACGAGACCCTTTGCTAGCACTTCTCGTATCCAAACCAAACCTAGACATCACACCTTAATAGATGCGCCTACGATGAAGAAATTATTTCACCCAAAACATGACTCAATGACTCCATAAAGCAACGAAATTTTGTTGATTTTTGACATTTTTTTTGATTTTTTGTATTTTTCAATATATATGACTCAAGACAAAAGTGTAAATCCCTTCCCCCACACTTAAATATTGCATTGTCCTCAATGTAATCAATCATAAGCATGCAATGAACAAATAAGCATATAGGGTAGAGATTTACGAAAATGACTACTAAAATCAAAAGGAAAACATGAAAAGAAAGAGAAATAGGGAAGGAGAAATCAAATCTGCGTGTGTAGACTCCTTCACAGCTACTTCTGAATTGGGTTGCCTCCCAAGCAGCGCTTAATGTTTATAGTCTTTCAGCCTAGACTTGTACCTCCAATTAATCCTCATGTTGTGGAGCGTTTTGGAGGGGTACATCCTCCACTTCATCCTCCACAAACGTCTCATAGTATGGCTTGAGGCGATGGCCATTCACTTTGAACTCGTTACCTGTTTGTTCACTCTTTATCTGCACAGCTCCATGAGGAAACACATGAGTAATAACAAAAGGTCCAATCCAACGAGAACGAAGTTTACCTGGAAAGAGTTTAAGACGAGAATGGAATAAAAGAACTTTCTGTCCCACAACAAAAATCTTCCTACGAATCATCTTATCATGGAAGGCCTTAGTCTTGTCCTTGTAGATCTTGGCACTTTCGAAAGCATCATTCCTAATCTCCTCTAACTCTTGCAATTGTAGCTTCCTATGAAGCCCAGCCTCATCTAGATCCATGTTAAACTGCTTCACAGCCCACCAAGCTTTGTGCTCTAACTCCACAGGTAAATGGCACGGTTTGCCATAGACAATTCGATATGGGGACATACCTATGGGAGTTTTGTATGCAGTTCTGTAGGCCCACAAAGCATCCTCCAAACGCAAGGACCAATCCTTTCTGTTAGGGTTCACAGTCTTCTCCAATATTCCCTTGATTTGACGATTTGAGACTTCAGCTTGTCCACTTGTTTGTGGATGATAAGGTGTAGAAACCTTATGTGTCACATCATATTTCTTCAAGAGAGCCTCAATCGTTCGATTGCAAAAGTGGGAACCACCATCACTAATGAGAACTCTAGGCATGCCAAACCTGCTAAAGATGTTAGACTTGATAAAATCTGCAACAACCTTAGAGTCATTAGTTCGAGTGGCTTTTGCCTCCACCCATTTCGACACATAATCCACAGCAAGCAAGATATAGAGAAATCCAAAAGATGAAGGAAAAGGTCCCATGAAATCTATACCCCAGACATCAAATATTTCAACAGTTATGATATTGGATAAAGGCATTTGATCTCTAGAGCTTAGATTTCCTGTTCTTTGGCATCTATCACAAGTTAAACAATATGCATATGCATCCTTAAATAAGGTTGGCCAAAAGAACCCAGATTCCAACACTTTAAACGCAGTTTTCTTAGACCCAAAGTGACCTCCACATGCTTTAGAATGGCAAAAAGAAAGTATGGCATTATGTTCATGTTCAGGCACACATCTCCTAATCAATTGATCAGAGCAATATTTCCACAGATAAGGTTCATCCCAAACATATTGCTTAACAGTTTTCTTAAGCCTATCTCTATGAGCACGTGACATGGTATCAGGAATCTTCCTAGAAACAATGTAATTCACAATATCCGCATACCATGGTTCACTTACCTGGATTCCAAAGAGTTGTTCATCTGGAAACGTCTCCACCAAAGGGAGAGGGTCTTCTGCGTGCACCAAACGACTCAAGTGGTCAGCTACCACGTTCTCACTACCCTTCTTGTCCTTGATTTCAACGTCAAACTCTTGCAAGAGTAGGATCCATCTAATGAGCCTTGGTTTCGCCTCCTTCTTGGTCATCAAGTACTTCAAAGCTGCATGGTCAGTATAAATAATCACCTTGGTACCAAGTAAGTAGGAACGAAACTTCTCAAGGGCAAAAACAACTGCAAGGAGCTCTTTCTCTGTAGTTGAGTAGTTCAGTTGTGCATCATTCAGAGTCCTTGAGGCGTAGTAGATGGCATACGGTCGTTTGTCCTTCCTTTGCCCCAAAACAGCTCCAACTGCATAGTCAGAGGCGTCACACATCAACTCAAAGGGCAAGGACCAATCTGGAGGTAGCATGATAGGGGCAGACGTCAATAGCTCCTTGAGCTTGTCAAAGGCCTCTTGACACTCCTTGTCAAACACAAACGACACATCCTTTTGGAGTAGTTGGCATAGAGGTCTCGAAATCTTGGAGAAATCCTTGATAAATCTCCTGTAAAACCCTGCATGGCCAAGAAAAGAACGAATCTCTCTCACAGAAGTGGGAGAGGGTAAGTAACGCACAAGGTCTACCTTAGCTTTATCAACCTCAATTCCCCTAGAAGAGACAATATGTCCTAGAACTATACCTTGTCTAACCATAAAATGACACTTTTCCCAATTTAGCACAAGGTTAGTTTCCACACAACGCTTTAAAATAATTTCCAGATTATTAAGACAATCATCAAAGCTTTTTCCAAAAACAGAAAAGTCATCCATGAATACCTCTATGATTTTCTCAATAAAATCCGAAAATATACTTACCATACACCTTTGAAAGGTACCTGGGGCGTTGCATAGTCCAAAAGGCATACGACGATAAGCAAATGTTCCAAAGGGACAAGTGAATGTCGTCTTCTCTTGGTCTTCATTGGCTATGGCAATCTGATTGTACCCTGAGTAGCCATCCAAGAAGCAGTAGTAATCATGTCCAGCCAAACGCTCAAGCATCTGATCAATGAATGGAAGAGGAAAGTGATCTTTCCTTGTTGTTGCGTTGAGCTTCCTGTAGTCAATGCAAACTCTGTGGCCAGTAACTGTCCTTTGGGGTACCAATTCGTTTTCTGCATTCTTCACAACAGTCACTCCTGACTTCTTAGGTACAACTTGAACTGGGGACACCCATTTGGAGTCTGAAATGGGGTATATGACGCCACAATCTAGGAGTTTGATGACCTCCTTCTTCACAACTTCCATCATAGGAGGGTTGAGACGACGTTGAGCCTCTCTAGTGGGTTTTGTCCCCTCCTCAAGAAGTATCCTATGGACGCAAGTAGTAGGGCTTATTCCCTTGATATCCGCCAATGTCCATCCTATGGCGGTCTTGTGTTGCTTTAACATCTCCACCAATCTCTCCTCTTGAGACGAAGTAAGAGAGGAGGATACAATCACTGGTAAAGTCTCCTTGTCTCCTAAGTAGACATACTTCAAGTGGTCTGGTAAAGGTTTAAGTTCAAGTTCTGGTGCCTGGATCACTGAAGGTAAAGTCTTATTAGCAGATAACTGAATGGACAAGGGTGGAGGAGACTTACCTACAAAGGATGATGCCTCAAGGAAGGACACATTAGCAATGATTTCGTCCTCACATGTTTCCTTGAGCACATCTTCATGGAGTGTGACGCCATCTTTGGTGTATCCCACTCCTTGCTCCAGTGTGGTGACCAAAGTATCCTCATTCATGATATCAAACATTTCCTGTGCAAGGTTGTCCAGAATATCAATAGAAAAACAATCATGAACATCAAGAGGATACCTCATAGCTTCAAATATGTTGAAGCCAATAACGTCACCATCAATTCCATGGTGAGAGAGCCATCATACACATCTATCTTGGTCCTGGCCGTCCTTAGGAAAGGGCGACCCAATAGCAATGGCGTTGAACTCACTGGGGAGTCTTCCATCTCCAACACATAGAAGTCAGCTGGAAAGAAAAGATGATTAACCTGCACAAGGACATCTTCCAACAAACCTCTAGGGTATGCATTAGACCTGTCAGCTAACTGAATGATAACATTATTAGATTTAAGCTCACCTAGACCTAGGGTTTCATAAACAGAATAGGGCATGACGTTCACAGAAGCCCCTAAGTCTAACATAGCGTTCTCAAACCTAGAAGTACCAATAGTGCATGGAATAGTAAAACTTCCAGGGTCTTTGCATTTATGGGGTAGTTTCCTCTGAATCAAGGCAGATACATTTTCACTTACCTTTACTACCTCTTTCTCACCTTTTCTCCTCCTTGAGGTACAAAGCTCTTTCAAAAACTTAGCATACCTAGGCACTTGCTTGATAGCCTCAAGGAGGGGTAAATTTACTTGCACCTTCTTGAAAGTTTCCAAGATAGCTTGGTCACTTTCATCCTTCTTCGATATAGCAAATCTGCGTGGAAAGGGCATACAAGACGAAGAAGGGTTAGCAATAACCGAAGTATTCAAGTTAGAATCATTACCTTTTGGTTTCGGTTTTGCTCTAGAAGGTGAAGACGTCCTAGTCTCTTCCTTGGACGTTGCAGGGTCTTTTTCAAGGCTCTTCTTGGTAGCTTCTTGTTCTTCCTCAACTTCAATGTTCACTTGAGCCTCTTTGGCTTTTTTAGGTTGATCCACAAATACCCTTCCACTCCTAGTAGTCACCAAAGATGCATTCTCCACATTACCCTTTGGATTTCGTATGGTGTTACTAGGGAGCTTCCCAGTCTCATGAATCTTGCTCATAAAATCCACAACTTGGCCCATTTGGTTCTTGAGATCCGCAATGTCTTTGGTGTGGGTCTGTTGTCCTTGAACCAAAGCTTGAGTAGAACTAGTGAGAGCTTCAAACATCTTATCATAGTTAACGCTCTGATTTGAACTCCCTGGGGCATGTTGATTTTGCATGTAGGGCCTTTGGAATGGTGGTCCTTGAGGTCCTTGAAAAGATTGTCCTTGAAATGGTGGCCCTTGAGGACGTTGGAAATTTCCTCCAAGGGGATTCTGAGTGTTTTCATTGTTTGTCCACTTGAAGTTGGGGTGGTCCCTCCATCCAGGATTGTAAGTGTTTGAGTAAGGATCATATCTTGGACGTTGAGGGCCCCCATGATTTCCTTGGTAACCTCCAATGGCGTTCAATGATTCCCATCCTCCACTCTCTGATAACTGAGGGCATTGATCAGTTACATGCCCTTGCATCGAACATACTCCACAAGCTTGCAATATTCCCTTGGCACTCACAACTTGATCCATGAGAAGGGTGAGTTTATTCAATCTATCCTCAATAACCGAAGTGCCTATCTCACCCACCTTTCTAGTTGTGAGGCCCACACCCTCGTATTGTTGGGCGTTCTTTGCTCTGTTCTCTATCATAGCTCGCCCTTCAGTAGGTGACTTGTCTACAAAGGCTCCCCCAGCCGCAGCATCTAGCATATCACGTTCCAAGGGTAGGAGACCTTCATAGAAACAAGTTAGCAAGGTTTCTTCCTTCATCTGATGTTGAGGACATTGTGCAATCAAGGATGAAAACCTCTCATAATAAGCGGAATAAGATTCATCTTGAGCCTGCTTAATTCCACTTATCTTCTTCCGGAGTGTGATGATCTTTGAAGCTGGAAAGTACTTCTCTAAGAATGCCTTCATCATAGTGTTCCATGAAGTAATTCGTCCAGAAGGCAGTTCATAGAGCCAATCTTTTGCACGGTCAGCTAGAGAGAAGGGAAATGCCTTCATCTTAAGGATATTCTCATCCGCTCCTTGTGGTAACATGTTGATACACACGGATTGAAACTCCCTAAGATGCTTGTTGGCATCCTCCATATTGAGGCCATGGAACGTTGGAAGCCTATGAAGCAATCCACTTCTTAACTCAAAGTCAGCCGTCTTCCCTGGAGCAGGTGCAGGGTACACAATACTTGTAGGAAGTCCTTCTTGAACCACAGATGAAGAGAGTTCTCTAATGGAAGCCATTCTAACGTTTTCTTCAGGAGGTGGTGAACCAGGTGGTGAATTCTGAGGTGTAAGTGAGTTGGACGAAACACTAGGGGATATTGACCCTTCTGAAGGAAACAGCCTCCTCCCTTGATCGTTAACTGTGTATTCCTTGTATGTTGGAGAAGAGGGCTGTTTGTACTCAAGGAGTGAAGAATTCTTCAAACGAGCGATCCTTGCTTCAATTTCTTTAACTGTAGAAGGTCTAGAAGGCTCGGTCATTCATAGAATTCCTGAACATTATTAAAATTTAGAGAAGTTAGTAAAGTGTATAGTGAAGTAAATACAAGTTAATGATTTATACATAAATGTTACTATTCACGAGTCACTATTCACGATTTACTATTCACGAATTTACAAGTATAAAGAGAAGTATAAATTACAAAAATTCAACAAAGTATAATGTTACATATATACAAATTTTAGTTAGGGTATGGCATAGTTAAGAAAAGTTTGAATCCCATTATAAGCCCTTAACCAAAGTTTAGACGTGCGGCCCAAGGGTTCGATCCTTAATACTAGTCGCCCTTCTCAATCTTTTGGTAACTCTTTTCACATAGAGCCAGGTAGTAGAGGAACGATTTTGGCGGAGCTTAGCTCACTTGTTTAGCGAGGGACGAGACCCTTTGCTAGCACTTCTCGTATCCAATCAACCTAGACACCCTATGCTACTAAGGTGCGCCACATGAGAGAGAAAGGTGCAAGACTAATGTTAAAGACAAAGTCCTTCACCTATTCCTTTATGGTCAAAAACTTATAATAAAATTCATACTCTCAAAAACCTGATTTTTACTATTCACGAAAATTTTATACAATTATTTCTTTTTCTTTTCTTTTATTCACAAGTATGTCAACACTTAGGTACGGGAACAGGGAGTCTCGATGTGCAATGGGACTGAAACAGCTATCCTTTTCAAGACTATGTTTAATCCAATATACCTTAGTGTATCACAACATTTTCTTTTGTTATACATATCATTGATTTCGAATTGAATTCCAAGTTGTAAATCAAGTGGACGTGCGGCCCAAGTATAGTTGTCTAGACACAAAGTTCCTTCTACATCCTTTGGGCAACCTTACTGAAATGGCCAGGTAGGGGAGGGCGAACACAAGAGGCAGAATCCATTTTGGCATGAGCTACTCCCACATTGTGGTTTAGGCCCATTTGTAAGCACTTCTGGATCCAAACCCGTTATGAACGTTGTCCCCTTCCTAGACACCATCCCACATAGGCTATACTTACTTAGATGAAAAAGGTCCTAGGTGTGAAGACAGTTCAATGAATATTAATAAAGACCGCCCTCAACCTTAAGGGACCTGAACTAGGTACCAATAAGGGGTTTAGGTCAATATTAATAAACACGACTTCACCTATTCCTCTTTAATTTACAACTCACAATAAAACTCGTATTCAATAATATAAATAACAACCTAAGTATTTAACTAACAATTTCGATCACAATATGAACATATAATATAATGTTTACGAAAACAACAATATTCACAATGCAACAAGTGATTTTTCAATCCCCGGCAACGGCGCCAAAAATTGATACGCTCAAAGCAAGCATATAATTTAACCCTTTAAACATCATTAGTAGTATAAGCAAATAGGGATCGTTCTATTCCGGGGATTGAGGGTACACCTGTCAATGTAGGACAATTTAAACAATTAAAATAAAACAAAGTATAGTATTCACACATATACATATTATTTACGAATTCAAAAGGGGTTTTAGGGTTTGGTTTTCGAAAATTAAAAACAAGAATTAAAACTAAGTATGAACAAAAACACAAATACAAGAATGATATGTAAGAAACAAAGATTAAAACCGATTTCATGATTAAATTCGAATACAAACCTACATTGTTCTTCCAAGTCATGTGAAAGGAGTTGATCATGTGAAACATTCGAAAGCAAACGATTTCCCATATTTTACTTTTCAATGCTAATTAATCTAAATGAAAGCACATAGATTAATCCTATCAAACATGTAATCAAACCCTAGAAAGCTAGTCAATCATACATGTTCAACGCAAGAAGTTCAAGGAAAGGCTATCAACTCAAGTGTACAACTTAGTATGAATAAGTTCACCTAATTGCAATCCTCTTCAATTGAATTCGATTTTTGTCCAAAACCTTTACTACTTTGATTCAAGTTTACACAAAACGAAAAGTCGATTTCATGTTCTTAAACCTAGCACCAATTATATCAAAACCCTAAGTGTTTCGAACCACATAAGATTAAAATACAAAAGTTATCTATAAAGCAAACTCAATCGAACAATCACACATAAGCAACTTTGGAATCACAACATAGAAATCGAAAATCCTTAATCAATCATAAATTTTCAGAATATAAACCTTGTTCAAACATAAACGTTAACTAGAACAACATCCAACGAAATCAAACAAGGAGAATCAAAAGTGATTACAAGAAAGAAGGTTGAATTACACCGTGAATGGAGAGATGGATGAATAACTCGAATGATGAACTAATGAAACTCGAAAGCAAGCTTCAAAGTACACGGCTTCAAGGTGGAATGGATGATGATGCTCACGGCCTAAGCTTGCTTCTTCCTTCCTTGCTTGAAAACGCCAAAAGTTGCACTAGAGAATGGAGAGAGCTTCCGCGCGTAGAGAGAATTTTCTAAATTTGTAAAAGTGTGTTTGGAGACGTCTAGGGTGAGTGTATATATAGGGAACGGCATGTCTTGGCTTCCAAGCCGTGAGTTTTCTGATTTATTTACCAAGGAATTAAATTAATAATTCCACATGCCTTCCACCAATGAGAAATTGCCAAGTAAGCCCTAGTGTGTCATCCAACCAATCATAAAACTCCAAGGAGATACCCTAATATATTCTTGCCGAAATTCCTTGAATATTTTCTGATTTTCTTCTTGATATTTCGGCCAAAACATGCTTAGGGTTTCTAGGAATGAACCTAGACGCAATTTGGTCTCTTTCTTGATTTCTTTCCTTAAACTCCACCCTAGAAAATCTCTTGCGTAATCTTTGATTCTTCCCTTGATTTTTCACGCCACTTTTGCCTCCTCCTTTTGATTTTCACGGCAATGCAACCCTAGGGTTTCCTCCATGCGTCACAAACCCTAATTCCATGGGCTTTTGATGGGCCTTGATCCATTTTGCCGAAAATCCATAGAGTTCTTGGGCCTCGTTGCTTCAACTTCAAGTCTTCTCATCTTCCAACGCAAAACTCATTATTTTTCCATTTCTTTTTCATGGTTGCGTTGGAAACTTGCTCGGAAAGCCTTCCTCCATTTCGCAGGGTTTCCTAGTTGGATTAGGAAAGCTTGTTTCTTCATTTCTGCTCAAATGTGTGGCCCAATTCTTCTCATATTCGTTCGTCTTGATGTTCGCAAGCTCCTCTTTCCATTCGTGCATTCATTTCCACTTTTTAGCTCGGAGGTCCTGAAAATAGAAACTAATATGAAAAATGGAAACTTACCTAATTTAAAAAATAGAAACTTTCTAAAATTGAGAAATGGAAAGTTTCTAAAAATGAAAAATAGAAACTTACTAAAAATGAGAAATGAGAAATGAGAAATGAAAAATGAGAAATGAGAAATGAAAAATGAGAAATGAAGACAAAAATGGAAACTTTCTACAATAAGGAACTTTCCCAATCAAAGAATGGAAACTTTCCCAAACAGGGATTTTTCAAGGAAATGGCGCAGAAAAATGTAGGGAAATGCAGTTAAAACGTCGCATTAAAATGCTCCTATCAGTGGATTGATCCGCTGAGGCTTTTCATTTGAGCTCTTATCTAGGCATTAAAGATGGGCACATTTTTGTAGCATGTTGAAATGGATTTTCTGTTTTTACACTTAGTAATTTCTGAGTGGTATTGGTCTAGGTTAGGGAAGTCGATCATTGTATATAGTTTTATTTGTTTCGTTTTTATTTTAAGTAGATTAGGATCCAAATTTGAAAAGCCCCCCATTTTATTCTTTTATTTGTTAATTGACCTTTTTGTGTAGGTGTACCCTACAATCCCCGGACTGAACGATCCCTGCTTATCCTATACTGACAACTACATTTTGCAGGGTTAAATTGTGAGGCTATTTCAGCCGCATCAATTTTTGGCGCCGTTGCCGGGGATTGTTAAAATTCCTTGCACTTAAAGTGTCATCGATTTTGTTGTATATAGAATGCATGCTAATTTTTGTACTACACTTGTGGAATGGTGACAAATTGCGATTTCGGTTAGGCCAAGCTTTAATTGTGATTTAGTTTAAGTTTTATGAGTGTTACAAAATTAAGCATGTCTTTTATCATTGTTGTACAATTTGTAGAAGTTTTTTTTTAAGTATGTTGTAAATTGTATGTGTTTCACTTAGATTAATATACTTAGGTTATGAATTTAGCTAAATACTTAATTGTTGTAAGTGTGTAAAATCGTATGAGTAGACAAGGGCCCTTTTGTTAATATTGGCCTAAACCCTTCATTAGTACCTTGCTCAGGTCTCTTGAGGTTGAGGGCGGCCTTTATTAGCACTTGGAGAACGGTCTAACACATTAGTTAATTTCCCAGCTGAGTAAGGGGCGCATACGGATGGTGTCTTAGGTTGAGACCCTGGGTGATGGGTTCAATTGGATCTCAGAGATACTATAGAATGAGCGTAAACCACTATGTGGGAGTAGCCGATAGGGGCCTAAACCTCAATGAGGGAGTAGCCTCCGTAGTATCACTAAAATGAGTCCTCCCTCTCACTTACCTCTTAATCTGGCCATTCGGCCTTCTGAAACAAAGGAAAGAGACTTATGTCTAGGCGACTATCTCTATATCGTATCTCACCAATAGTAGTGGTTTCTATTGGGCTCGACTTACAACTTGGAATCAATTGAGATATTAACTATGTTTACAATAAACTAAAAAAAAAAAAAAAAAAACGTGTTGTGTGACATGCTTAAGGTATATTGGATCCTCTGTTCCAGTACCTAAGTATGTAAAGTAACTTAGAAAGTAGGAAAGACATAATGTTTGTATTCCTAACCTTGTATATGTTACTAACACTTGATCTGGTGAGTCCTTTGTGGAGCACACATTGGAAGAGATACCCCTCCAGGAGGCACCCAAGGAATGAGCACGTGTGAACAAGGAGAAAAGTCCAGGCTGAAGGGCTATAAATATTAAGCGCTGCATGGGAGGCAACCCATTTCAACCGAAGCTGTGAAGGAGCCATCAACGAGAGTTTGAAATTTCTATCCCTTCACTTGCTTAGGTTGAATTGTACTTGTGTCTTTGTTTATTGTTTGTTTATTTTACCCTTCCCTAAAAAAAAAAAAAAAAAAAAAAAAAAAAATTCTATGTTTTTTTAGTGTCTTTTTTTTTTGTTTTGTTTGCTTGAGTCTTAGGATGCCCCTAACGTCTAGGATGAACATGTCTCTGAATTCATGGCTGAAGGTTTTCACAATCGAAATAGGACTTAATTGAATTCTGTGGTTAATCGACATTGTAATGCTTGTATGAAGATTTGAGATAGGATTGTAACTTGGTTCATTAAGCATGCTAGGATTAAGTCTGATTCATTTTACCCTAAGTGAGCTGTTGAGCTAAAATACTTTCTTTTTGAGTGCTTAATTGATAATTCTAGAATTTCATGGCTGTATTTGCAAAACCTCATCATTCTTTGAAATCCAATGATCATGTGCCATAGATTTTAATGGACTAGAGAGTACTAGAACTCGGCTGTTGTGACTGTCAAAACTTGTATGCCATAATATGCACTGATCCTGGATAGGATAGAAGGCATTAGGGTAACCACCATAGCCAAACAAGCATGTGTCCCCAATTGTGCCCGTCGTGGGACTCTTTAGAATGAACCCCTTTGAGCCTATGTTGAAAACCTTTGTTTCATCACCCTCACTACCCTACCATGAGCTTAGTACAGGATATCTCTACCCTTGTCTTAGGGACTTAGTAGAGCATGACATAGTATGTAGGGGTGACGATGAAAGACAAGTGTGGGGTGGGGAAAATCCAAGAAAAAAGAAGAGAAAAAAAAAATTTGCCGTAAAAAAAAAAAATGAAAGAAAATGAAAATGAAAAAGAAAGAAAGAAAAGCGGCAAAATAGAAGAAAAATTGAAAAGAAAACTCTTGGGAAATTGTTGAACTGTGGTTTTGGACTTTCAAATTTGTAGAAGGCTCAAAGTTGAAAATTATGCCTTTGTCCATTCCCATGTTGGTTAGAGTGAAGGTTTGGCCCAAAACAATGATATTTGGTCTACAAAAATGATGACATAAGGTGGTCCTTATATGCTCTGCTAGGTCCTTAGGATTTTTGTATCCTTAATCTTCATTTCGAAAACCCTAGCTTAGCCCCATTACAACCTGTTTTAAGTGCTGACTTGATCCTTGAGATGGGCAGTCTTTGGTTAGTGGAGTCAGGTACACAGTCGATCTTATGGTTTAGGTCTATTTGTGCACTTAGTCATTTCATGAGGTCTTTAAAAATTCTACACAAAATGCGTTTCTTGATGAAATATGCAAGCTGTTTGTTGCCTTACAATTTGTTCTCTTGCATACACTTGAGTGTGAAGCTTTTAAGCATAGCCATTTCTGAGAGAAAAAGCGAGAGTATGACCTGTGAGTTTGGATTGGACTTGTTCGAAACATGCTATCATTCACTATATAACTTAAGTTCTCCATATCTTGCTTAGTCATATGAATGTCACAGGTTTATTAACCATGGAATTATCTATGCAATTTTGATTAAGTGTTTAACGTGAAAGCCATGAGTTTGGAGTCTCTGCGACAACAGTTAGGGGAAGTAGAGTCATTTACTTGTTTTTTTTTGTTGAGTCGTTGTTTTGTTTTGTATTTTTGTTTTGCTAAGGGACTAGCAAAAGCTAAGTGTGGGGTAGTTGATAGGAGCAAAAAAGTGTGACGATATTATTAATTATGTGCCTCATTTTAGCCTTATTTCTCCCTTAGTTTAGTGTTTTGAGTCATTAAGTCATTTTGAAAGTCTTGTTGAGTGTTTGGAGTGAAATAGGCGGAAAAAGTAAAATTCATGAAAAATCCTAGCTGGATCAGGATTCCTAACTATCAACTATTTTTGCGGTCTTTACATTTTAATTTCCCTTTATTTTCTCTAGAAAATTATGATATTCTCCTGCTTGTTGTAGGAAACGTTGCCTGGTTGAACTCTTGGAAACAGCAATGATGGAGTCATAAAATAAAGCATTAAGATATTTGACCAAGCAATGAAGAAGGGAAATAAAGGAGAAAAGATGTTTTCAGTTGAGGAATAAAAGAGAAAGACGTTTCAGCTGGAAAATAAATAAGAGAAAGACGTTTTCAGTTGGGAAATAAAGGAGAAAAGATGTTTTCAGTTGAGGAATAAAAGAAAAAGATGTTTCAGCTGGAAAAATAAATAAGAGAAAGACGTTTCAGCTTGGAAATTAAAGGAATTGCCCCATTATGAGAGGAGTTAAGGCCATAAAGAAGACGTTTCAATTGGGAAAGCCAACCAATGCTCCCCTATAAATAGGCAACGTCCAGAACTGAATTTGCATCACTTCCCAGCCAAGATCACTTCCCAGCCAAGATAATTCCTTGCCTATCACTTCCCAGCCAAGATCATTCCAAGACTACCCAATTCACTCCTCAAACCTCCATATCTTACAAGACCGTGACACCATCCATCCATCAATCTACAAAGCTCTAAGGCGCTGAGTCAAGGACGCTCCACCACCATCGCAGAGACGAGTTCATCACCGTGTTGCTAAGCCGCTGAGGAAAGCTTCAAAGTGTAACTATGACTCTACTTATAATTTTTGTTTCGGTTTTGTGTGTTTCAATTTGCGAGTTGTGTAATTGGAGACATGGAATTTTCAGAATATTTTTATTAATATTTTTGAGATTTTCAGTTTATTATTGAGTTAATTTCGAGAATTCTTTTATGATGCATGTTACAATCTTGTGCCCTTTTACTTGTTTAGGTAATTTTCAGAGTTAGGTTCATAAGTTTACATGCTAGAATAACGGTGAGAGTTCTTGTGTGTTTTCTTAATTTGCCAAGAGTAATTGTTATTTGTTAAGGCGCTGAGTTAAACAAGTAGCAATTAGTTCTAAAAAGTGGTAAAAACTATGTTCAATGGTTAAACGATTCTGGAAATTACGTGTTAAATTCTATGTCTAATGGTTAATTTGCACGTGTGAGTTGATTCGAGGGTTAGATAATACTACTAGTTAAGAGAATTACGCTGAGTGTTTTCGAAAATTAGTAGTATTAGGCTTGGTAAGGACTTTTCCGATTCAAGCCTACATTAGAATGAATCAGATAAGTGGATTGATCCGCTGAGGCTTTTCATTTGAGCTCTTATCTAGGCATTAAAGATGAACACATTTTTGTAGCATGTTGAAATGGATTTTCTGTTTTTACACTTAGTAATTTCTGAGTGGTATTGGTCTAGGTTAGGGAAGTCGATCATTGTATATAGTTTTATTTGTTTCGTTTTTATTTTAAGTAGATTAGGATCCAAATTTGAAAAGCCCCCCATTTTATTCTTTTATTTGTTAATTGACCTTTTTGTGTAGGTGTACCCTACAATCCCCGGACTGAACGATCCCTGCTTATCCTATACTGACAACTACATTTTGCAGGGTTAAATTGTGAGGCTATTTCAGCCGCATCAATTTTTGGCGCCGTTGCCGGGGAAATTGATGCGGCTGAAATAGCCTCACAATTTAACCCTGCAAAATGTAGTTGTCAGTATAGGATAAGCAGGGATCGTTCAGTCCGGGGATTGTAGGGTACACCTACACAAAAAGGTCAATTAACAAATAAAAGAATAAAATGGGGGGTTTTGAATTTGGTTTCTAATCTACTTAAAATAAAAACAAAACAAATAAAACTATATACAATGATCGACTTCCCTAACCTAGACCAATACCACTCGGAAATTACTAAGTGTAAAAACAGAAAATTCATTTCAACATGCTACAAAAATGTGCCCATCTTAAATGCCTAGATAAGAGCTCAAATGAAAAGCCTCAGCGGATCAATCCACTTATCTGATTCATTCTAATGCAGGCATGGATCGGAAAAGTCCTTACCAAGCCTAATACTACTAATTTTCGAAAACACTCAGCGTAATTCTCTTAACTAGTAATATTATCTAACCCTCGAATCAACTCACACGTGCAAATTAACCATTACACATAGAATTTAACACGTAATTTCTGATGTCACTTTTATCGAGCGACCAATTTAACCCTGAAATGTCATTAGTAGTATAAAGTAAATAGGGATCGTTCTATTCCGGGGATTGAGGGTACACCTGTCATTGTCAAACAATTAAACAATTAAAATTAAAACAAAGTATAATATTTACAAAATATAGACATATTTACGAAAAGGGGGGAGTTTTTGGTTTTAATTTCCGAAAATAAAATCTAAGTTACCTAAATAATTAAAATGCAAAAACATAAAAATACAAATGGAATGCAAGAACAAAGATCAAAGTCGAAACTCATGATTAAAATTAATTCAAGTTCATCATTGTTCATCATAGTCATGCAAGAGGAGTTGATCATGTGAAACGTTCAAAAGCAAACAATTTCCCATATTTTACTTTCAATGCTAATTAACCTAAGTGAAAGCACCTAGATTAATTCTATCAAACATGCAATCAAGCCCTAGAAAGCTAGTCAATCATGTCATGTTTAACGCAATAAACACCTAGAAAGGCTATCAACTCAAATGTGCAACTTAGTATGAAAAAGTCCACCTAATTGCAATCTTCTTTGATTAAATTCGGTTTTTGTACAAAACCTTTACTACTTATCGATTCAAGAACACAAAACCAAAAAGTTGATTCATGTTCTCAAATTCGTAGCAACATTCATATAAAAACCCTAAATGTTTCGAACCATTCAAGATAAACATACAAAAGATTTCTATCATGCAAATTTAATCAAACACTCACACAAAAGCAACCATAAATCGCAATATATGAATCTGAAAATTAACAATTCATCATAAAATTTCAGAAAACAATACTTGTTCATACATATGTGTCAACTAAGGCAAAACCAACGAAAATACAAAGCAAAGGTACAAGGAGAATCGGATTACACCGTGATGAAGATGAGATGAATGAAGTGATGATGTGGTCTCTTGAATTTCGAAAGCAATCTTCAAGGTGGAGGGTGGATGGTGTGCACGGCTTGTCTTCTTCTTCCTTGGCCTTGCTTGCACTTCGTGGTTGCCCTAGAGGATGGAGAAGAACACGGCTAGGCTAGAGAGATTTCTGAATTATTTTCTCAAAGTATAAACGCAAAAGTGTGGAAAATTCGGAACCCTTGACGTTGAGAGAAGAGAGGAATATATAGGGGACGGCTTCTAGGTCTTCAATCCGTCCACAACCCTAGCAAAGCTCACGGCAATCTCTTGCTTCCTCCACATAATTTTCTCCAATGATTTCGTGCCACATAAGCCCTATGAGGTGGTGCAACCAATCACAAAATTCCAATATAAATTCCCTAAATAATCTTGCCGAAATATATATAGATATTTTCTGATTTCCTTCACCAATTTCGGCAACAATATACTTAGAGAATAAAGGGGGACGAACCTAGACTCCTTTGAGAGCTTTTTGTGTTCAACACATATTCTCTTTCCTTTAAAAGCTCCCTAAGAAATCTCCACGAAATCTCTTTATTTTTTTCTGATTTTTCCTCACGGCAAAACCCTTGTTTTTCTCTTCATTATCTTTTGCCGAATTCCCTAGGGTTTGCACGGCATCCCCTTGTTTTCCTCTTGGCTTGGACGGCTAGGTCTTCTAGGGTTTTATCTCTTGATTTATTTCCATAAAAATAACCCTAGAAAATCTCCATAGAAAATCTTCTTTATTTTCTGATTTTTGGACGCCTCTTCCTTGTTTCTCTCATGCAATTTCACGGCAAACATATCTTTAGGGCTAGGGTTTGCGTCACAAACCCTAGTGTCATGGGCTTTGATGGGCCATTATCCAATTTGCCGAAAATCCAAAGAGTTCTTGGGCCTCGTTGCTTCATCTTCAAGCCTTCTCATTTTCCAACGCAAAACACATTATTTTTCCATTTCTTTTTCATGGTTGCGTTGGAAACTTGCTAGGGAAGCCTTCCTCCATTTCGTAGGATTTCCTGGTTGGACTAGGAAAGCTTGTTTCTTCATTTCTGCTCAAATGTGTGGGCCATTTTCTCTCATGTTCGTTCGTCTTGATGTTCGCAAGCTCCTCTTTCCATTCGTGCGTTCATTTCCACTTTCTAGCTCGGAGGTCCTGAAAATAGAAACTATACTTAAAATAGAAACTTTCTAAAAAATGAAAATAGAAACTTACTAAAAATGAAAAATAGAAACTTTCCAGAAATGAGAAATGAAAAATGAGAAATGAGAAATGAGAAATGAAAAATGAAGACAAAAATGGAAACTTTCTACAATAAGGAACTTTCCCAATCAAAGAATGGAAACTTTCCCAAACAGGGATTTTTCAAGGAAATGGCGCAGAAAAGTGTAGGGAAATGCAGTTAAAACGTCGCATTAAAATGCTCCTATCAAAT
Organism: Rosa chinensis; assembly: GCF_002994745.2. NCBI lineage: Eukaryota > Viridiplantae > Streptophyta > Magnoliopsida > Rosales > Rosaceae > Rosa > Rosa chinensis. Next base: position 49,825,954 of record NC_037092.1, read on the forward strand.
TCCCCCACACTTAGCTTTTGCTAGTCCCTTAGCAAAATCAAACTAAGACACACACTAAGACTCAACGAAAATTTAAAGACTTGACAAAAACAATGACTCTATTGCCCTTCAACTATTTGTCTCAGCAATCTCTTACTTTCATAACACCAAGATTAGCACTTAACCAAAATTCAATGTTAGGCATTCGAGAGTTAATTAAAACACATAACTTACATATACACAAGTAGGACTTGGTTGAAACAATGGTGATGGTTTCTGTTAAGCATGTTTCAAACAAGTATGATTCAACTCCTCACAAGTTATATCCACTCTTTCTTCTCTCAGATCATGGCAATGCTTAAAAGCTTATACACTCAAGTATATGTGAAAGATAGCAAGTATATCACATAATTCAAGAAACGAAAGCACATGTATAATTTTCTTTAAAGATCTCATGAAGGACACCAACTACTTGCACAGATGGACCCAAGCCATAAGTTCAACTCTTGTAACTCATCTCCACATCAAGGGCTGTCCCATCTTAAGGATCAAGAAGGTCTTCTTAAAGGTTGTAATGGGGCCAAGGCTCAAGGTTTTAAGAAATGAAGGGTAAGGATTTATCAAAGTGTCCTAAAAACCTAGCAGAGCACATGTAGATGTAGAGACCTCAAGAAATCCACCAAGGCATTGCAAAAACGTCACTTTCCCTAGAGGTAACATAAAAGGGGCCTAATGTCTTCATGTTGGGCCCAATCTTCATTGTAAACTTCCCTTGAACTATAGTGAATGGACAAAGGCCAAATTTTTCTGTAGTGGGCCTTCAGTTCAACGTAAACTCCAAAATCACCAAGTATGGGGGACTAAAATCCATAAACATTTTTCTTTCTTTCTTTTAGCCGTATACAATTTTTTTTTTTTTCTTTTTTTTTTTTTCTTTTTCTCGGCTTTTTCATATATTTTTCTTTTATGGACAAGTCTACCCCCACACTTTAACTTTCACCTCTTCTCAATTTTCATCCTTAGCACCAAACCCACGAAGTATGTCTCAAAAGATAGCTCCACTAAGTTCTTAGAACAAAGGGTAGGGTTTTAACTATACTAAGCTTCATGGTTAAGGGTTTTAAGGGTGATGAATGAAAAGGCTCAATGTAGGCTCAAAGGGGCTTATCTAGGGGAGTCCCACGACGGTCACAATTAGGGACACAAGTTTATATGGCAATGGTGGTAATTCCTAGGATGCCTCTATCCCTTCCAGAATCAGGGCCATGTATTGATATAACGTCTCAACAAGCACAAGAGCGAATTCTAGCATTCTCTAGTCCATCAAACTTAATCTATGGCAAGTAGTCAATCAAGATGAAAGAATAATGAGATCATCAAAACATCGCCAAGAAATTAAGAATATATATTTCATTTTTACTCCAAGAAAAAGGGACATGGCTCAATTATCTCACAGGGGCTTTATGAATCAAAACTCATCTTAACATGCTCATATTCTGTACCAAAGTTTCGAAATCCATATCCACTACAAGGCACATAGTTTTCATATATCTCAATTAACCAAAGAATACCATGTTTAAATCATCTCAATTTTGTGCTCCTCTTTTAGTCATGATTTCAGAGATATAGAATCATCCTAGACAGTTGAAAGGGCATCCTAAGACTCAAAACAAAAACAAAAGCAACGAAAATTTTTAAATTTTTGACATTTTTCAATTTTTTTGTATTTTTCAATATATGACTCAAAATAAAAGACTAAAAATATAAATCCCTTCCCCCACACTTAAATATTGCATTGTCCTCAATGTAATCAATTAAAAGCATGCAATGAAACACTTAAGCATACAGGGATGAAATTTACGAAAATAATACTAAATTCAAAAAGCAAAAACGAAAAATAAAAGATAAGGATAAAGAAAGCAAATCTGATTTGCATGGGTTGCCTCCCAAGTAGCGCTTGGTTTTAACGTCTTCTCAGCCTAGACGTGGTTTCCTCTTCTCCTCAGTTGGTGGAACCTTCAAAGCCTCCCTTTGGGTTTGGAATTGTGTTGCTTGGAAGCTTACCACTCTCATGAAACTTGGTCATGAAGTCCACCACTTGTCCCATTTGCTTCTTGAGCTCTGCAATGTCCTTGGCATTGGTCTGTTGTCCTTGAAGCAAAGTCTGTGTGGCACTAGTCAATGCCTGAGTAGAATTAGTCAATGCCTCTATCGTCTTATCATAGTGAGAATTGGGATTCCCTACATTGTGTTGAGGAGGCATGTAAGGTCTTTGATAGGGAGGTCCTTGAGGACGTTGGAAATTTCCACCAAGAGGGTTCTGAACATTTTCATTGTTGGTCCACTTGAAGTTGGGGTGGTCCCTCCATCCAGGGTTATAGGTATTCGAATATGGATCATACCTTGGACGTGGGGGACCTCCTTGGTTCCCTTGATAGCCTCCTATAGCATTCACAGATTCCCAACCACCATTCTCACTCAGTTGAGGACATTGATCCGTAGGATGTCCTTGAGTAAAGCATACCCCACAAGCAGAGGGTCCTCTATGGCCTTGAGTAGTCGCCACCTTGTTCACAAGAAGGGTGAGTTTGCTCAATTGATCCGCAATGGCAGGACTAGTGCTCACCTCATTTACCCTACGAGTGGGTTGTCTCACACCCTCATACTGTTGGGAGTTCAAAGCACGATTAGCTATAAGCTCCTTCCCAACTGTAGGGGACTTATCCACAAAAGCTCCTCCAGCTGCAGCATCCAACATTTGCCTTTCCAAGGGTAAGAGTCCTTCATAGAAACATGTGAGTAGGGTCTCATCCTTCATCTGATGTTGAGGACATTGTGCAAGTAGGGAGTTGAACCTCTCATAGTAGGCAGCATAGGACTCATCATGGGCTTGCTCTATTCCACTGAGCTTCTTCCTGAGTGTGATGACCTTAGAAGCTGGGAAGTATTTCTCCAAGAAGGCCTTTCTCATAGTTTCCCATGAGGTGATACGTCCTGCAGGGAGTTCATATAGCCAATCCTTGGCTCTATCAGCTAGAGAGAATGGAAATGCTCTCATCTTAAGAAGGTTCTCATCTGCCCCTTGTGGTTGCATGTTTGCACAAACAGATTGGAATTCTCGTACGTGCTTATTAGCATCCTCCATATTAAGGCCATGGAAGATAGGGAGCTTGTGCAACAGTCCACTCTTAAGCTCAAACTCTGCTTGTCTTCCAGCTGCAGGGGCAGGGTATACTATGCCTGTAGGGGGTCCTCCTTCAACAGTTGCGGTGGAGAGTTCCCTAATAGATGCCATTCTCTCTTCTTCGACTTCTTCAGGTGGTGGTGAAGGTGGTGGTGTAGAGTTGGACGAAATCACAGGTGAAGGTGAACGTGAAGGAGGAGATGGACTTGGTGTAGGTGATGTAGACTCCTCAGAAAAGTAAGTCCGCTTCCCTTGCTCGTTAAATGTGTACTCTTTGTATGTTGAAGGGGAAGGGCTTGTGTGCTCAAGAAGTGAAGGACCCTTCAAGCGAGCGAGCCTTGCTTCGATTTCCTTTAGTGTAGAGGATCTAAAAGGCTCGGTCATTCATAGGAATCCTGAACATCATCAAAATTCAAAGAAGTTAGCAAAGTATAAAGTGAGTTAATTACAAATTAGTGATTTATACATCAACCTTACTATTCACGAGTCACTATTCACAAGTTACTATTCACGACTTTACTATTTATGATTTATACAAGTATAAAGAGAAGTATAAATTACAAACTATCCACAATCTTTTCACAAATAAACCACGTAAGAAGTTTATACAAGTATAAAATTGTACAAACAACACAATTTACAAGTGGAGGATATGTTCAAGTATCTTATTATCTTTACAAAATAAAGTTAATATCTCAATTGATTACAAGTTGTAAGTCGAGCCCAATAGAAACCACTACTATTGGTGAGATACGATCTAGGGATAGTCGTCTAGACATAAGTCGCTTTCCTTTGTTTCAGAAGGCTAGATGGCCAGATTAAGAGGTAAGTGAGAGGAAGGACTCATTTTGGTGACACTACGGAGGCTACTCCCTCATTGAGGTTTAGGCCCCTATTGGCTACTCCCACATCGTGGTTTACGCACAGTCTATAGTATCTCTGAGATCCAATTTGAACCCATCACCCAGGGTCTCAACCTAAGACACCACCTATATGCCCCTTACTCAGCTTGGAAAGAACTCATGTGTTAGACAGTTCTCCAAATGCTAATAAAAGCCGCCCTCAACCTCATAAGACCTTAGAAAGGCACTAATGAAGGGTTAAGGCCAATATTAACAAAAGGGCCCTTATCTACTCATACGATTTTACACACTTATAATAAATCAAGAATTTAACAATATTCACAATTTCCTTTGTTTAACACGATTAGACACCATTTACACAAAACTTTCACACAAACAAACAAAACGTCACTATTCACATCTAATTATTATTATTATTATTATTTTTTTTTTTTTTTTTTTTTTTTTTTTTTTTTTTTTTACGAAATTAAGTAAATTACTTCTATTCTTTCCTTTTCTTTACAATTATTTTCAACACTTAGGTACGGGAACAGGGAGTCTCGATGTGCAATGGGACTGAAACAGCAACCCTTTTCAAGACTATGTTTAATCCAATATACCTTAGGTGCATCACAACATTTTCTTTTGTTATAAATACCATTGATTTCAAATTCAATTCCAAGCGGTAAATCAAGAGGACGTGCGGCCCAAGTATAGTCGTCTAGACACAAAGTCCCTCCTACATCCTTTGGGCAACCTTACTGAACTGGCCAGGTAGGGGAGGGCGAACACAAGAGGTAGGATCCATTTTGGCATAGGCTACTCCCTCATTGAGGTTTACGCCCATTTGCATGCACTTCTGAATCCAAGAACCCGTTATGAACGTTGTCCCCTTCCTAGACACCATCCCACATAGGCTATACTTACTTGGATGGAAAAGGTCCTAAGTGTGAAGACAGTTCAATGAATGTTAATAAAGGCCGCCCTCAACCTTAAGGGACCTGAACTAGGTACCAATAAGGGGTTTAGGCCAATATTAATAAACACGACTTCACCTATTCCTTCTTTAATTTACAACTTACAATAAAAATTCGTATTCAATAATATAAATAACAACCTAAGTAATTAATTAACTAATTTTTTTTTCGAACACAATATAAACACATATAATTATTTACGAAACAACAATATATCCAACAAATATTCACACTTCAACAAGTGATTTTTCAATCCCCGGCAACGGCGCCAAAAATTGATGTCACTTTTATCGAGCGACCAATTTAACCCTGAAATGTCATTAGTAGTATAAAGTAAATAGGGATCGTTCTATTCCGGGGATTGAGGGTACACCTGTCATTGTCAAACAATTAAACAATTAAAATTAAAACAAAGTATAATATTTACAAAATATAGACATATTTACGAAAAGGGGGGAGTTTTTGGTTTTAATTTCCGAAAATAAAATCTAAGTTACCTAAATAATTAAAATGCAAAAACATAAAAATACAAATGGAATGCAAGAACAAAGATCAAAGTCGAAACTCATGATTAAAATTAATTCAAGTTCATCATTGTTCATCATAGTCATGCAAGAGGAGTTGATCATGTGAAACGTTCAAAAGCAAACAATTTCCCATATTTTACTTTCAATGCTAATTAACCTAAGTGAAAGCACCTAGATTAATTCTATCAAACATGCAATCAAGCCCTAGAAAGCTAGTCAATCATGTCATGTTTAACGCAATAAACACCTAGAAAGGCTATCAACTCAAATGTGCAACTTAGTATGAAAAAGTCCACCTAATTGCAATCTTCTTTGATTAAATTCGGTTTTTGTACAAAACCTTTACTACTTATCGATTCAAGAACACAAAACCAAAAAGTTGATTCATGTTCTCAAATTCGTAGCAACATTCATATAAAACCCTAAATGTTTCGAACCATTCAAGATAAACATACAAAAGATTTCTATCATGCAAATTTAATCAAACACTCACACAAAAGCAACCATAAATCGCAATATATGAATCTGAAAATTAACAATTCATCATAAAATTTCAGAAAACAATACTTGTTCATACATATGTGTCAACTAAGGCAAAACCAACGAAAATACAAAGCAAAGGTACAAGGAGAATCGGATTACACCGTGATGAAGATGAGATGAATGAAGTGATGATGTGGTCTCTTGAATTTCGAAAGCAATCTTCAAGGTGGAGGGTGGATGGTGTGCACGGCTTGTCTTCTTCTTCCTTGGCCTTGCTTGCACTTCGTGGTTGCCCTAGAGGATGGAGAAGAACACGGCTAGGCTAGAGAGATTTCTGAATTATTTTCTCAAAGTATAAACGCAAAAGTGTGGAAAATTCGGAACCCTTGACGTTGAGAGAAGAGAGGAATATATAGGGGACGGCTTCTAGGTCTTCAATCCGTCCACAACCCTAGCAAAGCTCACGGCAATCTCTTGCTTCCTCCACATAATTTCTCCAATGATTTCGTGCCACATAAGCCCTATGAGGTGGTGCAACCAATCACAAAATTCCAATATAAATTCCCTAAATAATCTTGCCGAAATATATATAGATATTTTCTGATTTCCTTCACCAATTTCGGCAACAATATACTTAGAGAATAAAGGGGGACGAACCTAGACTCCTTTGAGAGCTTTTTGTGTTCAACACATATTCTCTTTCCTTTAAAAGCTCCCTAAGAAATCTCCACGAAATCTCTTTATTTTTTCTGATTTTTCCTCACGGCAAAACCCTTGTTTTTCTCTTCATTATCTTTTGCCGAATTCCCTAGGGTTTGCACGGCATCCCCTTGTTTTCCTCTTGGCTTGGACGGCTAGGTCTTCTAGGGTTTTATCTCTTGATTTATTTCCATAAAAATAACCCTAGAAAATCTCCATAGAAAATCTTCTTTATTTTCTGATTTTTGGACGCCTCTTCCTTGTTTCTCTCATGCAATTTCACGGCAAACATATCTTTAGGGCTAGGGTTTGCGTCACAAACCCTAGTATCATGGGCTTTGATGGGCCATTATCCAATTTGCCGAAAATCCAAAGAGTTCTTGGGCCTCGTTGCTTCATCTTCAAGCCTTCTCATTTTCCAACGCAAAACACATTATTTTTCCATTTCTTTTTCATGGTTGCGTTGGAAACTTGCTAGGGAAGCCTTCCTCCATTTCGTAGGATTTCCTGGTTGGACTAGGAAAGCTTGTTTCTTCATTTCTGCTCAAATGTGTGGGCCATTTTCTCTCATGTTCGTTCGTCTTGATGTTCGCAAGCTCCTCTTTCCATTCGTGCGTTCATTTCCACTTTCTAGCTCGGAGGTCCTGAAAATAGAAACTATACTTAAAATAGAAACTTTCTAAAAAATGAAAATAGAAACTTACTAAAAATGAAAAATAGAAACTTTCCAGAAATGAGAAATGAAAAATGAGAAATGAGAAATGAGAAATGAAAATGAAGACAAAAATGGAAACTTTCTACAATAAGGAACTTTCCCAATCAAAGAATGGAAACTTTCCCAAACAGGGATTTTTCAAGGAAATGGCGCAGAAAAGTGTAGGGAAATGCAGTTAAAACGTCGCATTAAAATGCTCCTATCAAATTCCCCCACACTTAGCTTTTGCTAGTCCCTTAGCAAAATCAAACTAAGACACACACTAAGACTCAACGAAAATTTAAAGACTTGACAAAAACAATGACTCTATTGCCCTTCAACTATTTGTCTCAGCAATCTCTTACTTTCATAACACCAAGATTAGCACTTAACCAAAATTCAATGTTAGGCATTCGAGAGTTAATTAAAACACATAACTTACATATACACAAGTAGGACTTGGTTGAAACAATGGTGATGGTTTCTGTTAAGCATGTTTCAAACAAGTATGATTCAACTCCTCACAAGTTATATCCACTCTTTCTTCTCTCAGATCATGGCAATGCTTAAAAGCTTATACACTCAAGTATATGTGAAAGATAGCAAGTATATCACATAATTCAAGAAACGAAAGCACATGTATAATTTTCTTTAAAGATCTCATGAAGGACACCAACTACTTGCACAGATGGACCCAAGCCATAAGTTCAACTCTTGTAACTCATCTCCACATCAAGGGCTGTCCCATCTTAAGGATCAAGAAGGTCTTCTTAAAGGTTGTAATGGGGCCAAGGCTCAAGGTTTTAAGAAATGAAGGGTAAGGATTTATCAAAGTGTCCTAAAAACCTAGCAGAGCACATGTAGATGTAGAGACCTCAAGAAATCCACCAAGGCATTGCAAAAACGTCACTTTCCCTAGAGGTAACATAAAAGGGGCCTAATGTCTTCATGTTGGGCCCAATCTTCATTGTAAACTTCCCTTGAACTATAGTGAATGGACAAAGGCCAAATTTTTCTGTAGTGGGCCTTCAGTTCAACGTAAACTCCAAAATCACCAAGTATGGGGACTAAAATCCATAAACATTTTTCTTTCTTTTCTTTTTAGCCGTATACAATTTTTTTTTTTTTCTTTTTTTTTTTTTCTTTTTCTCGGCTTTTTCATATATTTTTCTTTTATGGACAAGTCTACCCCCACACTTTAACTTTCACCTCTTCTCAATTTTCATCCTTAGCACCAAACCCACGAAGTATGTCTCAAAAGATAGCTCCACTAAGTTCTTAGAACAAAGGGTAGGGTTTTAACTATACTAAGCTTCATGGTTAAGGGTTTTAAGGGTGATGAATGAAAAGGCTCAATGTAGGCTCAAAGGGGCTTATCTAGGGGAGTCCCACGACGGGCACAATTAGGGACACAAGTTTATATGGCAATGGTGGTAATTCCTAGGATGCCTCTATCCCTTCCAGAATCAGGGCCATGTATTGATATAACGTCTCAACAAGCACAAGAGCGAATTCTAGCATTCTCTAGTCCATCAAACTTAATCTATGGCAAGTAGTCAATCAAGATGAAAGAATAATGAGATCATCAAAACATCGCCAAGAAATTAAGAATATATATTTCATTTTACTCCAAGAAAAAGGGACATGGCTCAATTATCTCACAGGGGCTTTATGAATCAAAACTCATCTTAACATGCTCATATTCTGTACCAAAGTTTCGAAATCCATATCCACTACAAGGCACATAGTTTTCATATATCTCAATTAACCAAAGAATACCATGTTTAAATCATCTCAATTTTGTGCTCCTCTTTTAGTCATGATTTCAGAGATATAGAATCATCCTAGACAGTTGAAAGGGCATCCTAAGACTCAAAACAAAAACAAAAGCAACGAAAATTTTTAAATTTTTGACATTTTTCAATTTTTTTGTATTTTTCAATATATGACTCAAAATAAAAGACTAAAAATATAAATCCCTTCCCCCACACTTAAATATTGCATTGTCCTCAATGTAATCAATTAAAAGCATGCAATGAAACACTTAAGCATACAGGGATGAAATTTACGAAAATAATACTAAATTCAAAAAGCAAAAACGAAAAATAAAAGATAAGGATAAAGAAAGCAAATCTGATTTGCATGGGTTGCCTCCCAAGTAGCGCTTGGTTTTAACGTCTTCTCAGCCTAGACGTGGTTTCCTCTTCTCCTCAGTTGGTGGAACCTTCAAAGCCTCCCTTTGGGTTTGGAATTGTGTTGCTTGGAAGCTTACCACTCTCATGAAACTTGGTCATGAAGTCCACCACTTGTCCCATTTGCTTCTTGAGCTCTGCAATGTCCTTGGCATTGGTCTGTTGTCCTTGAAGCAAAGTCTGTGTGGCACTAGTCAATGCCTGAGTAGAATTAGTCAATGCCTCTATCGTCTTATCATAGTGAGAATTGGGATTCCCTACATTGTGTTGAGGAGGCATGTAAGGTCTTTGATAGGGAGGTCCTTGAGGACGTTGGAAATTTCCACCAAGAGGGTTCTGAACATTTTCATTGTTGGTCCACTTGAAGTTGGGGTGGTCCCTCCATCCAGGGTTATAGGTATTCGAATATGGATCATACCTTGGACGTGGGGGACCTCCTTGGTTCCCTTGATAGCCTCCTATAGCATTCACAGATTCCCAACCACCATTCTCACTCAGTTGAGGACATTGATCCGTAGGATGTCCTTGAGTAAAGCATACCCCACAAGCAGAGGGTCCTCTATGGCCTTGAGTAGTCGCCACCTTATTCACAAGAAGGGTGAGTTTGCTCAATTGATCCGCAATGGCAGGACTAGTGCTCACCTCATTTACCCTACGAGTGGGTTGTCTCACACCCTCATACTGTTGGGAGTTCAAAGCACGATTAGCTATAAGCTCCTTCCCAACTGTAGGGGACTTATCCACAAAAGCTCCTCCAGCTGCAGCATCCAACATTTGCCTTTCCAAGGGTAAGAGTCCTTCATAGAAACATGTGAGTAGGGTCTCATCCTTCATCTGATGTTGAGGACATTGTGCAAGTAGGGAGTTGAACCTCTCATAGTAGGCAGCATAGGACTCATCATGGGCTTGCTCTATTCCACTGAGCTTCTTCCTGAGTGTGATGACCTTAGAAGCTGGGAAGTATTTCTCCAAGAAGGCCTTTCTCATAGTTTCCCATGAGGTGATACGTCCTGCAGGGAGTTCATATAGCCAATCCTTGGCTCTATCAGCTAGAGAGAATGGAAATGCTCTCATCTTAAGAAGGTTCTCATCTGCCCCTTGTGGTTGCATGTTTGCACAAACAGATTGGAATTCTCGTACGTGCTTATTAGCATCCTCCATATTAAGGCCATGGAAGATAGGGAGCTTGTGCAACAGTCCACTCTTAAGCTCAAACTCTGCTTGTCTTCCAGCTGCAGGGGCAGGGTATACTATGCCTGTAGGGGGTCCTCCTTCAACAGTTGCGGTGGAGAGTTCCCTAATAGATGCCATTCTCTCTTCTTCGACTTCTTCAGGTGGTGGTGAAGGTGGTGGTGTAGAGTTGGACGAAATCACAGGTGAAGGTGAACGTGAAGGAGGAGATGGACTTGGTGTAGGTGATGTAGACTCCTCAGAAAAGTAAGTCTGCTTCCCTTGCTCGTTAAATGTGTACTCTTTGTATGTTGAAGGGGAAGGGCTTGTGTGCTCAAGAAGTGAAGGACCCTTCAAGCGAGCGAGCCTTGCTTCGATTTCCTTTAGTGTAGAGGATCTAAAAGGCTCGGTCATTCATAGGAATCCTGAACATCATCAAAATTCAAAGAAGTTAGCAAAGTATAAAGTGAGTTAATTACAAATTAGTGATTTATACATCAACCTTACTATTCACGAGTCACTATTCACAAGTTACTATTCACGACTTTACTATTTATGATTTATACAAGTATAAAGAGAAGTATAAATTACAAACTATCCACAATCTTTTCACAAATAAACCACGTAAGAAGTTTATACAAGTATAAAATTGTACAAACAACACAATTTACAAGTGGAGGATATGTTCAAGTATCTTATTATCTTTACAAAATAAAGTTAATATCTCAATTGATTACAAGTTGTAAGTCGAGCCCAATAGAAACCACTACTATTGGTGAGATACGATCTAGGGATAGTCGTCTAGACATAAGTCGCTTTCCTTTGTTTCAGAAGGCTAGATGGCCAGATTAAGAGGTAAGTGAGAGGAAGGACTCATTTTGGTGACACTACGGAGGCTACTCCCTCATTGAGGTTTAGGCCCCTATTGGCTACTCCCACATCGTGGTTTACGCACAGTCTATAGTATCTCTGAGATCCAATTTGAACCCATCACCCAGGGTCTCAACCTAAGACACCACCTATATACCCCTTACTCAGCTTGAAAAGAACTCATGTGTTAGACAGTTCTCCAAATGCTAATAAAAGCCGCCCTCAACCTCATAAGACCTTAGAAAGGCACTAATGAAGGGTTAAGGCCAATATTAACAAAAGGGCCCTTATCTACTCATACGATTTTACACACTTATAATAAATCAAGAATTTAACAATATTCACAATTAATTCTTTACATTTCCTTTGTTTAACACGATTGGACACATTTTACAAAAACTTGCTAACAAGACAACAAACAAACGTCACACATTTTTATTTAATTAGTATTATTATTATTATTATTATTATTATTTTTTTTTTTTTTTTTTTTTTTTTTTTTTACGAAATTAAGTAAAATTACTTCTATTCTTTCCTTTTCTTTACAATTATTTTCAACACTTAGGTACGGGAACAGGGAGTCTCGATGTGCAATGGGACTGAAACAGCAACCCTTTTCAAGACTATGTTTAATCCAATATACCTTAGGTGCATCACAACATTTTCTTTTGTTATAAATACCATTGATTTCAAATTCAATTCCAAGCGGTAAATCAAGAGGACGTGCGGCCCAAGTATAGTCGTCTAGACACAAAGTCCCTCCTACATCCTTTGGGCAACCTTACTGAACTGGCCAGGTAGGGGAGGGCGAACACAAGAGGTAGGATCCATTTTGGCATAGGCTACTCCCTCATTGAGGTTTACGCCCATTTGCATGCACTTCTGAATCCAAGAACCCGTTATGAACGTTGTCCCCTTCCTAGACACCATCCCACATAGGCTATACTTACTTGGATGGAAAAGGTCCTAAGTGTGAAGACAGTTCAATGAATGTTAATAAAGGCCGCCCTCAACCTTAAGGGACCTGAACTAGGTACCAATAAGGGGTTTAGGCCAATATTAATAAACACGACTTCACCTATTCCTTCTTTAATTTACAACTTACAATAAAAATTCGTATTCAATAATATAAATAACAACCTAAGTAATTAATTAACTAATTTTTTTTTTTCGAACACAATATAAACACATATAATTATTTACGAAACAACAATATATCCAACAAATATTCACACTTCAACAAGTGATTTTTCAATCCCCGGCAACGGCGCCAAAAATTGATGTCACTTTTATCGAGCGACCAATTTAACCCTGAAATGTCATTAGTAGTATAAAGTAAATAGGGATCGTTCTATTCCGGGGATTGAGGGTACACCTGTCATTGTCAAACAATTAAACAATTAAAATTAAAACAAAGTATAATATTTACAAAATATAGACATATTTACGAAAAGGGGGGAGTTTTTGGTTTTAATTTCCGAAAATAAAATCTAAGTTACCTAAATAATTAAAATGCAAAAACATAAAAATACAAATGGAATGCAAGAACAAAGATCAAAGTCGAAACTCATGATTAAAATTAATTCAAGTTCATCATTGTTCATCATAGTCATGCAAGAGGAGTTGATCATGTGAAACGTTCAAAAGCAAACAATTTCCCATATTTTACTTTCAATGCTAATTAACCTAAGTGAAAGCACCTAGATTAATTCTATCAAACATGCAATCAAGCCCTAGAAAGCTAGTCAATCATGTCATGTTTAACGCAATAAACACCTAGAAAGGCTATCAACTCAAATGTGCAACTTAGTATGAAAAAGTCCACCTAATTGCAATCTTCTTTGATTAAATTCGGTTTTTGTACAAAACCTTTACTACTTATCGATTCAAGAACACAAAACCAAAAAGTTGATTCATGTTCTCAAATTCGTAGCAACATTCATATAAAAACCCTAAATGTTTCGAACCATTCAAGATAAACATACAAAAGATTTCTATCATGCAAATTTAATCAAACACTCACACAAAAGCAACCATAAATCGCAATATATGAATCTGAAAATTAACAATTCATCATAAAATTTCAGAAAACAATACTTGTTCATACATATGTGTCAACTAAGGCAAAACCAACGAAAATACAAAGCAAAGGTACAAGGAGAATCGGATTACACCGTGATGAAGATGAGATGAATGAAGTGATGATGTGGTCTCTTGAATTTCGAAAGCAATCTTCAAGGTGGAGGGTGGATGGTGTGCACGGCTTGTCTTCTTCTTCCTTGGCCTTGCTTGCACTTCGTGGTTGCCCTAGAGGATGGAGAAGAACACGGCTAGGCTAGAGAGATTTCTGAATTATTTTCTCAAAGTATAAACGCAAAAGTGTGGAAAATTCGGAACCCTTGACGTTGAGAGAAGAGAGGAATATATAGGGGACGGCTTCTAGGTCTTCAATCCGTCCACAACCCTAGCAAAGCTCACGGCAATCTCTTGCTTCCTCCACATAATTTTCTCCAATGATTTCGTGCCACATAAGCCCTATGAGGTGGTGCAACCAATCACAAAATTCCAATATAAATTCCCTAAATAATCTTGCCGAAATATATATAGATATTTTCTGATTTCCTTCACCAATTTCGGCAACAATATACTTAGAGAATAAAGGGGGACGAACCTAGACTCCTTTGAGAGCTTTTTGTGTTCAACACATATTCTCTTTCCTTTAAAAGCTCCCTAAGAAATCTCCACGAAATCTCTTTATTTTTTTCTGATTTTTCCTCACGGCAAAACCCTTGTTTTTCTCTTCATTATCTTTTGCCGAATTCCCTAGGGTTTGCACGGCATCCCCTTGTTTTCCTCTTGGCTTGGACGGCTAGGTCTTCTAGGGTTTTATCTCTTGATTTATTTCCATAAAAATAACCCTAGAAAATCTCCATAGAAAATCTTCTTTATTTTCTGATTTTTGGACGCCTCTTCCTTGTTTCTCTCATGCAATTTCACGGCAAACATATCTTTAGGGCTAGGGTTTGCGTCACAAACCCTAGTGTCATGGGCTTTGATGGGCCATTATCCAATTTGCCGAAAATCCAAAGAGTTCTTGGGCCTCGTTGCTTCATCTTCAAGCCTTCTCATTTTCCAACGCAAAACACATTATTTTTCCATTTCTTTTTCATGGTTGCGTTGGAAACTTGCTAGGGAAGCCTTCCTCCATTTCGTAGGATTTCCTGGTTGGACTAGGAAAGCTTGTTTCTTCATTTCTGCTCAAATGTGTGGGCCATTTTCTCTCATGTTCGTTCGTCTTGATGTTCGCAAGCTCCTCTTTCCATTCGTGCGTTCATTTCCACTTTCTAGCTCGGAGGTCCTGAAAATAGAAACTATACTTAAAATAGAAACTTTCTAAAAAATGAAAATAGAAACTTACTAAAAATGAAAAATAGAAACTTTCCAGAAATGAGAAATGAAAAATGAGAAATGAGAAATGAGAAATGAAAAATGAAGACAAAAATGGAAACTTTCTACAATAAGGAACTTTCCCAATCAAAGAATGGAAACTTTCCCAAACAGGGATTTTTCAAGGAAATGGCGCAGAAAAGTGTAGGGAAATGCAGTTAAAACGTCGCATTAAAATGCTCCTATCAAATTCCCCCAACCCTGAAATGTCATTAGTAGTATAAAGTAAATAGGGATCGTTCTATTCCGGGGATTGAGGGTACACCTGTCATTATCAAACAATTAAACTATTAAAATTAAAACAAAGTATAATATTTACAAAATATAGACATATTTACGAAAAGGGGGGAGTTTTTGGTTTTTGGTTTTAATCCCTGTTTGGGAACTTTTCTGCGCCATTTCCTTGAAAAATCCCTGTTTGGGAAAGTTTCCATTCTTTGATTGGGAAAGTTCCTTATTGTAGAAAGTTTCCATTTTTGTCTTCATTTTTCATTTCTCATTTCTCATTTCTCATTTTTCATTTCTCATTTCTGGAAAGTTTCTATTTTTCATTTTTAGTAAGTTTCTATTTTCATTTTTTAGAAAGTTTCTATTTTAAGTATAGTTTCTATTTTCAGGACCTCCGAGCTAGAAAGTGGAAATGAACGCACGAATGGAAAGAGGAGCTTGCGAACATCAAGACGAACGAACATGAGAGAAAATGGCCCACACATTTGAGCAGAAATGAAGAAACAAGCTTTCCTAGTCCAACCAGGAAATCCTACGAAATGGAGGAAGGCTTCCCTAGCAAGTTTCCAACGCAACCATGAAAAAGAAATGGAAAAATAATGTGTTTTGCGTTGGAAAATGAGAAGGCTTGAAGATGAAGCAACGAGGCCCAAGAACTCTTTGGATTTTCGGCAAATTGGATAATGGCCCATCAAAGCCCATGACACTAGGGTTTGTGACGCAAACCCTAGCCCTAAAGATATGTTTGCCGTGAAATTGCATGAGAGAAACAAGGAAGAGGCGTCCAAAAATCAGAAAATAAAGAAGATTTTCTATGGAGATTTTCTAGGGTTATTTTTATGGAAATAAATCAAGAGATAAAACCCTAGAAGACCTAGCCGTCCAAGCCAAGAGGAAAACAAGGGGATGCCGTGCAAACCCTAGGGAATTCGGCAAAAGATAATGAAGAGAAAAACAAGGGTTTTGCCGTGAGGAAAAATCAGAAAAAAATAAAGAGATTTCGTGGAGATTTCTTAGGGAGCTTTTAAAGGAAAGAGAATATGTGTTGAACACAAAAAGCTCTCAAAGGAGTCTAGGTTCGTCCCCCTTTATTCTCTAAGTATATTGTTGCCGAAATTGGTGAAGGAAATCAGAAAATATCTATATATATTTCGGCAAGATTATTTAGGGAATTTATATTGGAATTTTGTGATTGGTTGCACCACCTCATAGGGCTTATGTGGCACGAAATCATTGGAGAAAATTATGTGGAGGAAGCAAGAGATTGCCGTGAGCTTTGCTAGGGTTGTGGACGGATTGAAGACCTAGAAGCCGTCCCCTATATATTCCTCTCTTCTCTCAACGTCAAGGGTTCCGAATTTTCCACACTTTTGCGTTTATACTTTGAGAAAATAATTCAGAAATCTCTCTAGCCTAGCCGTGTTCTTCTCCATCCTCTAGGGCAACCACGAAGTGCAAGCAAGGCCAAGGAAGAAGAAGACAAGCCGTGCACACCATCCACCCTCCACCTTGAAGATTGCTTTCGAAATTCAAGAGACCACATCATCACTTCATTCATCTCATCTTCATCACGGTGTAATCCGATTCTCCTTGTACCTTTGCTTTGTATTTTCGTTGGTTTTGCCTTAGTTGACACATATGTATGAACAAGTATTGTTTTCTGAAATTTTATGATGAATTGTTAATTTTCAGATTCATATATTGCGATTTATGGTTGCTTTTGTGTGAGTGTTTGATTAAATTTGCATGATAGAAATCTTTTGTATGTTTATCTTGAATGGTTCGAAACATTTAGGGTTTTTATATGAATGTTGCTACGAATTTGAGAACATGAATCAACTTTTTGGTTTTGTGTTCTTGAATCGATAAGTAGTAAAGGTTTTGTACAAAAACCGAATTTAATCAAAGAAGATTGCAATTAGGTGGACTTTTTCATACTAAGTTGCACATTTGAGTTGATAGCCTTTCTAGGTGTTTATTGCGTTAAACATGACATGATTGACTAGCTTTCTAGGGCTTGATTGCATGTTTGATAGAATTAATCTAGGTGCTTTCACTTAGGTTAATTAGCATTGAAAGTAAAATATGGGAAATTGTTTGCTTTTGAACGTTTCACATGATCAACTCCTCTTGCATGACTATGATGAACAATGATGAACTTGAATTAATTTTAATCATGAGTTTCGACTTTGATCTTTGTTCTTGCATTCCATTTGTATTTTTATGTTTTTGCATTTTAATTATTTAGGTAACTTAGATTTTATTTTCGGAAATTAAAACCAAAAACTCCCCCCTTTTCGTAAATATGTCTATATTTTGTAAATATTATACTTTGTTTTAATTTTAATTGTTTAATTGTTTGACAATGACAGGTGTACCCTCAATCCCCGGAATAGAACGATCCCTATTTACTTTATACTACTAATGACATTTCAGGGTTAAATTGGTCGCTCGATAAAAGTGACATCAATTTTTGGCGCCGTTGCCGGGGATTGAAAAATCACTTGTTGAAGTGTGAATATTTGTTGGATATATTGTTGTTTCGTAAATAATTATATGTGTTTATATTGTGTTCGAAAAAAAAAATTAGTTAATTAATTACTTAGGTTGTTATTTATATTATTGAATACGAATTTTTATTGTAAGTTGTAAATTAAAGAAGGAATAGGTGAAGTCGTGTTTATTAATATTGGCCTAAACCCCTTATTGGTACCTAGTTCAGGTCCCTTAAGGTTGAGGGCGGCCTTTATTAACATTCATTGAACTGTCTTCACACTTAGGACCTTTTCCATCCAAGTAAGTATAGCCTATGTGGGATGGTGTCTAGGAAGGGGACAACGTTCATAACGGGTTCTTGGATTCAGAAGTGCATGCAAATGGGCGTAAACCTCAATGAGGGAGTAGCCTATGCCAAAATGGATCCTACCTCTTGTGTTCGCCCTCCCCTACCTGGCCAGTTCAGTAAGGTTGCCCAAAGGATGTAGGAGGACTTTGTGTCTAGACGACTATACTTGGGCCGCACGTCCTCTTGATTTACCGCTTGGAATTGAATTTGAAATCAATGGTATTTATAACAAAAGAAAATGTTGTGATGCACCTAAGGTATATTGGATTAAACATAGTCTTGAAAAGGGTTGCTGTTTCAGTCCCATTGCACATCGAGACTCCCTGTTCCCGTACCTAAGTGTTGAAAATAATTGTAAAGAAAAGGAAAGAATAGAAGTAATTTTACTTAATTTCGTAAAAAAAAAAAAAAAAAAAAAAAAAAAAAAAAAAAAAATAATAATAATAATAATAATACTAATTAAATAAAAATGTGTGACGTTTGTTTGTTGTCTTGTTAGCAAGTTTTTGTAAAATGTGTCCAATCGTGTTAAACAAAGGAAATGTAAAGAATTAATTGTGAATATTGTTAAATTCTTGATTTATTATAAGTGTGTAAAATCGTATGAGTAGATAAGGGCCCTTTTGTTAATATTGGCCTTAACCCTTCATTAGTGCCTTTCTAAGGTCTTATGAGGTTGAGGGCGGCTTTTATTAGCATTTGGAGAACTGTCTAACACATGAGTTCTTTTCAAGCTGAGTAAGGGGTATATAGGTGGTGTCTTAGGTTGAGACCCTGGGTGATGGGTTCAAATTGGATCTCAGAGATACTATAGACTGTGCGTAAACCACGATGTGGGAGTAGCCAATAGGGGCCTAAACCTCAATGAGGGAGTAGCCTCCGTAGTGTCACCAAAATGAGTCCTTCCTCTCACTTACCTCTTAATCTGGCCATCTAGCCTTCTGAAACAAAGGAAAGCGACTTATGTCTAGACGACTATCCCTAGATCGTATCTCACCAATAGTAGTGGTTTCTATTGGGCTCGACTTACAACTTGTAATCAATTGAGATATTAACTTTATTTTGTAAAGATAATAAGATACTTGAACATATCCTCCACTTGTAAATTGTGTTGTTTGTACAATTTTATACTTGTATAAACTTCTTACGTGGTTTATTTGTGAAAAGATTGTGGATAGTTTGTAATTTATACTTCTCTTTATACTTGTATAAATCATAAATAGTAAAGTCGTGAATAGTAACTTGTGAATAGTGACTCGTGAATAGTAAGGTTGATGTATAAATCACTAATTTGTAATTAACTCACTTTATACTTTGCTAACTTCTTTGAATTTTGATGATGTTCAGGATTCCTATGAATGACCGAGCCTTTTAGATCCTCTACACTAAAGGAAATCGAAGCAAGGCTCGCTCGCTTGAAGGGTCCTTCACTTCTTGAGCACACAAGCCCTTCCCCTTCAACATACAAAGAGTACACATTTAACGAGCAAGGGAAGCAGACTTACTTTTCTGAGGAGTCTACATCACCTACACCAAGTCCATCTCCTCCTTCACGTTCACCTTCACCTGTGATTTCGTCCAACTCTACACCACCACCTTCACCACCACCTGAAGAAGTCGAAGAAGAGAGAATGGCATCTATTAGGGAACTCTCCACCGCAACTGTTGAAGGAGGACCCCCTACAGGCATAGTATACCCTGCCCCTGCAGCTGGAAGACAAGCAGAGTTTGAGCTTAAGAGTGGACTGTTGCACAAGCTCCCTATCTTCCATGGCCTTAATATGGAGGATGCTAATAAGCACGTACGAGAATTCCAATCTGTTTGTGCAAACATGCAACCACAAGGGGCAGATGAGAACCTTCTTAAGATGAGAGCATTTCCATTCTCTCTAGCTGATAGAGCCAAGGATTGGCTATATGAACTCCCTGCAGGACGTATCACCTCATGGGAAACTATGAGAAAGGCCTTCTTGGAGAAATACTTCCCAGCTTCTAAGGTCATCACACTCAGGAAGAAGCTCAGTGGAATAGAGCAAGCCCATGATGAGTCCTATGCTGCCTACTATGAGAGGTTCAACTCCCTACTTGCACAATGTCCTCAACATCAGATGAAGGATGAGACCCTACTCACATGTTTCTATGAAGGACTCTTACCCTTGGAAAGGCAAATGTTGGATGCTGCAGCTGGAGGAGCTTTTGTGGATAAGTCCCCTACAGTTGGGAAGGAGCTTATAGCTAATCGTGCTTTGAACTCCCAACAGTATGAGGGTGTGAGACAACCCACTCGTAGGGTAAATGAGGTGAGCACTAGTCCTGCCATTGCGGATCAATTGAGCAAACTCACCCTTCTTGTGAATAAGGTGGCGACTACTCAAGGCCATAGAGGACCCTCTGCTTGTGGGGTATGCTTTACTCAAGGACATCCTACGGATCAATGTCCTCAACTGAGTGAGAATGGTGGTTGGGAATCTGTGAATGCTATAGGAGGCTATCAAGGGAACCAAGGAGGTCCCCCACGTCCAAGGTATGATCCATATTCGAATACCTATAACCCTGGATGGAGGGACCACCCCAACTTCAAGTGGACCAACAATGAAAATGTTCAGAACCCTCTTGGTGGAAATTTCCAACGTCCTCAAGGACCTCCCTATCAAAGACCTTACATGCCTCCTCAACACAATGTAGGGAATCCCAATTCTCACTATGATAAGACGATAGAGGCATTGACTAATTCTACTCAGGCATTGACTAGTGCCACACAGACTTTGCTTCAAGGACAACAGACCAATGCCAAGGACATTGCAGAGCTCAAGAAGCAAATGGGACAAGTGGTGGACTTCATGACCAAGTTTCATGAGAGTGGTAAGCTTCCAAGCAACACAATTCCAAACCCAAAGGGAGGCTTTGAAGGTTCCACCAACTGAGGAGAAGAGGAAACCACGTCTAGGCTGAGAAGACGTTAAAACCAAGCGCTACTTGGGAGGCAACCCATGCAAATCAGATTTGCTTTCTTTATCCTTATCTTTTATTTTTCGTTTTTGCTTTTTGAATTTAGTATTATTTTCGTAAATTTCATCCCTGTATGCTTAAGTGTTTCATTGCATGCTTTTAATTGATTACATTGAGGACAATGCAATATTTAAGTGTGGGGAAGGGATTTATATTTTTAGTCTTTTATTTTGAGTCATATATTGAAAAATACAAAAAATTGAAAAATGTCAAAAATTTAAAAATTTTCGTTGCTTTTGTTTTTGTTTTGAGTCTTAGGATGCCCTTTCAACTGTCTAGGATGATTCTATATCTCTGAAATCATGACTAAAAGAGGAGCACAAAATTGAGATGATTTAAACATGGTATTCTTTGGTTAATTGAGATATATGAAAACTATGTGCCTTGTAGTGGATATGGATTTCGAAACTTTGGTACAGAATATGAGCATGTTAAGATGAGTTTTGATTCATAAAGCCCCTGTGAGATAATTGAGCCATGTCCCTTTTTCTTGGAGTAAAAATGAAATATATATTCTTAATTTCTTGGCGATGTTTTGATGATCTCATTATTCTTTCATCTTGATTGACTACTTGCCATAGATTAAGTTTGATGGACTAGAGAATGCTAGAATTCGCTCTTGTGCTTGTTGAGACGTTATATCAATACATGGCCCTGATTCTGGAAGGGATAGAGGCATCCTAGGAATTACCACCATTGCCATATAAACTTGTGTCCCTAATTGTGCCCGTCGTGGGACTCCCCTAGATAAGCCCCTTTGAGCCTACATTGAGCCTTTTCATTCATCACCCTTAAAACCCTTAACCATGAAGCTTAGTATAGTTAAAACCCTACCCTTTGTTCTAAGAACTTAGTGGAGCTATCTTTTGAGACATACTTCGTGGGTTTGGTGCTAAGGATGAAAATTGAGAAGAGGTGAAAGTTAAAGTGTGGGGGTAGACTTGTCCATAAAAGAAAAATATATGAAAAAGCCGAGAAAAAGAAAAAAAAAAAAAGAAAAAAAGAAAAAATTGTATACGGCTAAAAAGAAAAGAAAGAAAAATGTTTATGGATTTTAGTCCCCCATACTTGGTGATTTTGGAGTTTACGTTGAACTGAAGGCCCACTACAGAAAAATTTGGCCTTTGTCCATTCACTATAGTTCAAGGGAAGTTTACAATGAAGATTGGGCCCAACATGAAGACATTAGGCCCCTTTTATGTTACCTCTAGGGAAAGTGACGTTTTTGCAATGCCTTGGTGGATTTCTTGAGGTCTCTACATCTACATGTGCTCTGCTAGGTTTTTAGGACACTTTGATAAATCCTTACCCTTCATTTCTTAAAACCTTGAGCCTTGGCCCCATTACAACCTTTAAGAAGACCTTCTTGATCCTTAAGATGGGACAGCCCTTGATGTGGAGATGAGTTACAAGAGTTGAACTTATGGCTTGGGTCCATCTGTGCAAGTAGTTGGTGTCCTTCATGAGATCTTTAAAGAAAATTATACATGTGCTTTCGTTTCTTGAATTATGTGATATACTTGCTATCTTTCACATATACTTGAGTGTATAAGCTTTTAAGCATTGCCATGATCTGAGAGAAGAAAGAGTGGATATAACTTGTGAGGAGTTGAATCATACTTGTTTGAAACATGCTTAACAGAAACCATCACCATTGTTTCAACCAAGTCCTACTTGTGTATATGTAAGTTATGTGTTTTAATTAACTCTCGAATGCCTAACATTGAATTTTGGTTAAGTGCTAATCTTGGTGTTATGAAAGTAAGAGATTGCTGAGACAAATAGTTGAAGGGCAATAGAGTCATTGTTTTTGTCAAGTCTTTAAATTTTCGTTGAGTCTTAGTGTGTGTCTTAGTTTGATTTTGCTAAGGGACTAGCAAAAGCTAAGTGTGGGGGAATTTGATAGGAGCATTTTAATGCGACGTTTTAACTGCATTTCCCTACACTTTTCTGCGCCATTTCCTTGAAAAATCCCTGTTTGGGAAAGTTTCCATTCTTTGATTGGGAAAGTTCCTTATTGTAGAAAGTTTCCATTTTTGTCTTCATTTTTCATTTCTCATTTCTCATTTCTCATTTTTCATTTCTCATTTCTGGAAAGTTTCTATTTTCATTTTTTAGAAAGTTTCTATTTTAAGTATAGTTTCTATTTTCAGGACCTCCGAGCTAGAAAGTGGAAATGAACGCACGAATGGAAAGAGGAGCTTGCGAACATCAAGACGAACGAACATGAGAGAAAATGGCCCACACATTTGAGCAGAAATGAAGAAACAAGCTTTCCTAGTCCAACCAGGAAATCCTACGAAATGGAGGAAGGCTTCCCTAGCAAGTTTCCAACGCAACCATGAAAAAGAAATGGAAAAATAATGTGTTTTGCGTTGGAAAATGAGAAGGCTTGAAGATGAAGCAACGAGGCCCAAGAACTCTTTGGATTTTCGGCAAATTGGATAATGGCCCATCAAAGCCCATGACACTAGGGTTTGTGACGCAAACCCTAGCCCTAAAGATATGTTTGCCGTGAAATTGCATGAGAGAAACAAGGAAGAGGCGTCCAAAAATCAGAAAATAAAGAAGATTTTCTATGGAGATTTTCTAGGGTTATTTTTATGGAAATAAATCAAGAGATAAAACCCTAGAAGACCTAGCCGTCCAAGCCAAGAGGAAAACAAGGGGATGCCGTGCAAACCCTAGGGAATTCGGCAAAAGATAATGAAGAGAAAAACAAGGGTTTTGCCGTGAGGAAAAATCAGAAAAAAATAAAGAGATTTCGTGGAGATTTCTTAGGGAGCTTTTAAAGGAAAGAGAATATGTGTTGAACACAAAAAGCTCTCAAAGGAGTCTAGGTTCGTCCCCCTTTATTCTCTAAGTATATTGTTGCCGAAATTGGTGAAGGAAATCAGAAAATATCTATATATATTTCGGCAAGATTATTTAGGGAATTTATATTGGAATTTTGTGATTGGTTGCACCACCTCATAGGGCTTATGTGGCACGAAATCATTGGAGAAAATTATGTGGAGGAAGCAAGAGATTGCCGTGAGCTTTGCTAGGGTTGTGGACGGATTGAAGACCTAGAAGCCGTCCCCTATATATTCCTCTCTTCTCTCAACGTCAAGGGTTCCGAATTTTCCACACTTTTGCGTTTATACTTTGAGAAAATAATTCAGAAATCTCTCTAGCCTAGCCGTGTTCTTCTCCATCCTCTAGGGCAACCACGAAGTGCAAGCAAGGCCAAGGAAGAAGAAGACAAGCCGTGCACACCATCCACCCTCCACCTTGAAGATTGCTTTCGAAATTCAAGAGACCACATCATCACTTCATTCATCTCATCTTCATCACGGTGTAATCCGATTCTCCTTGTACCTTTGCTTTGTATTTTCGTTGGTTTTGCCTTAGTTGACACATATGTATGAACAAGTATTGTTTTCTGAAATTTTATGATGAATTGTTAATTTTCAGATTCATATATTGCGATTTATGGTTGCTTTTGTGTGAGTGTTTGATTAAATTTGCATGATAGAAATCTTTTGTATGTTTATCTTGAATGGTTCGAAACATTTAGGGTTTTATATGAATGTTGCTACGAATTTGAGAACATGAATCAACTTTTTGGTTTTGTGTTCTTGAATCGATAAGTAGTAAAGGTTTTGTACAAAAACCGAATTTAATCAAAGAAGATTGCAATTAGGTGGACTTTTTCATACTAAGTTGCACATTTGAGTTGATAGCCTTTCTAGGTGTTTATTGCGTTAAACATGACATGATTGACTAGCTTTCTAGGGCTTGATTGCATGTTTGATAGAATTAATCTAGGTGCTTTCACTTAGGTTAATTAGCATTGAAAGTAAAATATGGGAAATTGTTTGCTTTTGAACGTTTCACATGATCAACTCCTCTTGCATGACTATGATGAACAATGATGAACTTGAATTAATTTTAATCATGAGTTTCGACTTTGATCTTTGTTCTTGCATTCCATTTGTATTTTTATGTTTTTGCATTTTAATTATTTAGGTAACTTAGATTTTATTTTCGGAAATTAAAACCAAAAACTCCCCCCTTTTCGTAAATATGTCTATATTTTGTAAATATTATACTTTGTTTTAATTTTAATTGTTTAATTGTTTGACAATGACAGGTGTACCCTCAATCCCCGGAATAGAACGATCCCTATTTACTTTATACTACTAATGACATTTCAGGGTTAAATTGGTCGCTCGATAAAAGTGACATCAATTTTTGGAAATATATATAGATATTTTCTGATTTCCTTCACCAATTTCGGCAACAATAAACTTAGAGAATAAAGGGGGACGAACCTAGACTCCTTTGAGAGCTTTTTGTGTTCAACACATATTCTCTTTCCTTTAAAAGCTCCCTAAGAAATCTCCACGAAATCTCTTTATTTTTTTCTGATTTTTCCTCACGGCAAAACCCTTGTTTTTCTCTTCATTATCTTTTGCCGAATTCCCTAGGGTTTGCACGGCATCCCCTTGTTTTCCTCTTGGCTTGGACGGCTAGGTCTTCTAGGGTTTTATCTCTTGATTTATTTCCATAAAAATAACCCTAGAAAATCTCCATAGAAAATCTTCTTTATTTTCTGATTTTTGGACGCCTCTTCCTTGTTTCTCTCATGCAATTTCACGGCAAACATATCTTTAGGGCTAGGGTTTGCGTCACAAACCCTAGTGTCATGGGCTTTGATGGGCCATTATCCAATTTGCCGAAAATCCAAAGAGTTCTTGGGCCTCGTTGCTTCATCTTCAAGCCTTCTCATTTTCCAACGCAAAACACATTATTTTTCCATTTCTTTTCATGGTTGCGTTGGAAACTTGCTAGGGAAGCCTTCCTCCATTTCGTAGGATTTCCTGGTTGGACTAGGAAAGCTTGTTTCTTCATTTCTGCTCAAATGTGTGGGCCATTTTCTCTCATGTTCGTTCGTCTTGATGTTCGCAAGCTCCTCTTTCCATTCGTGCGTTCATTTCCACTTTCTAGCTCGGAGGTCCTGAAAATAGAAACTATACTTAAAATAGAAACTTTCTAAAAAATGAAAATAGAAACTTACTAAAAATGAAAATAGAAACTTTCCAGAAATGAGAAATGAAAAATGAGAAATGAGAAATGAGAAATGAAAAATGAAGACAAAAATGGAAACTTTCTACAATAAGGAACTTTCCCAATCAAAGAATGGAAACTTTCCCAAACAGGGATTTTTCAAGGAAATGGCGCAGAAAAGTGTAGGGAAATGCAGTTAAAACGTCGCATTAAAATGCTCCTATCAATTTCCAGAATCATTTAATCATTAAAGCATGATTTTTACCACCCGTTAGAACTAATTACTACTTGTTTAACTCAGCGTCTTAACAAATAACAATTACTCTTGGCAAATTAAGCAAACACACAAGAACTCTCACCGTTATTCTAGCATGCAAACTTATGAACCTAACTCTGAAAATTACCTAAACACGTAAAAGGGCACAAGATTGTAACATGCATCATAAAAGAATTCTCGAAATTAACTCAATAATAAACTGAAAATCTCAAAAATATTAATAAAAATATTATGAAAATTTCATGTCTCCAATTACACAACTCGCAAATTGAAACAAACAAAACCGAAACAAAAATTATAAGTAGAGTCATAGTTACACTTTGAAGCTTTCCTCAGCGGCTTAGCAACACGGTGATGAACTCGTCTCTGCGATGGTGGTGGAGCGTCCTTGACTCAGCGCCTTAGAGCTTTGTAGATTGATGGATGGATGGTGGTCACGGTCTTGTAAGATATGGAGGTTTGAGGAGTGAATTGGGTAGTCTTGGAATGATCTTGGCTGGGAAGTGATCTTGGCTGGGAAGTGATGCAAATTATATTCTGGACATTGCCTATTTATAGGGGAGCATTGGTTGGTTTTCCCAACTGAAACGTCTCCTTTATGGCCTTAACTCCTCTCATAATGGGGCAATTCCTTTAATTTCCAAGCTAAAACGTCTTTCTCTTATTTATTTTTCAGCTGAAACATCTTTCTCTTTTATTCCTCAACTGAAAACGTCTTTCTCCTTTATTCTCCAGCTGAAAACGTCTTTCTCCTTTATTCCCCTTTCTTCATTGCTTGGTCAAATATCTTAATGCTTTATTTTATGACTCCATCATTGCTGTTTCCAACAGTTCCACCAGGCAATGTTTCCTACAACAAGCAGGAGAATATCAGAATTTTCTAGAGAAAATAAAGGGAATTAAAATGTAAAGACCGCAAAAATAGTTGACAGTTAGGAATCCTGATCCAGTTAGGATTTTTCATAAATTTTACTTTTTCCGCCTTTTTCACTCCAAACACTCAACAAGACTCTCAAAATGACTTACTGACTCAAAACACTAAACTTAAGGGAGAAACAAAGCTAAAATGGGGCAAATAATCAATAATATCGTCACACTTTTTTGCTCCTATCACCCAAGCAAAAACTATTTTTTGAGATGGGCACATAATTTTTAAAAATTATTTTTGAGAAACAAAGCTAAAATGGGGCAAATAATCAATAATATCGTCACATAGGAGCATTAAGATGGGCACATTTTTGTAGCATGTTGAAATGAATTTTCTGTTAGGGAAGTCGATCATTGTATATAGTTTTATTTGTTTTGTTTTTATTTTAAGTAGATTAGGAACCAAATTTCAAAACCCCCCATTTTATTCTTTTATTTGTTAATTGACCTTTTTGTGTAGGTGTACCCTACAATCCCCGGACTGAACGATCCCTGCTTATCCTATACTGACAACTACATTTTGCAGGGTTAAATTGTGAGGCTATTTAAGCCGCATCAATGTTTAACGCATTACACATAGAGAAAGGCTATCAACTCAAGTGTACAACTTAGTATGGAAAAGTCCACCTAATTGCAATCCTCGTTAATTAAATTCGATCTTTGTACAAAACCTTTACTACTTTGATTCAAGTTTACACAAAACGAAAAGTCGATTTCATGTTCTTAAACCTAGCACCAATTATATCAAAACCCTAAGTGTTTGCAACCACATAAGATTAAAATACAAAAGTTATCTATAACGCAAATTTAATTAAACAAACCCACATAAGCAACTCTCGAAGAACAATAATTTGAATCTGAAAATTCTCAATTAATCATAAAAATTCCAGAAATTAATATTTGTTCAAACACATATGTCAACTAGTTCATAACCAACGAAATTCAAAGCAAAGGTTACAAAGGAGAATCGGATTACACCGTGAGATGGAGATGGTGATGAACGATTGATGTGGTGGTCTCTTGAATCTCGAAAGCAAGCTTCAAGGTTGGAGATGGATGATGGATGCTCACGGCTATGCTTCTTCTCCCTTGGCCTTGCTTGAACTCGTGGAGATGACTAGAGGATGGAGAAACTCACGGCTATGCTAAGAAGATTTTCTGATTTTTTTCTAAAGTGTAAATTGTATGGGGGAGAGGAACCCTTCTCAACGTCAAAGAGGTGGGTATATATAGGAGCACGGCTAGGGTTCACAAAGCAATCAGAATTTTCCACATAGCTTCAACCAATGATAATTCGCCAAGTAAGCTTGTGATGTGGTCCAACCAATCATAGAATGCCAAGTAAGCCTTGTGATGTGTTCCAACCAATCAAAATTCTCTAAAATAACTCCCTAATATTTAATTGCCGAATTTCCTTGAAATTATTCTGATTTTCTTCATGAATTTCGGCTAACATTCCTTTAGGGAATTTAGGGATGAATCTAGACGCCTTTTTAGCTTTTCCTTGGTGCACACATATTTTCCTTCCATAAATATCTCCCTTGAATCTCTCTTGGCGTCATCTCCTTGATTATTTCTGATTTTCACGTTGGCAATCACACCAAATTATTCCTCCAACAATATTTCTTTCCATAAAAGTCTCCCAAGAAAATCTCTCCTTGAAATCCTCAATCAATCATCTTTAATTTCCACGTTGTCACCTTGTTTTTTCTTAAGTATTACACGGCAAATTTAATCCCCAAGGAAAATATATTTTCCTTCTTTTTTAAAAAAAACTCTTCCTTGATTCTCTCCTTGCCATGTCATCTTCATGAAGCTTCTCGTTCCATTTATGAACTCAATTCAGCTTATTTATTCCAAAAACCTGAAAATAGAAGCTTTCTAAAATAAGAAATGGAAACTTTCTTAAACTAAAATGGAAACTTTCTAAAAATGGAAAATAGAAACTACAAAACGGAAACTTTCTACAATTAGGAACTTTCCCATTCGAAGAATGGAAACTTTCCTAAACAGAGTTTTATTAAGGAAATAACGCAGAAAATATAGGGAAATAACAGTTAAAACGTCGCATTAAAATGCTCCTATCAAATTCCCCCACACTTAGCTTTTGCTAGTCCCTTAGCAAAATCACACAAAGACTCAACTAAGACTCAACGAAAATTTAAAGACTCTACACAAACAATGACTCTATTGCCCTTCAACTTTTTGTCTCAGCAATCTCTTACTTTCATAACACCAAGATTAGCACTCAACCAAGAATCAATGTTTAAGCATTCGAGAGTTAATTGAAACACATAATCTTCACATACACAAGTAGGACTTGGTTGTAACAATGGTGATGGGTTCTGTTAAGCATGTTTCAGACAAGTATGATTCAAATCCTCACAAGGTATATCCACTCTTTCTTCTCTCAGATCAAGGCAATGCTTAAAAGCTTATAATCACTCAATTATATGTGAGAGAACATATTTTAAGGCAATCAAATAGCTCACATATATAAGAAACGAAAAGCATTTTGTGAATATAATTTTTTTCAAAGATCTCATGAAAGATACCAACTACTTGCACGGATGGACCCAAGCCATATGTTCAACTCTTGTAACTCATCTCCACATCAAAGGCTGTCCCATCTTAAGGATCAAGAAGGTCTTCTCAAAGGTTGTAATGGGGCTAAGGCTCAAGGTTTTAAGAAATGAAAGGTAAGGATTTTAACAAAGTGTCCTAAAAACCTAGCAGAGCTCATGTAACTGTAGAGACTTCTAGAAATCCACCAATTATGCAAAAACGTCACTTCTCATAGAGGTTTTATAAAAGGACCTAATGTCTTCATGTTGGGCCCTAACTTCACTCTAAACTTCCTTTGAACTCTAGTGAATTGGACAAAGGCCAAATTTTTTGTAATGGGCCTTCAATTCAAAACAAACTCCAAACTCACTAAGTATGGGGGACTAAAATCCATAGACTTATTTTTCTTTCCTTCCTTTTTCTTTATTTTTTTTTCATTCTTTTTTTTTTTTTTTTTTTTTCGTGGACAAGTCTACCCCCACACTTGAACTTTCACCTCTTCTCAATCTTCATCCTTAGCACCAAACCCGTGTATTAAGTCTCGAAAGATAGCTCTACCAAGTTTTTAGAACAGAGGGTAGGATTGTAACTATACTAAGCTTCATGGTTAAAGATTTTAAGGGTGATGAACGAAAAGGCTTAATGTAGGCTCAAAGGGGTTTATCTAGGGGGGTTCCACGACGGGCACAAATGGGGACACAGTCTTATTTGGCAATGGTGATAGTTCCTAGGGTGCCTCTATCCTTTCCAGAATCAAGGACATGTATTGATAAAAGTCTCAACAAGCACAAGAGCGAATTCTAGCATTCTCTAGTCCATCAAACTTAATCTATGGCAAGCAGTCAATCAAATGAAAGAATAATGAGATCATCAAAACATCGCCAAGAAATTAAGAATATATTTTTCATTTCACTCCAAGAAAAAGGAACATGGGCTCAAATATCTCACATGGGTTTTTATGAATCAAAACTCATCTTAACATGCTCACATTCTGTACCAAGGTCACGAAATCCATATCCACTACACATGCACATGCTTTTCATATATCTCAATTAACCACATAATACCATTTAAAATCATCTCAATCTTGTGATTGATACGTGCAAAAGCATTCGCTAATTTAAACCCTGAAAATGTCGAGCGTTAGTATAGGATAAGCAGGGATCGTTCAAAACCGGGGATTGAGGGTGCTAACATGTGAGAAATAAATCTAAGGGAAGAATATACATTCCATACGAAAAGTACAAGAACATTTACAAAATTACGAAAATTAGAAGTTTACATGCATAAAATTAGAAACAACAAGAGTTAGAGAGCATACATACATTCACACGAAATTAGAAGACAAAGAATGAATGAACTACAAAATATACAAGTATATATATACATAGATTTCGAAAGAAACAAAGATTTTAAGTTAGAGAAGGTTTAGAAATCCTACTCCTATTTATACACAATTTACAAATCCATATCACAATAGAAATCCATATACAACAAGGATTAAGTTTACTTAATTAATAAGAAAACAAATTATTGACTAAGTCAAACACAAAATACTAAGTCAAAACTAACTCTAACTACTTTCCCTAAAATTTAGGAACCTATCCCTAAAATTAAGGAGACCTAACAAACTCAGATTATTAGAAGTCTGATAATCTGACCTAACGAAAGGAGACCTAACAAACTCAGACCTAAATTTAGAAATAAGGATTTCTAAACCTTTTCTAACTTAAAATCTTTGTTTCTTTCGAAATCTATGTATATATATACTTGTATATTTTGTAGTTCATTCATTCTTTGTCTTCTAATTTCGTGTGAATGTATGTATGCTCTCTAACTCTTGTTGTTTCTAATTTTATGCATGTAAACTTCTAATTTTCGTAATTTTGTAAATGTTCTTGTACTTTTCGTATGGAATGTATATTCTTCCCTTAGATTTATTTCTCACATGTTAGCACCCTCAATCCCCGGTTTTGAACGATCCCTGCTTATCCTATACTAACGCTCGACATTTTCAGGGTTTAAATTAGCGAATGCTTTTGCACGTATCAATTTTTGGCGCCGTTGCCGGGGATTGAAAAGTCTTCATGTGATGAAAACGCCACTAAGGTGTGATTTTGGTAAGGGATTATGAACTGTTATGGAATAGGTGACGTCTCGTTTGTTGATATTAGCCTTAACCCCTTATTAGTACCTGATTCAGGTCTTTTAAGGTTGAGGGCGGCTTTTATTAACACTTGAAAAATGTTTTACACTTAGGCCTTTTCTTATCTAAGTAAGTATAGCCTATGTGAAATGGTGACTAGGAAGGGGACAACGTCCATGATGGGTTTTGAATCCAGAAGTGCAATCAAACAAGCCTAAACCACTATGTGGGAGTAGCTTGTGCCAAAATGGTTTCTACCTCTCGTGTTCGTCCTCCCCCGCACTGGCCATTTCAGTAAGGTTGCCCAAAGGATTTGAGAAGAAATATGTGTGGAGGCAAGGACTTGGGCTGCACGTCCAAAACAATGGTTCATGATGTCTTGTTGAAGTCATATACTTAGACAATTTTCGAGAATAGTTGGGTTTGGTAAGAAGTTGTGAGTCATAATGGACTAGGTGAAATATTCTCTTGTTAATACTTGTCAAAGTTTTCTTTATCAAATAGGCATACTTTATTAGCACAGGGTGTCTAGGTTGATTGGATACGAGAAGTGCTAGCAAAGGGTCTCGTCCCCTGCTAATCAAGTGAGCTGAGCTCCGCCAAAATTGTTCCTCTACTACCTGGCTCTGTGTGAAAAGAGTTACCAAAAGATAAAGGGAAGGGAGACTTGTATTAAAATTAGAATATTTGGGCCGTGTGTCTAAACCTTGATTCACGATTCCTTATTGGAGTTAACTACTTAAAGATTGTAAAAATTGTAAAACCTATAAAAATATATACATTAAATTTTGTTGGTCTTGTATATATTCATACTTGTGATGTTTGTTGTGTATATATTGGAATAAATGGAGGTGCAAGTCTAGGCTGAAAGACTTTAAACATTAAGCGCTGCATGGGAGGCAACCCATTTCAACTGTAGCTGTGGAGGAGCCATCAACGCAGATTTGCTCTCTTGAACTCTTCCCTACTCTTTTATTTTTCGAAACTTTTGTCTTTGTTTTAGGATTTGTTGCGTTATCTCTTATGCCATGCTTGATTGTTGCTTTGCATGCTTTATACTTGTTTATACATTGAGGACAATGCATGATTTAAGTGTGGGGGAAGGGTTTAACGTTTCACTTTGTTTTTAGATAGTTAGTTTTGTGGTCTTAAAAAAAAAAAAAAAAAAAAAATTAAATATTTTCGTCACTTTATTAATAATAAAAAAAAAATTCGTCACTGTTCATAAAAAAAAAAAAAATCTTTTTGTTTTTTGTTTTGTTTTCGTTTGTTGTGTGATTGAGTCTTAGGATGCCATTTTAACTGTCTAGGATGAGCTTATATCTCTGAAATTAAGGCTAAAAGAGAATCACAAGATTGAGAAAATGTTTGATGATATTCTTTGGTTAACTATGATTTATGAAAAGCATATGAATGTGTAGTAGATATGGTGCATGCGTAACCTTGGTACAGAATATGAACATGTGGAAGATAAGTTGTGATTCATAATAACCCTTGTGAGAATTTGAGCCATGTCCTCTTTCTTTGTTGAGTGATTAATAAAAAAATGAATTATACTCTTATTTTCTTGGCGATGATTTTGTTGATCTCATTATTTTTTCATCTTGATTGATTACTTGCCATAGATTAAGTTTGATGGACTAGAGAATGCTAGAATTCACTGTTATGCTTGTTGAGACGTTTATGATCAATATATGGCCCTGATTCTGGAAAGGATAAAGGTACTTACTTAGGATTTTACCACCATAGCCAAATATAGCCTGTATCCCTATTTGTGCCCGTCGTGGGACTCCCCTAGTTTAACCATTTTGAGCCTACATTGAGCCTTTTCTTTCATCACCCTCAAAATTCCTTAAACCTTAACCCTAGTATAGTTATATCCTTACCCTTTGTTCTAAAGACTTAGTGGAGCATATTTTTGAGACTTTGCTTGGAGTTTTGGCATCAAGGATGATTTTTGAAGACATGAAGAAGTGCAAGTGTGGGGTAGACTTGTCCATAAGAGGAATATTGTATGTAATTGCCGAAAGAAAAAAAAAAAAGAGATAATGAAATCGTAAAAAAAAAGAAAAGAGAAAGAATATTTCGGCAATTAAGAGAAAAATGTGTGCTATTGTTTTATGTTTATGGATTTTAGTCCCCTATACTTGGTGAATTTGGAGTTTGTTTTAAATTGAAGGCCCATTGTTGAAAAATTTGGTCTTTGTCCAATTCACTTGTTCAAAAGAAGGTTAGAATGAAGTTTGGGCCCAACATAATGGTACTTGGCCCTTTTATAAGCCTTTGAAGGATACTTGGTGTGTACAACATATGGTGGAGTTCGAAATTTGGTCTCTCTACATCAACAAGTGCTCTACTAGGTTTTTAGGATACTTTGTGATTTTCCTATCCCTTCGTTTCTTTTAACCTTTAGCCTTGGCCCCATTACAACCTTAATTGTAAGACCTCTTTGATCCTTAAGATGGGACAACCTTTGATCTGTGGAGATGAGTTATAACTGTTGAACTTATGGCTTGGGTTCATCTGTGTAAGTAGTTGATATCTTTCATGAGATCTTTTGAAAAATAATATAATGTGCTTTCGTTTCTTATATGTATGTGATTTACTTGCTATTCTTTCACATATACTCGAGTGCTAAGCTTTTAAGCATGAGCTTTGAATCTGAGAGAAGAAAGAGTGATTTATCCATGTGAGGTTTGAATCATGACTTGTTTGAAATATGTTAAAGAACCCATCACCATTGTTTACCCCCAAGTCTTATATGCTTATATGTGGATTATATTTTGTAATTAGCTCTTGAATATCTTGAAGATGTGATGCTTGGTTAAGTGCTAATCTTGGTGACTTGAAAGTATAAGATTTCTGAGACAATATGTTAAAGGGCTTAGATGTCAGTTTGTGTGTCAACGTTGGAGTCTTGTTTTCGACCTTTTTGTCTTGATTTTTGTTTAAGTGTTTTACATTTTTTGAGTCCATGTGTCCATGTGTTTTTCGTTTTCCTTAGTATTTTCGTTGGTCTTTGTTTTGTGTTGTAGTCTTTTTGGTTTGTTATATTGATTTTGCTAAGGGACTAGCAAAAGCTAAGTGTGGGGGAATTTGATAGGAGCATAAAATGCGACGTTTATAATGTTTAAACCCTATATTTTGCTAAGTTATTCCCTTTATCTTGATCAAATTAACTTAGTTAGTGTTTTATAGGTGAAAATGGAGTTTCAAGGTCCAAAAACGTCTAAGGAATGCACAAGTGGCGCAGAAATAAGAAGAAATGAAGAAATTGATTGGTTTATGTATGTTTGATCTTTATTTGTTGCCGAAATATGGAATGATAATCTGGTTTTGTTTTATGGAAAACTTTTATGTGTTCTTGTTCTTTGGGTGCGCAACTTAGGATGATTGCATGTAATTGGAGCTAGTAATTAGGTGAACGCTTGTTGATCCTAGTTCGTTAAAGTAGTAAAGGCTTTGTACAAAGGTCGAGATCAGATTATGCATGTAATGAAAAGACTTGCTTTGAGTACTTGAATTTGCATGTTTATTGACTAAACTTTCACTTGTGCTTAATGATTCGAATGCATGAGATCATGAGTTGCTTTGATTGTGTGATACCTGCATTTGAAGTATATTGTTTAGGCGCTTGTTCTACTCAATTGTGTAAAGGGAAGTCATATAAGGGACATTGGGCGCTTGTAACTTTGTTTCTTGGTTGATATCGTTTCATGGTAACTAAAAGATTAAAGATTGCATGAATGGATTGATCTTGAATTGTTCTTGATAAATTGTTTTCCAAAAATTCTTCTTTTCCCACCTATGTAAATAAAATGTTTTCTTGTTTTTAATCTTTTAATGTTTTCGAAATTTTATGTTTTTCAATCTTCAAAAAAAACCCCCCATCTTTATGTTTTCTTGTTTGTGTAAATAAATAAAATTAACTTAGATTTTTAGGTAGCATGTTAACCTAGTTAAATAAAAATAATAAATAAAAAAATAAATGTTTTTAATTCGTGAATAGTGTCTCCGTGAATAGTAAATATGTGTTTGTTTTAGTTTTAGTGTTTTTTAGGAGTTTGTTATGAGTTTGTTAGGTCTCCTTAATTTTAGGGATAGGTTCCTAAATTTTAGGGAAAGTAGTTAGAGTTAGTTTTGACTTAGTATTTTGTGTTTGACTCATAATCTGATCTCGACCTTTGTACAAAGCCTTTACTACTTTAACGAACTAGGATCAACAAGCGTTCACCTAATTACTAGCTCCAATTACATGCAATCATCCTAAGTTGCGCACCCAAAGAACAAGAACACATAAAAGTTTTCCATAAAACAAAACCAGATTATCATTCCATATTTCGGCAACAAATAAAGATCAAACATACATAAACCAATCAATCATTGAAAAGAACATCAAAATCGCATTCAAAAATCAGAAAGTTATCTCATGGTTTCGGTTTTACACATAAGGAAAACAAAACAGAAAATACAACTACAAAAACACTAAACCGTAAAGCAAACATAGGGAAGATGGTATGAACAACCCTTGACTACGTCCCAAGGTCCAAAGCAGATCCAAGGCAGCAACACAAGGTAGAATTCACGGCTAGGATGGAGGATGGCACGGCTAGGAACTTGTAGATGCAAAAACCTGAAACTCAAGAGCAAACCGGTGAGAAACGAAATTGTGGAGAATAATGTGTCAACCCTGAACGTCTAATACACAAGGTATATATAGTAGAACGTCTCAAGGCACTCCCAATTCGTTTCTACTTGGTTTCTCTTAGTTCGTGTTGATTTAGGACTTCTTTCTCTCAAAACAGATTTCCGGCAGGATTGACCTCAGTCCACTAAAACGTCCATAACTTCCTCTAGAAAATAGCTATTGACGAACCGTAAAAAGCTTTGGAAACTAGACATCTGCAGCTTTCCAACCATATAAAGATCATAATTTTCTGAGCTCTGAGCGATCTATGACACTCCGTTGAAGTTGACTGATCTGCACAGGCAGATTTCCGAATCTGTAATGGATTTGACTTTTAATGCACAAGTTGAGTCCAATTCGGTTTTCCTTCACATCACATGCCTCTCACATGCCTATTCTGAAGTAGAAACGTCAAGAACCTTCAAGAACCCTCAAGAATCTCACGAAATTCCAATCCTTACTCAACAAGAAGTCCAAATTCCATATTGCTTTGTAATTCGAATCTCTTGTTGCTTCCTTTTCCATGTGCACGGCATATGATCTTCTTGAGACTTCTAGATACTTCATGAACGTTCCCAAGCTCTCCTAGTATGAGTAGAACTCCATATGCAGGTAGGTTTCCTAGTTGAATACTAACTTCTTTTCCGCGATTCTTCTACACTCTTCCGGAACCTTCTTGAGTAATCCTTATCCAACAGGGACTCCTTATCACACTAGGATTCCATATTTGAGTAGAATTGGGTTTCCCTGTTCAAGTAGAACTTCTAATTTCCGCGATTTAAGAGTTTGAATCCAAGTCTGCTTCTGATTCCTACTCCAACTAGGATTCCTTTTCCTAGTCAAACTGGGAGAACTTCCATTTCTTCATTTCTTCTTATTTCTGCGCCACTTGTGCATTCCTTAGACGTTTTTGGACCTTGAAACTCCATTTTCACCTATAAAACACTAACTAAGTTAATTTGATCAAGATAAAGGGAATAACTTAGCAAAATATAGGGTTTAAACATTATAAACGTCGCATTTTATGCTCCTATCAGTGATCCTCTTTTAGCCATAATTTCGGAGATATAGAATCATCCTAGACAGTTGAAAGGCATCCTATGACTCAACAATAAAAACAAAGGACAAAGACTCAATAAATAAAAGCGACGAATTTTTTTTTTTTTTTTTTACATTTTTCGATTTTTTTTGTATTTTTCAATATATATGACTCAAAATAAAAGATAAAAATATAAATCCCTTCCCCCACACTTAAATATTGCATTGTCCTCAATGTAATCAATTATAAGCATGCAATGAAACAATTAAGCATATAGAATGGAATTTACGAAAACAAAAACAAAAGAGAAAAATTGAAAAATAAAAGAAATAGGGAAGGAGAAAGCAAATCTGCATTTTAAGACTCCTTCACAGCTGCTTCTGAATTGGGTTGCCTCCCAAGCAGCGCTTGAGTTTAACGTCTTTCAGCCAGACGGAATAGAAATTAAAAAGTTAGTAACTATAATTAACAAAGATTTACAAAATATATAAACAAGTAACTATGAATTACAAACTACAAATAATATTAACAAGTTAAGTACACAAGTGAGTAAAAAAAAAACATGAAAAATATTTACACAAATGTTTTTTTTTTTTACCTTAGTGTATCACAACATTTTGTTACATTTTCTTTTGTCATAAATATTATTGATATCAAATCTAATTCCAAGCGGTAAATCAAGTTGGACATGCGGCCCAAGTATAGTCGTCTAGACACAAAGTCCCTCTTACATCCTTTGGGCAACCTTACTGAAATGGCCAGGTGGGGGAGGACGAACACGAGAGGAAAAATCCATTTTGGCATGAGCTACTCCCACATAGAGGTTTAGGCCCATTTGTAAGCACTTCTGGATTCAAAAACCCGTCATGAACGTTGTCCCCTTCCTAGACACCATTCCACATAGGCTATACTTACTAAGATGAAAAAGGTCCCAAGTGTGAAGACAGTTCAACAAGTGTTAATAAAGGCCGCCCTCAACCTTAAGGGACCTGAACTAGGTACCAATAAGGGGTTTAGGCCAATATTAACAAACACGACTTCACCTATTCCATTCAATTTACAACTTACAATTAAAACTCGTATTCAACATTATAAAAAACAACCTAAGTAAATTAATTAATCTATGTTTCGAACAAAAAATATACAACAAATATTCACAATTTAACAAGTGATTTTTCAATCCCCGGCAACGGCGCCAAAAATTGATGCGCCTGAAAATATCGTTAGTAGTATAAGCAAATAGGGATCGTTCTATTCCGGGGATTGAGGGTACACCTGTCATTGTCAGACAATTAAACAATTAAAATTAAAACAAAGTATAATATTCACAAAGATATTCACAACTATAAACATTGTACACGAAAAAGGGGGGATTTTGTTTTTGGGTTTTTCAAAAATAAAACTAAGTTAACAAAAGAATTAAAATGCAAAAACATAAAAATACGAATGGAATGAGAGAACAAAGATCAAAATCGAAACAAATGATTAAAATTGACTCAAACCCTAATATTGTTCATCTAAGTCATGAGAAAGGAGTTGATCATGTGAAACATTCGAAAGCAAATGAATTCCCATTTTTTACTTTTCAATGCTAATTAACCTAAGCGAAAGCACCTAGATTAATCCTATCAAACATGCAATCAAACCCTAGAAAGCTAGTCAATCATGTCATGTTTAACGCATTACACATAGAGAAAGGCTATCAACTCAAGTGTACAACTTAGTATGGAAAAGTCCACCTAATTGCAATCCTCGTTAATTAAATTCGATCTTTGTACAAAACCTTTACTACTTTGATTCAAGTTTACACAAAACGAAAAGTCGATTTCATGTTCTTAAACCTAGCACCAATTATATCAAAACCCTAAGTGTTTGCAACCACATAAGATTAAAATACAAAAGTTATCTATAACGCAAATTTAATTAAACAAACCCACATAAGCAACTCTCGAAGAACAATAATTTGAATCTGAAAATTCTCAATTAATCATAAAAATTCCAGAAATTAATATTTGTTCAAACACATATGTCAACTAGTTCATAACCAACGAAATTCAAAGCAAAGGTTACAAAGGAGAATCGGATTACACCGTGAGATGGAGATGGTGATGAACGATTGATGTGGTGGTCTCTTGAATCTCGAAAGCAAGCTTCAAGGTTGGAGATGGATGATGGATGCTCACGGCTATGCTTCTTCTCCCTTGGCCTTGCTTGAACTCGTGGAGATGACTAGAGGATGGAGAAACTCACGGCTATGCTAAGAAGATTTTCTGATTTTTTTCTAAAGTGTAAATTGTATGGGGGAGAGGAACCCTTCTCAACGTCAAAGAGGTGGGTATATATAGGAGCACGGCTAGGGTTCACAAAGCAATCAGAATTTTCCACATAGCTTCAACCAATGATAATTCGCCAAGTAAGCTTGTGATGTGGTCCAACCAATCATAGAATGCCAAGTAAGCCTTGTGATGTGTTCCAACCAATCAAAATTCTCTAAAATAACTCCCTAATATTTAATTGCCGAATTTCCTTGAAATTATTCTGATTTTCTTCATGAATTTCGGCTAACATTCCTTTAGGAAATTTAGGGATGAATCTAGACGCCTTTTTAGCTTTTCCTTGGTGCACACATATTTTCCTTCCATAAATATCTCCCTTGAATCTCTCTTGGCGTCATCTCCTTGATTATTTCTGATTTTCACGTTGGCAATCACACCAAATTATTCCTCCAACAATATTTCTTTCCATAAAAGTCTCCCAAGAAAATCTCTCCTTGAAATCCTCAATCAATCATCTTTAATTTCCACGTTGTCACCTTGTTTTTCCTTAAGTATTACACGGCAAATTTAATCCCCAAGGAAAATATATTTTCCTTCTTTTTTTAAAAAAACTCTTCCTTGATTCTCTCCTTGCCATGTCATCTTCATGAAGCTTCTCGTTCCATTTATGAACTCAATTCAGCTTATTTATTCCAAAAACCTGAAAATAGAAGCTTTCTAAAATAAGAAATGGAAACTTTCTTAAACTAAAATGGAAACTTTCTAAAAATGGAAAATAGAAACTACA